>NC_089807.1:14667934-15005434 GCF_029633855.1 Hoplias malabaricus | reverse complement strand
ATTCTGCATTGTGGCTAGAAATAGATCTGATCTGCTTTGACATCTGGCACAAGTTCATGCTGTAGGGTTTACCGCTGAAGTATAGCATTCACAGGGCATTATGTAATAACCCATTCAGACTGGCTGCATCCTCTGTGGAGAAACTGATGCATTGCTTTTTTCATTGAGACAATCAGCAATCAGCTGGTAAACTGGCTCTTCCTACAATATAGGACTACATAAACAGTATATATACATAATACTTATATAAAATAGATCATTTATATGCTTTTTACCCGCAAGAAACAATATTGCAGCCTTGTTTCTGAGAATGGTTTTCAGATATAATCTTTTTTAAAGTGTCCACATTCATTCAACTCATTCTAACAAACATGCTGTTAAAACTACTTCTGGAAATAAAAAGCTTTAGTTGTTCAGTGTTTTACTTGTTATTCACATTTTAGATAGGTCTTATTCATTATATATACACTGTAGAAAATAGTGATTAGTGCCTTTTGGTGGAAAGCAAAGAGAAAGTGAAATTAGAATGCAGACCTCTCTATGAAATTCATATGAGATTCAGACCTGCATTGTAATAAGTACTGGCTGCCTCCCTGAGCACATACATCGGGACATAAGCTGTAGCAGTGACCTTTTCTCCCAATCATTGTCTCAGCTTGGGGCCACATGGACAGAAAAGGGCAGAGGTTGGGGAAGAGGAAGACTTACTTTCTCCCAGACTGAGCTCCACAACACTTGCCTTTGAAACTACCTTCACCTCCTACCGCCTCCAGTGGGTGTGTCCGTGGGGGGGGATCATGAAATATGCAAGATCAACCTTTTCTGTCAAATTAAGAAGGAGGCCACACAGCAGGATTTAGTGAAGGCTGACATTATGATTGGCATTCACTTTATTGGCAGGGTTAGATAACTCTGACTGAGCAGCACAATGGCAATACTGGTAGTGTCATTGCCAGAGAGCTCCGGGGTCTGGGCCTAGGGTCCAAATCCTTACGCGAGTCACTGTCTGTGAGGAGTTTGGTGTGTTCTCCCTGTGTCTGCATGGGTTTCCTCCTAGTATGTGAATTGGCTGTGCAAAAATGGCCACTGTTGTGAGTGTGTGAGTGAGTCCCCGGTCCAAATTGGTATCAATCGTTGAGCTCAGTGAATCAAGGTAGGCTCCAGACCCACTCTGACCCTTAACAGGATGAAGAAGTTAGAGGATGAATGGATGGATGAGATGCCTCTGCCTGGAGTGAGTAATTCAACTGTAGTATTTGAAATACACACCTATACACACCCTCGTTAAGTGTAATGCCCTTTCATAACATTTCTTTAACATTACATTTGGGCTTTGTGTGTTTCTATTTATAACAATCAAGATTATTCATCCCAGAGCAACACATCACTCTGCTAAACATCCTATAGACAGTTTCCAGAGTTCCATATCTGAGTGTGCACCTGGTCAAACTGTAGCTAAAAGTGTTTGGCTGCAAATACAGTATATATTGACATATTCATTGCTTTCATCTATACACCCCCCCCTCTCACACACACACACACACACACACACCCACACACACACAATATGATTGCAAAGTAGAGGACTTGTCAATAAATGGATTTTTGTCCAACTCTGCTCAGTTTTCTGAAGCTGAGAAGTAGCTATTCCCACACTAGAAAGCAATTCATTAGAAATGCGGGGCCCCAGGCCCTTCTTTTTATGGCTTTGCAAAAATATAGTTTTCAGCCATTAGTCTAGCCTTTCAAAACATCTGTTTTGGTGTTGTAAAGCTCACACATCCAATATATGATATTGCAGGAAGTACCATAAAATGTCATAAAACTCCCTCTGAGAAGGTTGAGTTATCTAAGTGTTATGTTTACATGCTTGTTACATATACCTCAATAATCTTAATAATAGCCTCAACCACAGTTGTAAATAGCACTAAGCTTAGGTCGACTAAGATCAAATTAAGACTGTACTTAGCGTACAACCGTACGACCGTAGCGTCCTAATTAAAGCAGTTTTAGACCATTATTAAATTATTTGTCGGAAAGTAAACATAGTTTATCTCAATTCGGTTTTCTCTTGAATATATGAAATTAGCTGGTTCTCATAAAAGGACAAACAAATATACAAATAGTTTTGATCATGTGACTTTAAATTCACTGTATTAGATGAAGAGCTTTGTGTAGGATTATTTTATTTATTTATTTATTCATTTATTTATTTTTTATTTATTTATTGCCAATGTGACAGCTGGAAGCCTGAGATGGAAAAAAGCATTTATAAGGACAATTCTAAAAAAAAAATAAAATAAAAAGATAAAAAAAACAAACAAAAAAGATATAGTTGGGATTGACAGGGGTCTAAATACAGGTGGACTGAGTTAACTTGGGCGAATCTGTAATCAGAAACAAGGAACACATGCAAAGCTATAACATGGAGTAACTGAACATAAAAGAAAGTTAGAGGTATAAACAGCACTGGAGAACAAAGACAGCTCAGTAATGCTGAAAACATAGGGAACACTACACAGTCTGAAAAGGTAAATAAAATAAACCCTAATAGAAAAGTGGTTAAAAAAACTTAGTTTTGAAATTAGTTTTGCAGAAACAGTCACACATCTGAGATTTTCCCACTAATTCTGAAGATTTGCATCAGCCAACTGAGGTTTTGAGCTAAATGACACATACATAATCTTACAGTATTGAATGATTTCTGTCTGGATGTATTAAACAGGTTTTAAATAATATATTTAACATTTATACCTATTGCATTCAAAACATTTTGTCACAAGACAAAGTTTTTAAGGACCACTGCACTATAGCATAAACAAGGCTTTCAGAATAAAAAGTGTTTATTTTAGGCAGGCTGTATTAAATATATATAATGTTTGCATTAGTGTAAAACTGGTGTAAAAACTCAACCATCCTACCCGTGTCTTGTAGACCAAATATGAAACTGCATTGATGTAAGGACACATTACTTCAAAGCACTTTGCTATAATAAGGAAAACATAAATTAAATAATATTTGTGATCAGATGGTGATATGTGAAAGGATTAAAAAAAGAAAATCCAGTATTAACAGTCTAATAATATACTGGAAAAAAGTAATTAACAGTTATAATTTGAATCAAAACTCATCCTGCTGATTTGCAAGGAACTAGTAATGACACAATGCTAAGTGCACCCAGTGAAAAGCATCTCCAGTGAAAATCAAGCTTTTACCTTGTGCATGTGGTGTTTATAATTATTCTAGAAGAGGTACAAATTAAATTAGCAGTTGCTGATATGGCTGAACATTTCAATGTTCCAAAGACAGTCTCAAGTTATTTTAATTCAGACAGCCAGCTTTTTTATTATGAGCAACCTTAGGAACCAATCTTGTCAACTTGCAGGGTGGAGACAAATTGCATATTCATACATCACACAATCATTCATACACGAGTACTCAATGAATGTGAAAGTGTGAATCTGCTGTAAGACTTTTTTAGATGGAAAAGTGTGTGCCCAACACCAATAAATCATTAAATATAAAGGGATAAGCGGTTACAGATGATGAATGAATGAATGAATATTCCACATCTGAGGTCTGTATGCATTATTTTATTTTGCAGCTTAACTGTAGTGAAATCTCAAACATTTGAATGTTCCCTAATCATTTCAGTATGCTAATTTAGCTCAGACCAACTAAGCGGTGGTCTCTGATCTGCAGTTTCTTTTTCCATAAACAGACTTTTGGTCAACAGCAAGTGCCAGTTTTGAATCGCAGGTGGTAACAGAGCTATGCAACTTGGCGAGTGTGAAATCTAGGACACTTTTTTAGTTCCTAGTGAAAGCTGTTAAATCCAGTAAAAAATTTAAACCTCTCAAAATTTAATGACAAGCACAAAAATAATTATTAAATCTCCTGGACACAGTAATTATATTCATTTTCAAAGACTGCATGAAAGGGGAAATAATTGAGAGTGACCACTGTTAATAGATAGTTTGATGTTTCTTTATCATTGTTGGGAAGAGCAGAATTTTGGATCTGAAAGACATTATTTGCATTTATTCAGATACTTACTAAAAAAAAGAAGTTCCCCTCTTTTCTCTTTTAGCCTAAACTCAGAGAGATGTGTACAGGCTCTCACATTATTATTATTGCTCCATTTCTTTTTCTCGTCTGATAACTGTTTTGCAAAATATAATTAGATACATGTATTAAGTTATACACCAATAGTTGCTAATATTATTATGTTATTATTACTATTTTTTTTTTTTTTCAAAAAAAAAAAAATTTGAAATACATAAACCTGTGATGTCTTTCTGGTAGTCAATATATTCCCACTGTGATTTGGTCTGTTCTTATGGTTTGTAGTTTTGAGGCAGTTAGTTGAAACTGCATTAGTTTTTGACTGGAAAAATGTATCGGAGGAATCAAGAAATTTGGTTTTTAACGCTGTAAGGTCAAATAGAAAAGGCCGCTATAAGGACTCGTGTGATGATAAGTTGGTCAGCTAACCAAGATAGCCTCTTTAGCATTAGCTTTGCTAGCCAGTTAAACCACAGCCCTGTTTCTTTTAACCACGAATAAAATTATGTAGACTCCGGAATATTACAATGATATATGTGTACAGACGGTAAGAGCAGTTTATAAAACCTTGCTTGTCAGTTTAAACGTTTCCTATCTATCCAGAACACGTCACCCTCTGTAACGTGCACCGACTTAAAGGCGTTGTTTTCAGCTGAGGAGAATTTAAAGTGGAATTCCGTCGAATGATCTAAAATTTCAGTCTTTATTTTTCTAGGATTATACGTTTTGTTATATACTAGATCACATTAAATACTATGGATATTTTTATTTTTATAATATTTAAAGGTATTTAAAGGTTTGAAATTGCTATAACCCTCATCTTTCCATGTAAAATGAAGAAGCAATGGTGATATTCATTGAGGGATGAGGAATCTTGCCAATAAACAGTTCTAAATAGGTTCCTCGATATACATGTGCCTTAAGCTACTTGGTTCATAAGCTGATATTAGTTATACATGCTGTAGAATGTCACAGGTTCCTCTGAAGCAGTATATTTTGCATTAACAAAGATTAATGCTGTATCATAGCGATCAAATATTAAAACCAACATATGAAAAGGGATGTAGATTTTCTAAAACACACAAAAAGGCCATTTCACATAACATGGTTTATATTCTGGGAACGTAAACCCAAGGTAAGTACAGATTATGGACCTCTGTTTTAGAAGTACTTCTGAAGATCTTTGGTCCTACTCTTCCAGAAATATTTTGGGAAAAAAAAGCCTTGCCATCTGTGGCTGATTATACAAATGCCTGGAGGGCAGAGGGGACATGTAGGTCCACTGAGGATAACATTGTCAGAGGTTCAGAATCTAGTGTGGAAGAGGAGGACTCTGTGCATGACAGAGAAGGCAAAATGTATCAGTCATTGCAACAGAACTGTCACTTCAGCTCATGACTTTCATGTAGAATATTTTGAAGAATGTGATTTACAGAAAAACACATAGACAAGGCATGCCGAATGTAATCCAGATGTTCCAAAACATACACACCACCCCCCAAGTCATGGGATTATGTAGGGTTTAAATCAGCCTGTAAAAAGCACACAGAGATTACTAATCATCTTCAGTATTACACTACTCCATTACAAGATGATTAAACAGATTAAGGTTAAAAGAGATGCAGACTGAGGTATTGTTTGGGTTAGATACCCCAACCTGCATTTGATGCTGATGTCAGAGTATCAATAAGGCACAGAGCAACGTAGGCTCTGTTTTAGAGATCACATTATTCTTGTTTTATTTTCTTATTTATCTTATTTTCCACCTGTTAATAGATGTTGACTGCCTTAGAATTTGGCAAATTATTTTGTTTTCCAACACAGGGAAGTGAAACTTAAATATTTGGTGTGGCTATGGATATTTAGCCCTTTAAATATACAGTCTTGCTTTTGTACAAATAAATATTTGAAAGTGTTACTCCAAAACTTCATATTTAAAAAACAAATCATTATGTCAGTTTCTTTAAACCATAATGTATGTATTTTAGTTAAATACTGACCAAACGTGCTAAAGCTAGTGCTCAAACATGTATACCTGCTCTTTCTGATTCTGATGTATTCTCAGTGTTATTAAGTGAAAGAAAATTTTTGCCCCCTTCGGATTTTTCCCTCATTTGACCCATAGTAAATGATTTCAGATTCTCTTACAAAAAGTAATATAAGACAAGGAGGTTTTTCAGATTATTGAAAGAAAAAAAAGTTTTGTGTCCTACATTCCACACCTGCCAAGTTGCATAGCTCTGTTACCACCTCTGATTCAAAATAGGCACTCACTGAAAATAAAATTACAGATTATTTCCAAGGATTGATGACTGGACGTTCTCTTGCAGGGTTTTCAAATAGAGAGCATAATTCATGGTTCTGTCATTTATGGCATGCCGCAAAGCATCCCCACCATGTTTGACTGTAGGTATGATGTCTTACTGGAGAATGCTGTTTTAGCTTTATGGCAGATGCTTAACATATGTTTTCCAAAGCGTTCCACTTTTAATTTATTAGTGCTGAGAACATTATTCCAGAAGGCTTGGGGTTCATCAAGGTGAAAGGCTAGTCACGTCTGGGAGGGTGAACCACTGTTCCAAGTTTTCTTGATGTGCAGATAATGTGGTTTACTGTGGTTAACTGCCTTAAAATACCTTTTTCATCTTTTCTGGAATTTTTTCGGTCATGGTATAGTGCTCAGCTTATTGAGACCTTTCAGATTTTCTTCCATGGCTGGAAGGTTTGGGTCTGAAAATAATCAACCCTGGATGTGTCTGGGATAACCACATTTGATGAACCAATTAGTTTTTCACACAGCTAGGAGATAAATGTTTTTATAAACATTAATAAATACATTTGATAATAAATAAAGTGTAAGTCAAAAGTCACAAGACACCCTTTTTGGTTGTTTGATATGCTGCATGGCCACCTACCCATTGGAAAAACTTGATCCAATATGGCGGCTTTTCAAGATGCCCTTGTTAAGGACATAGACTAAAATATAAGCCCCCTTCCCCTATTACTTGCTGGGGTATTCAGATAAAATGTTTTCCTGTAACTTTTGACTCACCCTGTACACAAACCAAAGAAGAGAGCAAGCACTTGACAGTGAATTTCATATTAAAATATATTCATCATGGTTGAAGATTACATCGGTTCTTCATGCAGGTTCTGTTGTAGTCTAGTTCCTATTATTCCTGAACATGACTGCTTAAACGTAGGCTTGCTTTACAGTAAGCTGTCAGCTTCAGCAGTAAACAAATCTTGCACACATTGGACACTTTAAAGCTCAAGGGTGGGTATTCTTAGTGTAATCAAATATATTTACCCACATTGTTAATCTCCAAGGATGCATAAAACTGATTCAGAAGGAATGCTAGGCTTCATTATGTTGGCTATCCTGAACTACAGTCCATTCAATGAAGTAAAAAAAAAAAAAAAGCTGCTCCATATGGTGTTTATTTGGAGAAAAAGATAAAAGCATGTTCATTGCCTGGCACTGTCAAACACAATATTTACGCTTCAGCTGTTGGCCTTGCAGGCTGTCTCTCTATCTCTCAGTCCCCCATTTTCAGTAGCTAGACATTAATATTTATAATACTGCACTCTCTCTTTCTGTACTATAATTCTTAATATAGAATCACAGGCACATGCTCAGACTGCTGTCAGCCTTAAGGAGCTCATTTGCTGGCACAGCAGCAGAGGGAATCACAGGGGCATCCGTGTGGATTCATCTTCCCTTGGGGTTTGTCTGTGTGTGTGTGTGTCTGTGCATGCATTATATAATAGTGCAGTGATGTAATGCAGTTTCCTAAATGTCTGCAGAGAAAGGCTGAGTGGACTGTTGTTGAGGCGTCTACCTGTGTTTAAGTGAAGTCTCGAGATTGGTTAGGTGAGCAAAATAGACATGAGGATTGTTCAGTTCCTACTCAATCAATCAGTTAGATATTGTGCTCTCTTCTGTTCTGGTCATAGGGAATGGATTATATCACTTAATCCTCTCTGTGTGAAATGATATTCCAAATCTAGCCATCTGATGCTCTATCCAGAGGGAGGCTGGGATTTTGTCTGCTATCTGCTTAAGGGGGGGGATTCTCTGCATCCTCTGAAATGACTGCATCCGTGTTGTGTTATTTTCCAGAGACAGATCAAGTGGACACTCATGAGAACACTGATTATCATACATATCATATCATATCATACATATCATTCTGCAAAGCGCAGAAAAAAATCCTCAAAACTAGTCTTGACAGATGGAACATACTTTTGGCACTTTAAAAAAAGAGCACATTTTAAAAAAGAGCAGATTTCTGCTGGAGGGAAGAGAGTTGGTGCGCTGTTAGTAGCAGTGGTGTGGTCAGTCCTGTCTGCAGAGCCAGGCTTTCCAGACCCTATTGCATAATACTCCACGGTTTATATAAGGGCATGTCTGATTCTTCAGAAGTCTGAACTGTGGTTGCTAATCCCTATCATATGAATCACAACTGATGAGATTCCTAATGCTCAGGCCTCAGGCTTCTTCTACAACAAATTTCAGCATGCATGATTTTATGCCAAATCTGGGCTTTACACTGTTCTGTTCAATTTAGATATTACCTTTCAGCAGTTTAATCTGCAAGAAAATACATCAGATGAGATGTCTGAGATTTGTGGTGTCATTTTAATAGCCAAGTTATTGAGAAAAATGTAAACATCCATGGTATTTATTCAGGTTTGGACTATTTTGGCAGGTTGCTTAAATAGTAACATCCAGTATTTACCTCATATTATATGCCACATGTCTTTTTTTTTTTTTATTCTTAAGGGAAAAATCATCTGGCCGTAGTGCAGAGAGTCAACAATGAGGGAGAAGGAGACCCTTTCTATGAAGTTATGGGAATTGTGACCTTGGAAGACGTTATTGAAGAGATCATTAAGTCAGAGATCGTGGATGAGACTGATCTCTATAGTAAGTAAAAAAAAATACTTTATACATTGCAAGGCAAAAGTCAGAGACCACCCTTCGTGCATTACATTTCCTGGAGTGTGTTTGAATTTTCTGCTTATTTTCTTTTATGTTTCCTCAGAAACTCATAATAAATGAATATTTATTTTGTTCACAATTCACAGTTTATTATGTGCACAATTTTTTACTAGAAATTAAATAAATAAATGGGTGGTCTCTGTTTTTGTGCTGAACTGTACATTTTTAACACGTTGTCTGTTTATATAACACGTGACTTTGCCTTTAGAGAAAGTTTATAACTTTTTTCCTTTTTTTTTGGGCCTTGCTTTTCTGGTGGCTTTCATGCGGCTGTAAACAATTAACTCTCAGACTGGACACTAATGCTGTGGCCAGATGTATTATCTCAAATTATCAAATCCAGCATGAGTTATTGGCACTTAATGCTACACACAAGTGGTGTTCTTGGTATGAGGTGATGTCCCCACAAAGAACATAATTAATATTTAAGATCTGTTTCATTTCATTGCATGGAAAGTGTGTGTGTGTGTGTGTGTGTGTATGAAAACTGTACACTGAACAATCACTGGATTAGAAACACCTACCTAGTATCTACATTCATTGTCCATTTTATGAGCTCCACTGCTCCACAGCTCCAAAGGATCACTTTGTAGTTCTAGTTACAGACTGTATTCTTGCTATTTCACTCCATACTTTCTTATCCCCATTCCTCCTTGCTCTTCAATGGTCAGAACCCCAACAGGACCACCACAGAGCATGTATGATTTGGGTGGGGGTCATTCTCAGCGCTGCAGTGACACTGAAATGATGGTGGTGTGTTTATGTGTGTTGTGCTGGTACGAGTGGATCAGAAACAGCAGTGCTGCTGCAGTTTTTAGTGCCCTCATTAAAACTGCTGGACTGAGAATAGTTCACCAACCAAAAATATCCAGTCAACTTTGGCCTCTCTCCACTGATGAGGGTGACCAATGCAAACTGTGCAACAGATCAGCTACCGTCTCTGACTTTACATCTACAAGGTGGACCAATGAGATGAGGTGTGTCTAACAGAGTGAACAGTGGGTGGACACAGTGTCTGATCCACTCACATCAGTGTCACTGCAGCACTGAGAATGATTCACCAACAAAAATGTGAAATGGGAAGAAAGAATGCAGAGAAACAGAAGGACTACAGTCTGTAATTGTAAAACTACAATGTGCTTCTGTGTGGTCAGTGGAGCTGATAAAATGAACAATGAGTAGATACAAGGTGAGTGTTCCTAATCCAGTGATCAATCAGTGTACTGTATAATCTAGTCCACAGTCACACTTTACTCGACCACTTTTAATCTTCCAAACTTGAAATCAACATAACCAGTGTGTCACAAACATTTTGCGTCAAAGTATGGTATAAGGCAGAGAGAAAATTGTGTTGTTGGATGTTTATTAGCGTGCACTGAATGTCTATGGAAATGAAAACAGTACTTGAATCTGAGGAATACACATATTGCATTTTAATTAATCATATTTAAATGAACTAGAGGTATTCCTTTGTGTTTGTAGCTGATAACCGCACCAAGAGGCGAGTGTCTCACCATGAGAGGAAGCAGCAAGACTTCTCCATTTTCAAACTATCTGACAGTGAGATGAAGGTGAAGGTGTCCCCTCAGCTGCTGCTGGCCACACACCGCTTTCTAGCGACAGGTACCTCTCTAAACACACAGCAATCAGTAACAAAACATGGTCCAGAGCTTGCAAACTCACACCCGGTGTCTCATTATGTAATTTTTATGCATATTGCAATGGATCCCAGTGGTCTTCCTGTCATTCTGTTCCTGCTCCATGCTGTCATCCTTTAGAAGTGGAGCCTTTTAAGCCTGCTCACCTCTCAGAGAAGATCCTGCTGCGCCTCATTAAGCACCCAAGCGTCGTGCAGGAGATAAAGTTTGATGAGAAGAACAAGAAATCACCAAAGCACTACCTCTACCAGCGCAACAAGCCTGTTGATTATTTTGTCCTGATTTTGCAGGTAAACATTATCTACTTATCTATATTTGTAATGCATTGTATCTACATGTGTGTCCAAAATTTAGTGGACATCGCTCAGAAATGAGTAAACCTTGCTACTTTAAAGTTCATCCATGTGTCCACAAACATAGTGTATTTAAGCATTATAACTGACAGACAGGGTCCATTCGCACGAGTATCTTGAGACACTGAGGCTGAGGTCTCCAGTCTTATCCACAAAGGTCCAGTGCGGCTGCATGTGTTCTCTCCAGTTCAGTAGGAGCACTCCTGGTTGCAACTGTTAATTGGTCAGTCTCAAACAGTTGGTTATAAGTGTGCTTTTTCACAATTGGATAATTATAAAAAAAAATTGTAGCAGTTTGTGGAATAGAGGTGACCCCTTGTCTTCAGTATGTGCACTAGCTTAAAGGAGAGCTCCACTGATATTACTCCACGTAAACAAAATAATAGTACATTAATAATCAAATGGTTAGGATTTTTACAGAGTCATTCAGAGTGATTTGATATAATTGACAGGGTCAGAATTCCTCACAGTGGTGGTGATAGAAACCAGATGTCTGAAGAGTTTAATACTTCTAAAAGTTCCAGCACAAAAAGCTATTACATTAAATGACAATTAGTTTGCCGCCTGGTGCCTGATGAAATGTTGTTTTACAAAAGTATTCAAGAGCTTCTGGTCTGAAATGTGTTTTTGTTAATCACCATAGTGGATGCCTACATTTGTACTGATCTTTATCACTGTCCCTGTAAAGAAATCAAGTACTGTAATTTTCTAAACAATGTACAAGTGTCATAATGCACAGTGTAAGAGGCAATAAATGAAGCAAAGAAGGCTTTTAGAGCTGTCCTATTAAAACAGCTTTATATGATTTCTATAGTGCACATCAGTGGTTTCCAAAGGGGATATGTCTCCATTGGCGTCCCCATGCTCTGCATGTGTATCCTTTTCTGATCCCTAACACACATAGCTGGGTGTCCCTACACAGAAAGGAATGCATATTTTAAGGTACAGCACTTGTATTAAAATCCCTGCAGTACCCTGCAGTTACAGTGCATTCTCTTTTGCAGATGGAAAAGTAAATTTGTATAATATAATATAATATTGTATAAATATAAATAAGTATAATTGTTTTAAATAGAAAAACTAAAATACAATTTCTGTGTTTTAAAACACAGTGTATGATGTCAGTGAATAAAAACACTACAAAATATGGTGGTTCTTTCAATAAAGTACAAAACACATATCTGTAAGGAAGCCATGCCAGGGAGATTTTTTCTGAGAGTGTAGCAACTATGGGAACATCTGGTGTTTATCATCAGATTGTAGACTGAATCTCCAGTGAAGGTACTAGGCTTCATTATTTCCATTTCCACTGTGTTCCTCCACATGTCCGAAAGAATTTCTGAGAGCTCTGAGACTTCCTCCTGCTTTTACAGGGTCGGGTTGAGGTTGAGATCGGTAAAGAAGGCCTGAAATTTGAAAACGGTCCTTTCACGTACTACGGAATGCCTGCCATCATGTCCCTCCTCCCCACAGGTTTGTAACTAAACTCATTAAAGCAGAGTTCATTGGAGCGTTACATTATTTTACCCTTCAGCAAAGGGCCTATGAACAAAAATAAAGGGCAGAGTGAAATGTTGTATTATTTTCATGTCACTGGGATGTGTGTCCTAACTGCTGACAGAATTTTGCTGAAGTGAAAAATTAATGAGCAATTAAAAAGACTGCAAGGCATTCACGTCTCAAAAGGCTGATAGTGGAGAGTGCAGACGTGACCTTGCCTTGAATAAGACATAATTAAACTAGGCAAACAGGAGTGGAGAGGCTGGGTAAATCTTAGGGGAGCTCGCTGGAGTAATTAAAGTTAGACTCTTGCTCAGGCATTCTGAGAAAACTGGCACATTGTTATGTAACATTAAAATCCTCATAAGTGCAAAAAAAAAACCCTGAAGACATATAAATAGCCCCAAAGCTACAGCTACTGCTTATTTTAGTTACATATCCGGATGAATGGGCTTTAAATTTAAACGTGCTTCAAACACTGTTTCTGTCATTGTTTTGTTTCTGTCTCTAACTCTAAGAAACTAAGAAAAGCACTAGGGCATTTTCACTGAGGCAGGGTTTATTCACACACACATGCACGCACGGGCATAGGCAGCGTGATCTGTCTGGACTAGTTTGTTCCACTACTCATTGGACTTTCACTAAAGGGAAGTGTCATCTGCTGGGGCGTCCAGGAGGGAGCCAGTAGAGTCCCCTGTGTGTGACATAATCAGGCCTGAGGACGTCACTGCTGACTTATTCATTCCTAGTGTCGGGTCAAACATAATCAGTCAGACGTTATTATGTTAGAGCTTAATGCAGGATATGAAAGATGTGGAGTAAAAGCTGTACAATATTATCATTTATTTATCACCATCATTTGACAGATTGCAGATTCACATGTCAAGGTTAATGAACTGTGGACAGATGAATGGTCAATCTGTCTGCACAGTCAATATGTTCTAGGATCTTATTCTGCAGCAAGCTCAAACCTATCAGAATTATTTGGAAAGCTTTTCAAAGAAAATTATTAAACCCCACCTCACTTCCTCAATGTAAGGTTGGATCTTAATGTTCAATACAGTTTTCCATTCTCAGGTCAATATTCAGTTTGATTTTTGATGCTTCCAGGTGCTGACTCAATGTGGTTTATATTATTTCACGTAAATATCAATTTTATTTCATAACAAAAATCTGAAAATAGCAGAATATAGAAATTGTACAAAGCAGCGATCTCACTGCAACTTACTGAGCTATAAACAACACAGGATCTAAAAAGTCGGACACTAAGCCTTAATTATATCTCTTATTATTAACAACTACTAATGAGACTTCAAATAAGGTAGTAACAAACTGTACGCAGACAATTGAATGTTCTGATTCATATATTGATGTTTAAATTAGAATTTTTTTTTCCAATTCTGTATTGACACTTGTACACCCTTAATGAAGAGTCACTAAATGTACCTGGTGTTATTCAGTGAACAGATCCCCATCACGGAGCAGCGGGCTAAACCATTCAGACACCACCATCCACGGCGGCAGCCTTGGGCAGCTGAGCATCGGTGGAGGAGCTTACCTACCAGACTACTCTGTCCGGCAGCTCACAGACCTGCAGATCATCAAGGTTATCACCCATATTCGCTCACACAGGCACACACACACACACACACACACGTACGTGAGGAAACTTTGTTTGTCCATTCACATACATATGAGTCTGCTTAAATCATAAACAAGAAATGTCTTGCCTCAGTAAATAATTGATGATGAAAGTGTTGGATATGTGGCTTGAGTGAATATTACACAATCTGTATTATTGAAAACCTATTTTGTAATGCTACTGCAGGCAACTGTTTTCATTTTTACTTCCTGTGATGAAAAGTAGTCAGTGTAGTATTCTGTACTTAAGTAATATTAATGTACTTAAGGAAAATTGTGTGTTTGTATTTTTCTGAACGTTTTCTAATGATAATACATTTAATTATCTCATAAGAACATTAGTGAAGAAACTAGTCTATGGCTGGTAATTCCCATCTGTACTTAATATCTTTCTGTTCTGTTCTTATTTGGAGCTTTAGAACAAAAAAAAAAAACCACAATCATAGAATAACAACGTTGTACAAACCAAAGTTACCCTGTTGATAGATGCTGGGCGTATTCCAGATCTCCTACCACAGTGCTACAGGGAATCCTTAAGAGTTTTTTGGACTTGATACATAATTTAATTGCAGTAGTAATAACGTACTTGCAGCTGGCCTTGGGGAGACAACTCCTAGCTCCAATGCAGGAAACCAACGTACAGCTAATTTATGAGGTGCCCTTAAAAGCTTTTAGAAATGGCTCTGTTGTCACTCTTGTGTTTAGATCACCCGTAACCACTATCAGAATGCTCTGACGGCCACACGCATGGACAGCTCTCCCCAGACACCGGATGCAGACACACAGGCCCCAGGCGAGAGAGCGTCCATCCCAGAGACACGCTCCAACAGCATCGCTCTCCCACTCACCCGCTCACACCAACACACTCAGCACTTCAGACAGCCCCACAGTACGTCCACCCTCAACGAGAGAAACCGCATCGTCCGTGAGTGCTCTCTTTAAACCTTACACCTCTCCTCACTCCCAGGCTACATTCATATATATGCAGAAGTTTGGGTACACCCCCCATCATGTTCTATTCTTAGTGGAAATGAGTATATATCATCTACTGACAACACACTCTTGCTCACAAAACAGCTGATTTGACCAGTGTTGTCCAAATGTTTGCAAAAAAATGTGCATACATTAGATATTTGTTTCTTAAAAATGAATATCATTTATAAGTCATAGGTTCTAAATAATAATATTTAAAGGACATATTATACCTCTTTTTCCACCAGTTCATAAAATCCTCTGGGATCTTAATAAAATTTCTGTGACATTCTTTAGTCAAACATCCACAAAGTTCAGACAGCACCCTTTGTCTGAAGAGCCCTGTTCAGAACGACCTGTTTCAGTATTTTTTATTGTAATATTTTCCCTGTAAATCAACACCTGAATAAAAATCTTGCAGAGTGGGTGGATGAACAAATGGACAATTTATAATTGAAACAATATGGTGACTTTACATAGTTTTTTAATTGTGTCAAAGTCCTGTTCAAAATATATAACTTTATAATTAATAATTAATAAGATATAGAAATAATTGTATATAAATTAATTAGTTAATTAATTCAGAATTGCATGTGGTTAAATTGAATAACATTGTGTACAATGTAGAGACAAATATAATGAGTCACACATTATTATGAGGTATTGTTAAAAAAAAGGTTTTCTGGAAAACTCAAGTTGAAAATATATATATTTTTAGCCGAAATATTGCATGATATTTTCCCCAATACATTTAAAAATGTGTGGCACGGTGGCTTAGTGGTTAGCACGTTCGCCTCCCAGCGCTGGGATCTTGGGTTCAAGTCCCATCTGGGTGGAGTTTCCATGTTCTCCCCGTGTCTGCGTGGGTTTCCTCCGGGGGCTCCGGTTTCCTCCCACAGTCCAAAAAAACATGGAGGGTAGGTGAATTGGCTTCTGTCTAATAACTGTCCTGGTGTGTGAGTGAATGAGTGTGTATGTGTGAGTGAATGTGTGTGCGCCCAGATATGGATTGGCACTCTGTCCTGGGTGAAATCCTAGTGCCCGATGCAGTCCTCCAGGTGGACGGTCGTTCCTGGTGGAGAGTACGCTGTGCGCATTTGGCTGCCGCTTCTCGCCAGTGTGTGGATTGAATGTTCTGAGCAGTGTGGATTGTAAAGCGTCCTTGGGTGTCTAGAAAGGCGCTATATAAGTGTAACGATAATAAAAAAAAAAAAAAAAAAAGGTTTTCCCTGTTAATTTGATAAATGCTGAAGAAACCTTGTTCCTGAAATAAATACACAAAAAGTTATTAATGTTTTAAAGGAAAGAGGATAGTGACAGTTTTGGCTGGAAAATTATGTGCCACACAAAAAGTGTGCCAGGCTGACGGCTGCATGCAAATCCTCTTTTCAGTAAAACTAGTGAGATTTAAATCGCTCAGGCAAAAACAAATATACAACAAATATAAAACAATAAAATCAAAAAGAAAAAAGAAGCAAATCTCCACAAAATCTTACATTTCAGACCATTTTAACTATTACAGAGTGATTAATCCTCTTAATCCACATAAACAAAACATACAGTCTTCAGAATATTGAAACAACAATCTTCTTGGTAGCATTGCAGTGGTGTTTGCAGAAATCAAACCCTAGTTTAGGGAAGATCAGATCTTCTCAGAGTTCCCATAGCCCAGAGTTGACAGACGACAGTGAAAGTAACTGCCATATAAACTGGTCCAGTGTTTAATCTCAGTTTTGGACACAGGCACAATAGGTTTATAGTAGGTAAGTACCCTTTAATGTCATATTCATTATGAACACATTATCAAATGTGAACCTAAGGCCATGTTTACCGTTTGAGAGTAAGTGTGCTTGAGAAGCTAATAAATGTTCAACTTCATAAGGGGCTTAAAGTAGTTTGTGGACATTGTCCAGCACACTTGCTTCTTATTTCTTGTTTAATTCTTAGTGTGTGATTGACGGCTCTCTGGCTCCTCCTGTAGGGAGTAAATCAGATGGACAGAAGAGCCCCAGTGACTCGGTGTTCCTGCACATGGACGAGATTCCCTACATGCGGACAGAGTGTCTGGAGGAAAAAGAAGGCTCTGGTGGGTGATATCAACATCCTCTCATTTTACATAAACAAAACATACATGCTTAAATATAATAAGATTGGGTGCTTGTGGAGAAACACTGTTAAAGGATCACTTTTGGCTTCCTAAACAAATTCAGTGCATGGTTCTTCATCTGTTAAACACATGTTTTATGTTAAAGTTTTACACACAATGCAAAGATTCCATAAATAATACATGTTTATGCATTTAAGGGGTTTATGGGAACATTTTCCTGTAGGTGTTCATTCATATCGTGACATGAAAACTGAAATAAACCTACATAAACATTTATAAAACTATTTATTCTAACACATGTCATAACACATTGTCAGGTGAATCTAACTAAAGCAGCCTTAATGATTATGGGGGCTTTTTGGAATAAGCTTTTAAGTTTATGTAGAACTCACATTTCTCATGTAATCTTACTATGAGTGACCTACAGGAAATAATATATGTCTAAACCAATAACCCTTTTAGAAATGTTGTTTTTAGGAGTGTAATGATTTCAGGTCTTCTGTGTTACTACATGGAGCATTATAGACAACTTCTGATACCATTAAGATTTTAAAATCATTTGGTAAAACATAATCATGCTGTAATTTTCATTCTCATCATCATCTTTAGAGTTTATCATTTCTTCAGTGATGGCAATCACGCATTGCACTTCTATAGCCATCATACTGTGATAGCAGACACCAGATGCACTGTTTTGAGCCACCACACAACGATGGCAGTCACCAGACACACTTGAGAAACTGCATGTGTTGTGAAAGTTGAGGGGGGCTGGTATGAGCATGGTCCCAGCTATCTGCTGTGACATGAGTAAATGCACAAAACTGTCAAACAGTGGAGAGGCTGTTTGACAGGGCTCTGGAGGAGGAAATGCACGACTTCCAGGCTCTGTTTACATGACCCACACAGGAATGTTGACACCAGACACTACTAGTCATCTCCTCAGCACTTGTTATGGCTGGAGGTTAACAGGAATCACTAAATCAGTACCATTAAATCAATCTGTACAATGAGAGAGACAGGAGACATCGAATAGAATAGAGCCCTTTGGGGATTAGCGCTTTTATACCATAAAATACACACTTTCAACAAATTATTTAATATATCCACATTAATAACCATATTAAGGTATAACTTTATTCAGAGACGTTGTAAACTATGACTGCAACATGTTTACCAATGATTCATGGTTCATTATAAGAACGGCACAATGTAGTGCAGGTCCTATGACTTTGAATATTACATTTTTTACAGTGGCTTCAACCATAGCTCAGTCCAATTTTAGAGCTATATTATCTCTGTTGGAACCAAACTTTGTGAATGAGTCTGTAAAAGCAAATTATGGTGATTGAAACGATACAGATAGTCTAAAATATAGTCCAAGTATTGATTTCTTTCTGCTGTGAAGTGGCCATTTTAGAGATACCATCATTTTTAGTCCAACAGTGACAATAGTGATAATAAGATCATAGAGCAGAGCAGAATAGAGCCCCTTACTGACCTTCCGTCCCTCTCTCTCAGACTCTATGGCCGTACCTATGGAAACGGGTTTGTCCACGTCTAAGCTGATCAGCTCACACTCTCTGAATGGCTCAGATGAGACACTGGGCAAGAAGCTTCTGCGTAAACTGAGTGAGCACCCCTTAACTTACACACATACACACACACACACACACCAGAAACACACATACCTGCACTTCACACCCCCGCACTGTCACTACACTGCATGTCTGCAGTGCCACAGCCAATGTCAGCTGTATCTTAGCAACCAGCCAGGTTTCCAGAGGTGTGCTGCAGCCCACTCATTCCTTTATCAAACCCAACACATACACAATCTCCATCTTATACATCACTCACAATACAGAGTTATTTGGGTATCTGGCGTTAGTTATCTTGATTCATTTTTGCTTCATTTTACTTCATTCTTGCTTCAGTTTTTCTTTATAGAAGACTTTCAGACCAGAGCTGGTGAATCCACACTGAAAAAAGTAAAGCAATAAACCTACTTGATTCTTTTGTTCACATCATTGCCGCATGAACTACAAGATCTCATTGCTGTTGAACCAAAACCTCATATTATTAGCTTAAAAGAAACTACACGGGAGCTTACATTGCTCAATACTTAAAGCCCAGCATGGGCTAGGAGTGTGTGCCCTCTGTAGTGTGTGATTGATCCAAAATGAATCATGAAATTTTGAAAGTTCTCCTTGTCAAAGCCTTACGGCCTCCAAGTGTAACCTGAAGAGTAGAAGCTATTACTGGACATAAGGGGGACACACTGTCTATAACTACCCTTCATTTCAGGTAAAACCTTGGATGAACAAGTGTAATAAACATTGGACCACATAGTGCATGAATGTGCACATTTGAATCAAGCACAGTCAGTGCATCACTTGTATTCAGTGACTCCCAGTGGCATTTCAAATACACAGTATAAATAAGTTTATTCATTGTTTATTGTTCACAGGTAACAAAACGCGGAAAAAGTCCCGTGATGGGGAGAAACCATTAGAGGACAATTGTGAACAGTCCCAGGTGAAGACCTAGCACTAAGAGTGTAGTGTGGGCATGTGCCTTTCTCACACTTCTACAAGACTCCCACCAATGAGAAATCTCCTACAGTCTCCTACTGTAATGTTGACTAACTGTTTTGAAAGGAAAGGGAGCCCGAAAGAAGGACAGTGAAGATCTCAAGAGGTTGCCTTCTTAAGTTGCATCCGAGTCTTCTCCTTTTTGGGAAAGTTCTGCAGCTGAAGGATATTTTAAGTCGTAACAGTTCAGAAAATGGTTTGTATTCAGGTTTGCATTCAGTAAGACTACCCAGTCTACCCAGTCCTGTTTTGGGATGTGGACTGAAACACAAACATCATCTTGTCTTTAGTGTTTTGAGGTACTACATACATTTGTTCAGTGCAATATATGAGTTGAAGGCATTTGTTGATAATGATGATGTTAATAACCATGATTACAGTTATCTCCAGTCACTGTGGTGATTTCGCTCGAGCCTCTGGTCCAAGCCCAGCTCCGAGCACAAGCCTGAGGAGCTTTAGTTCTCCATCATACCCCAATGAGGCCTAGCCTTCTGAGAGGGTCAGGGAAAACATGGTGATCTTTCAGAGCTGCTTTAAATCATTATTTGCTTTTTTGTTTCATTATCCACTGTATTCAGAGAGGTATGCTAGGCTGTGCCTGGAAACATATCAAGAGAATTTAACAATAATTGGAGCACTTTGAGAGAATGATAACCTTCTGATTTGATATTCATTTGTCAGCATAAGGGTAAGTGAATGAACCTGCCTATATTAGGTAAGCGCTATTAGCTTTATAAAGCTCTTAGCCACATAGCTTATATTTATAGTATATTCTTTCGTGTTTTTCAACTGGGCTATTAATAATGAGACAATGATAATATTTTTTCAGGCAAACAGATATTCTGCTGTGGGCACAAGGCAAACAGAGTAAGTGGCTGTTCTCTATTTCTTAAAGAATACTGAGTGATGGTTAGACCACATCTAGATGTTGGTGAGCATTATTTGTATATGTACAGGATGGTTTAAGGTCTAAGCACATTTTATGTTTAGAGGGGATACACACACACACACACACACACAGAAATATATAAAATATTATCCACTGATCAAACATAACAGTATGACCACCTGCTTGTTTCTACACTCTGCCCATTCTCTCAGCTCCCCTGACCATTCAGAAACCCTCAATAGTTCTACTATTACATAGTCCACTGTTGTAGTCCATCTGTGGCTCAGCAGAAGACCCCCAAAGGACAGGCACAGGTATGATTGGGTGGTGGATCATTCTCAGTGCTGCAGTGACACTGAATTGTTGGTGATGTGTTAGTGCGGGCTGTGCTGGTACGAGTGGATCAGACACAGCAGTGCTGCTGGAGTTTTTAAACACTGTGTTCACTCACTGCCCACACTGTTAGACACTCCTAAACTGTTGGTACACTTTATTGATGTAAAGTCCAAGACAGAGACAGTCTCTAGTCCTCCATCAGTGGTCCAAGGACACTGCCCACAGGATTCTGTTAGCTGAATGTTTTTGGTTGGTGGACGAGCAGTGACGCCGAGGGGTTTAAAAATTCCCTCAGGACTGCTTTTTATGCTCTTGTATGGTCAGTGGAGCTGAGAAAAGTGTTCATAATGTTAAGACTGATCGGTTTACATATAAGCATAGATAATATAGCATGCTCTACTCAGATATTTATTGCTACTATTTAAAAGAATCCTCTTATATTTATAGAGTATGACTAGTACTAGGCTGTAAACAAGGAAGCCATATCTTGAACAAACTTGAACGTATTGATACTTAAAAAGAAAAAGAAAAAAAATCACCTCAGATTTCAAAGGTTGTATGCAATGTCATATTCCCACTACCACTGAATAATTTTATAGATCCTTTTATAAATCATAAGCTTTTATTCATATGACGCTCCTAGATTCAAAGGTGAGCTCAAACTAATGGCTGTGTTAGTGAATGGCTTACTACAACATAGTATCCTCTCCACCTTTAGCCTTTGCACTGGGAATGCTGCCCAAACTCGTAGGCATGCTGCTGCTCTTCTGTGACTCTAATCTACCCCCACCACTGTCTCTATATATGGGGGAAAATACACTTTATCAATACAGTACTACTCTTAAAAATGCAGGTGCAAGAAAGATATTTTTGGAGTGATGCCATAGGAAAATACTGTCCAGTGGATGGTTCTTGAAGAACCAATTTGTAAATGAGATGTGTGAGTGTGAGGAACCTACAGGTAGTTTGCTAATGTTTGGGTGTCCCTGGTCAAATGAGCTTATCATGTGATTAAAGGGTAAAGACATTCTCTACAGAGAAAACACGTTTGAACATTTTTAACATAAAATTACTGTTTACATAATTAATAAATATTGGGAAAAATTGAACACTGCATGTTATTAGGTAATTGACATTTATTCACCAATCAAATTGTCAATGTGCAGTAGAACTTACAAAACAATGCCATATGTACGGCCTTCTCTGTAGAGAATGTCTTACTCTTAAAATCAACGAAACACTTTATTTGTTCAGGGTTCAAGACCAAATTTGCATAATATCTAAGGTTATGATTCCATGGCAATGTTTCTTGACATAAATGTAAGTCAGGAACCGCTGTGGAACCTTTATTTTTGAGAGTAATATCAGGTGCCATTCTTGTATCACTGCCATCTGCTCACCAGCATGCCGTAAACATGACAGGACACTTCACAGCTCATCCCTGCCAATAGGGTACAGACGGGTGGATGGGTGGCATGGGGCTTACACCTGGGGTCGGGGGGTGGGGTCAATGTATTGCATGAAAGGCACTTTTAATTTCATTTATTGCCCCATTTATTGCCACCTCTCTCCTCTAGCACGTTTCAGTATGTTAGACTGTAGATTACTATGAGAACAGAGAGGTGAGTCTGCATGAGGCACAGGCATCTACATGTACTACGAATCAGTGTCTGGCCTGGTTCCTTAGGTTTACAGCACAGAGCCAAAAAAAAAAAAGCACTCAGGCTGGAAGTTTCATGTCTGTGATATCCCTCAAAATCTATGATGATTAGCAATAACAAAGCTGTAATAATGAACACACCCTCTTTTTCTACCGACTGCTTGGCATCTTGTTTTTTGTCAATGTTTTAATATAAGTGTGACTGGCAGTGGTGACCGGTGGTGACCGCAGCAGTCAAGTCACGTGGTCCTGGATTCTAGTGTGCAATACTGTGAACTGACCCCTGCTTTACTGAGAGCACATGGCACACGAGAGCTGGAGACAGCTGCTGGAGAAAGAGTGGAGGGAGGGAAAAACGCCAGCACTCTTGCATCACATTGCTGCATTGCAGGCAAAGGAACGTGACGCATGGTGACGTCTGGCCCCCACCCACCTTAACACACACACACACACAAAACACAGGGGCTTCAGGGACTTGTAGCACTGATTAAGCTAGTATCAGCTGGAGGAGCACAAAATCCACTGCATCCCTTCTGCCCTCTCTCACACTGATGACGCATACATTAAAGCCTTAAACAGTCAGTATTACTAAAAAAAAAAAAAAAATCAAAGACTGAAAATAGGGCATGGAGAGCTTTCCTGCCACGTGTTCCCAGTAAAGATGGTTAGCAGTGATTTCAAATGATGTTATTAGAATGGTATATTGAATTATATATAAGATATTCTTGAATATATATAAGAATTATATTTAATATATAAAATGTGTATAAGGAAACACTACAGAGATTTAAGAAGGTAATGTATGAGACCTATATGAGATCACCTCCATGTGGTATTTGATGATTAAAAATACTGCATTTTCAATAAACAAGCTATGACTTTTGTTGGTTTTTCCCAGGAATGCTCATGACAATAAATTTAAGAGATACACAAAAAATTTCAATGAAATGCGTTATTAATTGAGTACAACCCGGTATGACTGAAGCAATGCCAACTCTCATATTCAGCATTAGAGTGAAAAACATGTGGTGATGAATACAATGGGACCCGGAACAGCCACTCGCTTCCAGGTCTCATCCTGTTACCCAAGGACCCACTGACAATTTTACTGTGATAACCTTTGACTGCTAGTTGTTCAGAACACAGAACAAATTCCTGGTATTTCAGCTCCCTGAGCCAAGTTTAAACAAGGACAAAGTCATGAAAAACAGGACGGACCACCATACATTCAATAAGTTCACACTGTTTATTTCATGAGGCTTTGATCAACATCTCTCATCATGTTTTTGTGCGTATATATCTTACATACCGAGAGAATGGTTTACTGGAGGCATTATTTAAGCAACACATGGTCAAAAAGTGAACCGTACTTGTTCCAATGTGTATACAAATTGGCCAGGTTACTGACACTGGAATTGTTCCTAAATGGACATGCACAGCACAGAGAGGTGGACACGAGCAGTAGACACCAAAGACATCCTGAAAACACACTCTTACATAAAGTGCAAAACATTGCCAAGCCCTGAAATTCTGCAACCACAACAAATGTTTCCTCAGACAAAGGTGAAAATGGAAAAAGCTTAGAAGATACAGATCCAAAATATGGTAAGGATGTGGTGGTATGCTATTCATGACCTGATGAGTGATTATAGGCCACATGGGTTAAACTTAGAATGATTATAAGGGGCAACATGATTGGGGGTCTAAAGCTATTCATCTTTAACGTTATCAGCTAGAGTCTAGACACCACATTAAAACGTTTCTTATGAATGGTTATTTATGTGTCAATTCCTTCATTCAGTAAATACATTTCATTTATTTTTTCCAAATAAAAATATGCAAGTTCTCAATAAAATACAGATGCCCTTTAGGCAACATTCAAAAATCAATAACCACTTAGTTTAGTTAAGCTTCATTTAATATAAGGGCTTTGTACACATTATGCCCCTCTGGTTAAAAGTCACCTAATCAGTCAAGGCTCGTTATCAGCCCTAAGCTGCTGGCTTTTCTATCTAAATAGACTAAAGAGTGCTTTTTCCACCATAAAACAGAATATTTGGTTTACTACGAAGAAGAAAAACTGAAGTATATGCGTATGCTCTAGTGCAACAAATTGGAGGAAGACCAGACACAATTTCAGTTCATCTTGGAACAACCACTTTACATTTTATACTCATTAAGTTTGCAGTATACATTAGAGACTGAGAAGAAAGTAACAGTATGTGTGTGTGAGAGAATGAGTGGACGTTTCAGGGCCTACACTAGTAATACCCTCTTTAATCACACTCAAATGGGCAAGCAATGAGAGAGACTTGATCATTATTGGACCCTGGTGACTGCTTCATGAATGGACTCAGCAACGTAGTCAATATTCTTGGAAGTCAGACCACACATGTTGATGCGGCCACTGGCCATCAGATAGATGTGCTTCTCCTTCACCATGTACTCCACTTGTTTGGCTGTAGAACACAAAATAAGATGATTGTAAATCACTTTGAAAGTGTTGAAAACCTTAGCAGCAAACTGTTGTATCCGTATTTTACATTTATGGCTTTCAACAGCCACTTTTATTACAATGATTTAAAAGGTTTAAACGTGACCATGATGAAGCAGTGCTAAGAGTCCTGGGAGCGCATTAATGTGTTCATACCTAAAGCTGGGAACAGAATTCTAGCAAACCATGTGCACCCACCATGTCACACCAACAAACTACTATTTGTAAACAGAAGCCATCTGCTTGTATTATTCTTCTACTTAAATGGCTGGCACAGTAAATGCCTCAGTCAAAATTAATTCAATCTATAATAAAATGTAGGTCTAAACATTATAAACTAAACATTTAGTATGAGATACATGAATCAGTATTTCAGGAAAACCTGAAGTGATTAACAACAAATTGTAATAATTTATTTATAAACTTTGTCAGTTGCCTACAAGGAGTTTTAAGAAACCTCGTAACTCAATCCATCATTCCTCGCATGTTTAAAACACTTTTTAGAAGCTTCCTACCAATTATTGTTTAGGGCTAGCATCGTAGCATAATTTTACAACCATGTCCACAACCAAACTGCATTTATTTTATTTTTAAAATACGTCTTCCAAACCACTGAACAGTAGTGTGTATACACACTACTTCTCCGCATATTCCATATAGTAAAGTTTAGCATTTGAGGGCTGCATGGATGTGTACAGTGGTGAGTATACGTACGGTTGAGGCCGGTGAAACTGAACATGCCGATCTGCTCAGTGATGTGCTCCCAGGTGCCTGGAGTCCCCAGAGCCAGAAGCTTAGCCTTCAGCTGAGCTCGCATCTGCAGCACCCTGTCAGCCATCGTCTTAACATTGCCCTTCCTGCACAAAACATCATATATTTTGTAAATTAAATGTATTACATAATTTAACATGCATGCAGATTCAACAAGACCTAATTACACTATGTAAACAGTCATTACATTCTGTATTAAGACCAAAGTAGTCTGTTAACTTCAATAACAAAATGAGCTGAAGTACAGAAACTGACATATACATAGAAATGCACAGATGACTGTAATCATAAAATTAACCTTCAAATCCTAAAGATGACACTTGACTTACAATCGATTGAAATATTACATTCCACACAGCTGTAAAAATGATTTTCCCTCTTACTTTCAAAAAGTATGTACAAGTGGGTACTTTATATGTCACCATCAGTAACTGAATCTTTTTTGAGGTGAAAAGCTAAAAGCAGGCTTGAAAAATAAATTAGTACATAATACGAGAGAGCTTAAGTGAGAGTACCATTCAGCAAAGAGTTCAGGGGTATTAAGCGTGATGGCAACCAGACGAGCTCCCTGAGATGGAGGATTAGACCAGGTGATCCGGACAATCTTCTCCATCTGAGAGAGAACACGCTTCAGGTTGTCCTCATCTTTAGAAACAACTGTCAAGTTTCCAACTCTCTCATCTGTGGAATAATTTCAGCATTGGTACCGTACTTTAAAAATGAATAAATAAATATAATACACACGCAGTCATGAATTCATCCAAGGGTGTAATTTACTGAAATACGTTGTCTGTAATTGTCACTGTGATTGCGTGATTACTTACTGTACAAGCCAAAGTTCTTTGAGAAAGACTGAGCACAGAATATTTCAAAACCCTGAGATACAAAGTAACGAACTGCCCAGGCATCCTTGTCTAAATTCCCGGAGGCAAACCCTTGATATGCTGAGTCAAAGAAAGCAAAGAGGCTCCTCCTCTGTAAAGTGTGAAAAGGTATAGAGCATGTTAAATTTTCTGCATTTTTGCCATTGATTAATCATTGCATGGCTAACTTCAGACAACGTTCTAAACATGAATAAGATCAGGTTAACAAACTTACCTTCATGACGTCAGCAATTTGCTTCCACTCCTCCTGACTGGGATCTGTGCCAGTGGGGTTATGTGCACAGGCGTGCAACACAAAGATAGAGTGCTCGGGTGCACTCTGAAAGACAAACATTTTCAACAGATCAACTCTCTAATGGCTTTGTTCTGAGTGTAATTTACATGCTGATATAAAACTCAAATGAAATAAATCAAAATAACTGTCATGCATTTTAAGTTTAAGTTTAATTTTAGAGCAATCTGTAATAATGACACCAAGAGTTTAAATTAGGAATTATAATAAAACTCTAAAACAGTTGAGAGAAGTCTGCCTCCTCCACAGACACGAAGCTCGACCAGGTGCCAGTCTGAGGAAAACTTTCACGAACAAGCAAGGGATGAGTTTAAGAAATTTGCAGTGTAATAGCTAAAAGGAATATTCGATAAATCAAAAATTTTTAAGCAGAAAGGTGTTTATAATTTCAGTTCCTTGATTCCATTTGACAATTTTCATAGTCAAGAATTTAATTCCACCTTTGTGGAAGTCTACATTGTTACTAAAAATTAAACGTCTAACTACTAGTGAAAATGCTTATATTTGCAGTGCATTACCGAGCTTGAATTCACCGTTCTACCTTAAATAAATGAATATTCAATTTTTCAAAATATTTGTGAGTTTCAATCACAAATTGTACTTCTTAATTTGATTAAAGCATACACACACACATACACACAGATGTATATTAATCTGCCTCAATTTCTATAAAACAAACTTTGTTATTTAAACCCTTCAATCATGTTGTTATACACCTTCTTCGAATAAAACACAAAATCACACCTTTCAATCGTCACTACACCTCACTTTCTTTTTAGAAAACACACAACCTATGGCATTTTTTTTTCCTTTTAATCTATACATAGGTGTCTGTACTTCTATATTTTTTTCAGAAATGACTTGCTGTTACCTGTTAGGTAGAAAATTAACCAAATCTGGATCTGTTTTGTAATGTTGCTCCTTCTAAGCTGCTTCCACCTTTCAAAAACATGGCCAACATTTTCTCTTGAATTACACTCTTGCTGGTCTTTTATTTTTAGAAGGGCACCAAGGTTTGTGGGTCCGATAATATTAAACATTATTATTTACTTGGTCATTTCATGGCTGCAAGATACTATGTATGTGGACTAATGTGATTGGACAGAGGGCGGGACTCAATCTGAGATTCCATAATACACTGCTTCTGCACTGCTCTCAGGGATGCCACTGCTTCAGCTTAGTCTGTTTCCTTAATCTATGACCACACACCCTGGGCATTTTATAACTAAGTAAAGTAAATATATTATAGTGCTCCTTTAAACGTTTCTAAGTGGACAACTCACCTCTAAATCACCTAGGAAACCAGACAGGTCCAGGCCACGCTTCTGTGCATCCCAATATTTGTATGGACGGATGTCCTCAAACCCAGCATTAGCAAAAACTCCATTGTGGTTCTCTAGAGAAACAAACAAGGATGTGAGTATTTAATCAATAAGAGATAAGGCTTTGCTCAGTGAAAGGTTAGGATCATTACCCCAGACTACTACAAAGGACTTTGATTCATAAATACAGCCCAGAAGAAAGCTTATGGGGGTTGTGAGCTATTATGGGGTTGTGAAAAACTGTACTGAACTATGCTCCTGCGGGGCATGAACCGTTACAAAATCTACACATTTATCTTTACTTTAAGATTAGAGAGGTACATATTAATTAACAGTTCAGAGTGCAGATTTGTCATGCCGCTAAGATCTAGCTCAGCACTTACCCCACGTAGGTGAAGAGACATAAACTGGTGTTTTTGTGTTGTTGAGCCCATTGTACCATCTACAAAGAAACTCCGCCCCAATCTTCAGTGCACCAGTTCCTCCTAGACACTGCACAGCTCCTACCTAAGAGTACACACAACCTTAGCAAAAGTGTGTGCAGCAGACACTGCTGTCGTACAATTAATTCAATTTAACTGTGAACTGAATACACAAATGTCAGTTTAATTAATTAAGTTTAACACAGACAATGCACAGTTGCCTGTCTTTTTTATATCACAAAGACAAAAAGGAGAGTTTTGTGAAGTTATAATAATGATAAACATCCATGGCCACACATAAAAAAAGAGGAATAAAATTTAAAAGCATCATCAAACTTAAATAAATGTCATCTGCACTGCTTCACTACTTGGTCCATTCATTCTTGACAGAGTTCAGTGCAATATTAAATGACCTGCTTCCCCACAATAATGTTAGGTTGCTCAGCAAAGGCAGGGCACTAGAATGTTTCTGGACGAGCTTCAAACACTATATTGCCAAAAGTATTCACTCGTCTATCCGAATAATTTAATTCATGTGTTCTAATAACATCCATGGCCATAGGTTTAAAAAAACCCAAGCACCTAAGCATGCTTCTAAAAACATTTGTGAATGAATGGGTCACTCTCATGAGCTCACTGAATTCCAGCGCATTATTACCGTGATAGGATTCCACCTGTGCAACAAGTCTAGTCATGAAATTTCCTTGTTACTAAATATTCCACAGTCAACTGTCAGTAATATTACAACAAAGTGGAGGCGATTGGGAACGACAACAACTCAGCCATGAAGTGGTAGGCCACGTAAAATGACAGTATGGTGTCAATTTCATGTGGTCTTCAAATTAGCTCAAGATCAGTGTGTAGAGAGCTTCATGGAATGAGATTCTCTCCCTCAACAGGTGGCCATTCACATATTTATATGGTTTGATTTAACATAGACCTCTGAAGCAGCATAATTAATTATGAACAGTGTGAAGATTCATCCCTCTGTAGGGCTCCATCTGGACATTTCACTTTTTGTTCCCAAGGTTGACGACTGGGTAAAAGAAACATGTAATTTCTCCCACTAAATTGCAGTGTTTTGTACATCACTCCAGATTTTCTGCTCATTGGTCTCATTTTGCTGTTTGTAGGATACATGTGATTTGTGTTGCTCTGCTGCTCTTTTGTCATCCATAAACATTCAGTCCAGTGGAAATTTGGCAAATGGGCCCATAAGGTGTGAGAGTAACCCTGCTCTCTATAGTTTTTAAAAGAAAGGCAAAGGGTTAGGGTTAGACCCACATTTGGTGTCCTAAAGAATCTTTAAATGTAACAGTTTCAAAGTAAAATATTTTGTAAATTATGAAATAAATGCTTTATATAATTGAAAGATTCATCCTCTGCTCTACATGAATAACCTATGCATGCAAAAAGACTTCAGCCCAAATGAAACATCAGACACAATGATTTATAACATACTGTGGAACTGCTCTAATGTGCATTTGATAATAATCTGAAGTAAAAGTGGTGTACCCTCTTCTCCAGGATGGCAGGGCTGTCCTCCCCTAGAGCGATTTTAGAAGCACTGGAGCGAAACTCTGGCAGGCCCAGGATGGGTAGATACTCATGGTTTAGACTGTTATCCTCAGCAATCATCTTCTCCACTTTCCTCACCACAGGGAGCACCCATGGCTGACACTCATCTGTTCTGTAAGCTATGAATAAAAACAAGTGAACATGCATTATATTAATACTAATAATAATAAAATCTAAAAATCAGAGTTCAAATTGCTCAGACTGAACTACCTTACTTTGAGCAGCTTGGACTTATCTCTGCCCTCATACCTTTTCTTTTTAGCCACCATTTGCACTTTCCCAGTGATACTCCAATGGGTAAAACAGCTGATGGTTTTGTCAAACAGCATATATTATGCAAGTTCTTTGAATAATTTAAGTGGAGCTGCTTTAAATACTGACACCACAAATAAAAAGTGAGACTAATTTACATCTGAATAATGTGTGATAAAGGGATTTATAAATGCAGGCACATTACACCACTCTGCTATTCATTACATGCTACTCTGCTATAGTCAACATGACATTGTCACATGTAACTTGCATGTTACATTAGGTCAAAAGCATCTTTAGTCCTGTAAAATGGGATTTAGTAGATTACACTATATAGAATGCTGAAAACGGGTTTTTGTATTGAATTTGTTAGTATTTTTTATATTGAATTACTGTTTTTCTGTGTGTTCTAACTTGCCAAAATGTAGGAAATACCAGGTATAACAGTCCTTTCATATCACCAACACCTAATCAAAAATATTTTAAATTACATTTTTTCCCCCAGTAACTGTGGAAGACATGTTGCTGTAGTTGTTTTATTCGAGACAGTAAACCTATTAAACTGAAGAAATAAGGTATAACAGATCTGCACAGAGCACATAAACAGATGTCAAAAACTAATTATAAAATGTAGCTGCATAAATGGTCTATCATTTATAGAGTTTATTTTAAAACTATAACTATCAATTACAAATCCCATTTTAGTTCTATGTAACGTCACATTAAACCCACACAATCTCTATTTTGAGAGAACAAATGTGTTGGTCGTGATGAAAATATTTGGCCAGTGATATTAAGCCTTGTAAAGAGGGAGAGGGGAGCTAAAACACCTGAGACAAGCATGATTACAGGGACAGTGTACAAGGGAATTTAATACCTGCTTCATTCCCTCAGCACTTTTCACCACAGGACATGGTTTTTAAAAGATATATTGCATAAGAGCACTATTCACCCCATTCCCTTCCATTTTATTTGACCATAAGCATCCTATTCATTATTTGTTAAGCTGTCTCATGTAAAAGCCATGGCACAGCAGGGGAAACCAAACAGATGACACAGCACTGTTATTTAGCAGCACTGTCTGGATGGTATTCATCGGTCATGTCTAGCTAGCATTTTAGAAGAATATGAACATTCAAACCACAATGAAGTTTAAAATTCTAAACTTAAATTTTAGACCTAAAACTCTAAACATATCAGTCTTAACTGAGCCAGCTATCAATCTATTTGTCTCCTCTGGGTCCCATTACCACATCAAGGACAAAGTATTGCAGTATAACCCCACCTACAATCTCTAATGAGCGCCAGGATTTCTAGCACAAAACATGCCACAAGCCCAGGAATAATCATTCAAATATTCTAACTTGCTTCTCTAATTCGAATGCTTTGGATCAGAATTTCACATCACTAGTAGACTTTGAAAAACAATAAACAAACTAGAAAATCACTGATTTGGAAAGCATAATGTCCAATATTTCTCATGTACTGTTGCTCACGCCAATGCTCTATAAACTGATACAGTTTAATTACTACAACAAATCTAACATCTATTTTCAAATGTTGAACACCTCTGGTATAATACATATGCAATCAAATATCAGTGTGAAATATCAATCAATCTAAATACTGATTCAATTTTTATCGTATTCTAAATGATCCTTTTTTTGCTGAAACTCAGATAACAACAAGCACCCTTAAATCACCATAGGAAAAAATACCATCTGTCTGTAACACTGCAGTATGACGTGGACTAATACTAAACAATCTACTAAAGTTGTCCAGGATTTAGTAATTAACAGCAACTCATGTCATGTCCTTGTACCAAACAGTTTTCAAAGATGTGTAATTATTAAAGAGATAATTCATTATCTGCAAATGCTCTTGTCTGATCAACATTTATAAAGCATTTATAACAGCTGGAAAGAGCTGGTATTTTCTCTCCTAAAATAGCCTAATTAGAACTAAGATGTGTTTGAAATCTTTATTTTAGGATATGTTTGGAAACAAGAGTGTCCAAGAATCAAAAGCAGAATTTCTCAGTCACATATCCTTAACCAAAAAGAAGTCCAATAAGAAAAGAGCAGAGAGACAGTCCTCTTGTATAATTCTCAATGTTGTGCTTATCTGGCCAACTGAGAAATTTTGCTTTGTGGTTTACACTCACTCTCACTTTCAGTGGACTATAAGGAAATGTTTTTATGCGTGTAGTGTAGCTTAGCTGTATGAGCAGCTGCCTTCATTCAAATGTCACACTAGGCCAGTGGAGTCATTCCACACGGGTCGGAAAGAGCATTAGTGCGTTCTGCCCCTGACCTTTCAGCACAAACCCAGTCACCACTTGAGAGGGTAGAAAGAGCACACAGGAATGAGGTAGGGCAGCAGATAAAGTAACTTAAATATCGTATGGATTCGTAGGAGTATTAAAGACAGTTCTGTGCTTAATGTGTCTGGTAACAGCCCAAAACTAACAACACAAATCATGTCTGTAGACAGTTACCTAAAGCAAAACCTCTTCATTTAAATAGTCTGTGGCCATGATAAGGAATACTCAACCAACTGAAAATACTTAAGAGCTTTAAAACAGTAAAATACAATTCAACTTATCCCAAAACACCATCTCGAGAGGCTGAGGGTGGCTATTTTAAGCTATCCATCCTATGTTTCCGTTCCACCTTAAATGCTATAACATAAACAAGAGCCAGAATTAGCCTGCTGCACTGTTTAAGGTGGAATGCTAAATTCAGATTAGAAGCCAAGTTCAGCATAACGAGACAGGCACTGGCAGGGCTCACTGAACATCTCACCTCCTACTCCGAGGTTCACCTTGTTGGGGCTTGGGTCTTCGCGGAAATCCGCAGTCAGTTTGAACACGGCCACGGGAGCGGCCAGCGGGACGTCGCTGAATAATGACATGCTCGTGAAGTAACGGGTTCCGGGATTACAAAGAGCGGAGTCGGAGAAAAGACACTGGTCCGTGGAGATGAACAGAGGGGGAATTTCACCTTCAAACCGGACCCAGCAATGGAGGACAGGCGGGACTACATCCAACCAATGAGAGTAGAGATGTGGGAGCTGACCCCAGAAACCACCAATCACTGATCACACAGAGGAAGGTCGAGGAGGAAAACACGTAGACAACAGAATAACACAACGCCTCGACCAATCAGAGTCCAGACTGAGTGATTGGCACACACCTTCACTAATGATTTATAGTAGGGAGGCGGGGCTAAACTTGAGCAATAGGAAACAGCAGAGCTGCACACGCCCTCTTACATTTGAGCTCCGGCCAGTTACTGTGTGATGTAATCTTATCTCGTTTAAACCTGTTGAACTCTTTCCCTGTTTTATTCCAGACTAATAATATTCAGACTAATGATATCAGGGATATCAGAGTTATCACACGGACTGTGGACTAAAAGATAATTTTTAGTTTATATTCCTTTTCGTGTTGTTTACATCAACACGAATCAGTTGCCTCACGTCATGTATAACCACTAGGCCAGTGACCAAAATGGGCCAATAAGAACAGCCTGGTCCTTAAAGAACCCAGCTGTGCCTTTACTGAAAGCCATTGATCAACAATACACAATATGTACCGATATTTCGTGGGAAGGTTTCCCACGAAACCTGTGTGATGTATTCCCTGTGTGATCGGTCCCAAAGAGCTGAGAATTCCTGCATTTAAGCTTGGTTATAAATATATAGTTTCAAAACAAAACGCCAGTTTCAGAAGTGCCTCTTTTTTCTTTCTTTTTTTTTTTTTTTTTTGTTTGTTGTTTGTTTTGTTTTCCAAGGTTGTGTCCTAACTTTGGGTTATAAGCATTTTGTTGTTAGATTTAGCCTGTCACTAGTAGTTCTGTACTGTACTACTGCACTGTAGGTTTCACTCGTTATGAAAGCTTTTACCACAAGATGGCTGTACAGAGCTGCCGCTCTAGCCTCCAGGTTGAGGGACTTTTGTCCTTGTAAACAGTAGAAACGTTCATTTTCTGCCTGTATCACATTTAGCAGATGGAAAACCCCCTAAAGACTTGATTTTTTAAATGTAGATCTTCATGTGAAACCGTAATTTAGATTTTAACCCAGGGTCCTATTGTTTTTAAACCTTGTGTCAAACGTTAGTACTTTTTGTAGTCACACTGTATCTCGGAGGAGGGATGATTTTTAGCCGTTTAACCGCCTGAGTACAACTACAAACCAGAACTATAACATTCAGGGTCACACGTTTTCGGGGGGGGGAGAAAAAGAAGATTTACAATAAGAAATGATCACTAAAGGTGGGTATTAACAGTTTTACACGTACATGTACTTAAATAAAACATGAAAATTTACTTTAAGTATATTCAAATTATCACTTCCACCTTTAATTCGACATAAGCATAAAGGTAAAAGAAATCTAAACAAGAGCTGTTTTTTACTTTGTTAAAATTCTTGCATATACTAAAACCTTTCTTGTGTTTTAATTTTATCAATTTTACTGCCATATTTAGCATATTATTGTAGACTAAATTAATCAAAAAAAGAAAGATCACAACCTAAAAAACCTGCTGATAGGCGCTGGATGTGCTTCTATGTTACTGAGTTTTTGAGTTCATACTTTCATAATGTCAAGTTGATTTTCCTCTTCTACTTTTATGACAGAATGTGTTCTACCCAAATAACAATAACATTACTGGAGTATAAAGGCCAGTCACAAATATGAGCAAAATTGTTTACAAATATTCCCTCTCAAATCTCGTTGTGTTAATGTGTTAATGAATTTTCCTTCTGTAAATTGTATGCAAATGTTTTGATATTCTTGGTCAGATTAATTTTTTATTTATGAATATTTTGTAAATTTTCAAAGTAAAGAAAATAATACATTGTCTACATAGAATAATTTTGTATATTAATAGGTTATGTTTAACAAATAAGAATGGTAAAATATGATTTGCTGTAAGTTTTAGTTTGTTTCGCAGCATGTAAAGCAAATCTAATTTTTGCACAGTTTATGTTCATGAATGTGTTCATGACCAGTTGTGTTCTTCACGTTAATAGGTGAAAGTCCATTTCATACACAAGGACCTATTCTATGACACATTTTGAATGAGTGAAGAGTTTTTAATTCATATCTTTAGAATTTACATTATTACTTACAGTGTAAACCAGTAAGTTGTGCTCCATTCGAGAGAAACCAACACCGTGACATTAGTTCACATTGGTTATAAAAAGAAAGACATCCAAAGCATTTAATACCTCTAAAAACTATTTCAGAGTAGCTACAAATATGTTTCCCAATGCTTGCCACTGTTTTACTACAGTTTTGACATAAGGTGCTGTCCTAAACCTTATAAGGTTTAAAAGACATCCAAAACATTTTTTTTTTCAAGATTGACCACATTTATCATTACCAGTTTACAGTATATAACAGAGTACATGTGTATATTGACTGGTTGTTAACAGAGTGAATAAGCTATCACAAACATTCAGTATCAGTACGTTTCCCTACATTGAACCCTTTCACACATTTCCCACATTCAATGGCTTTGTTAACGTATTGATAATTGTATTGTGAACATTTTAGAAAAATGCATGGAATTTCCCTCTTTGCAGTTTAATTTCAATCAAAAATACATTTTTAAAAATTCTCCTCACTGAGTGGATTCCTATGAACCATACGCCAGTGGAGATGCATTTACTAAACATTATAACACAAATATATTCTTCCTACAAGAACCATATTCATTTGTGTTTCCTAAGATGATTGAGCTTTAGGGCACAGTGCAGCCCCACAGCCCCAGGCTGGAGTCAGAGAGGAGCTTCAGCTGCACCTGTACCTCACTCTACTGCCTTCACGTACCCAATCTCTCAGCCTCTTGCAGGAGATGTTTGCATTCTTTCCTAAGTTAGACTACCTTACCTGTGTGTGTGTGTGTGTGTGTGTGTGTGTGTGTGTGTGTGTGTGTGTGTGTGTGTGTATGAGAGAGAGTTACCTGTCAGCTGTAATTATGGGATTTGGAGCTTCCAGCACAGAGAGAGAGAGAGAGAGAGAGAGAGAGAGAGCACAAGGATTGAGAGAGAGAGCGAAAGAGAGAGATCACAGGAGGGTTTTGACATGTATGCCTCCTGGTGAAACGCTTGCTGCTTAAGTCACACCAGCACTCAGCAGGTTACTGACTGTTAACTCTGTGATACTAGATCAAAGTAGAATCCAAATAGACAGTACAGAATACTGTAAATATCAGGAAAATCATCAAAGTTTGATGCAATGTAAATAAAACCCGAAACATTGAGGTCTACCATTCTTTTTTTTTTTTTTTTTTTTTTTTTTATCAGAACGGTTATATAGCTAATGATTCTGGGTTTATTTATTTACATTGCATCAAACTTTCAGCTGTTACAGAAAAACAATCAAATATTTATATTTCACATACGATTCTAAAGCACACTTTTATTGTTAATTTGTTAAGACATTTGTATTTCATGGTACAATGTCATACATAACAACAAAATATTCAAATTATATCATACGTTTTTTTTTTGTTTGTTTTGTTTTTAGAAAAATATATCTTCATATTGTCTATATTTAGTTTGCTAAAGTATTTGATTTCAGCAGTTCTCTTTCACTTTGTGTGACAATTTCATGATTAATGGTCCAAAAAAAAATTTCCAAAATTACTTGGAGTAATATCTTTTTACATTGACTTCCATTGATAATAAAAAGTGTTTTCCCTTCTCCTACAAAGTTACTATTTTTGACATGCATGTTTTTTCTGGTCAGTGATGATACGATGAGTGTGAAATTATAACCGTCTGTAAGGCTTGTGTCTAGCCATTGGTTAAACCCCTACAAAATCAGTGGTATTTAAAGTAGTGCTATTTTCAACAGACACATATGGAGTTAAATTTAGCAGTGTGTGCTAAATTTAAATATAAAGGAATTGCTATCTACCTATCTACAAAACCCATTTCCAGAAAAGGTGCTGTGTGTGTGTGTGTGTGTATTAATGTCTATTTTGGAGTTGTCTGTTTTGCCAGCAACATATTACAAAAAAAGTTGGGACGGGGAAACCCTATAGAAGTAAACTAGGGTAATTGCCAACATGTCAGTGATTTGACTGGGTTTTCCATTTTGTGAAAGACTACATGGCAAATATTGAAACAATTTTAGAATTCCATTCCCAATTTAAAATGGCAAAGAACCTGAGGATTTAATAATTTTCATTATATAATATAATCAAAATATTCAGAGAAACCGAAGACATCTCTATATGGAAAGGACAAAGCCGGCATCTGTGAGGGCAGTAGTGCACAAGGCATGAGTGACTTCTACATCTGTAAAGGCACTGTTAATGCTGAATGACATAAACAGGTATCTGCGCAACATGCTACCATCCGGATGATGTCTTTATCTGGGAAGGCCTTGCTCATTTCAGTAAGACAAGGTCAGTTCACATTCTGCATGGATTACATCAGCATTGCTCTTTCATAAAACAGTCTGAGTGATAAATAAATACAGACCTGTCACCTATTGAAAACAGTTGTTGCATTATGACACATAAGTCACTGTAACTGAGCTCTGAGCTGTTTAGAAGGTGAAACAAGCAAGATTTTTCATTTTCATTTGGTTTCATTCTCAAACATTTAGAAGTGCTGCAAAAATAAGAGGTGATGCAACTTAGTGGTAGTTCTCCCAAATTTTGGGAACCTGTTGATGGCATCAAATTGAAAATAGACAAATATTTTTCAAAAACACTACACTTTAACATTTCAACATTTTAAAAATTTTGTCTTTGTATTAATTTAAATATAAAATAGGCTTTAATTGCACATCTCTCTCTCTCTCTATCTATCTATCTATCTATCTATCTATCTATCTATCTATGTCTGTCAGTCTAGATATCTGTGGTCCTATCTGTCTGTATTACATATAGTGCCAGTATTTACTTACAGCATCGTACTCTGTTTAGCGGGTAGAATTTCAGAAACCTCTTTTGCTTTAAAACAATCACAGAGCATGAAGGAAGTCAGTCATTCATACCAAACATATACACAACACTACATTCCAGTGCAGGACCTTCTTGTGTTGTTCACGTGTTACATTAGCCTTTCATCCATGGGTCAGTGAGTCTTAGTGAGTGGCTGCCTTTTCAGCTCCATGTTGGTTGTTTGGTTTTCTACTGAAAATGTCATCAATTCCGGTTTTGGAACGAGACTGAGCAAAAAAGCAAGTGGAAACTGCAGTGTTTTCCTCTGTGTTGCTCTGAGTTATGTGGCATGTGCCCATAGGCTTGATGTACTCTCATTAACAAAGCACAGTGAGGACAGTTAGGTGGGGGTACCCTCATTGGACCATGTTTAAAGACAAAAGTAAAATTGCTGAAGTAGTTAGTTTTGGTTGTCAGATGTTTAGAAAAAAAAATCTGAGGTAGAATGATATTAAAAGAAATAACAGCCTTTATTTTGAAAATTCAGCGTTTGTAAATAGCATAATTTAGAAAGTATTGGAGTACAAGATGTAGTTGTATCTTTTGAAACTTTGAATTGGGGTATAATTTATATACCTTTTCATCATCATAATCAGCGGTTCAGTATTCCTATAACTTAATAATACATTCCACACTATTCTATGCAAGGTTGATTGATTTTTGTGTTTGGTTCAGACTATGACATCAGAGACCTGCTCTACATTTAGATATAGCCATTTTAAACAATGGAAGGAAGTGTAGCCTCATGTCTACCAGTCTACTCCTACCAATCAGTTTACATCTTATTGAAAGGTATAAATAAACATACAAGTTACAAGACTCACACAAACATGGCTTTAATTAATACTTGGCAGAAAACATGTCATAATATCAACAGAAGCACAGATAATAAAACCATTATGTGCTCTTCACACATGCTTTACCAGATTTAACAAATCAGGGAGATTTGTTTTGTGGCTGATCAGTGATAATGGCTTGGCATGTTGAATGTAATGTTTGTCATAAAAACATGTCACCTTTACTGTACATGAGCTTTACATGTTGTATATAAAATACGCATGGACTGAACAATCAGTGTTACTCAGACATGACATTTCTTTGTAATATGACTAATCAGATAAATGGGGCATGTAAGTAAAAATGTCAAACTGTTTTTGGCAAAAGCACTGGACTTTCCTTACTTTCACAGCAATAAACGATTTGTTTAACTAACCCATAATAACTTGAAAACTGCTTATGTAGTAGTAATGGCAACAGAGAACACACAAATGTATAATCACACAAATATTTACAAAGCTCTTTATATGACGCATTAGTGGCAGATTATAGGGAAAGCACAACAGTCTAAAAACATATACCAAACCCTCTGCCTAAACGCAGCATGAGTATTCTTTAATACTTGCTAGAGTCTTGCCAGTGGAAGAAATTCATTCGATACACACTGCCTCACAAGTTCCTCAATGGAATATTGCAAGTCTCTGCACGCATGCTACGAATACCCCTGTGAGTGCCTCTTTTTGTGCTAAATGCTGACACGGTGTCAGCCCTTTCTTTCTTATCCTTCAGATGTAATAAAGAAAAGTCAAAGTAAATAATTAGAAGCATTAAAAGTTTAGTCTATAACACATTCACTGAAAAGACAATAATTTTATGCTATGTTACGTTTACAGACAGTGACGTAGCATCTAATAGTCAGTTGTATGCAGCAGTCATCGTGACTGTTTTTTCAGTTCCCCCTGTGTTACTTCAAGCTCACAGACTTCCCAGATCTTTTGCTCTGTGCTTTAAGAGGTTGATCGATACTATGCATTTCCCAGGCCTACTCCCGCCAGCAGAAAATGAGCATTTCCAAACGATCCTGTCAAACTCAGATGGCAAAGGAAATGTAGGAACAGAAATATGGTTGCTTTTATTTACAGATATGACAACGTCTGAATGGGAACTCATGGTGTAATGAAAACAAATTGTCATTTTGATGGGAGACGCCACACTGGCTGCTTAGAGCAACACAGGCTCTCTGCCCGCAACATGTTTACCCTGTGGGAGGTCATGTGGTGTGTATGCTCAAAATGAACAACATATAAATCCAAATGAAATTAATTATATTATTGTTTCAGAGACAAACTTAGTAAACTGTGGACATTCCAGTGGTCAGATGAACTCAATGCAACCTTTGGCTTTTTTTATTTTTGCATCTTTGGCACGGCCCAGGGAACATTTCGATGAAACGAGAGGAAATTGTAGCCTTTCACGGCCTGGTTAATGCACAGTAGCCAATGCTCACAGCTATTACAGCTTTATCACACTCCATCTGGGGAAATAGAAAGGATGAGAATATTTAGGTTACATGCTTCCTCTTACAGCACATTCCCAGAGACATAGGTCACACACATTATGGTCTTAACAGTGCCTCATTTGCAACACATATATACAAACACACACCTGCAAGGCTAAGGCCGTCTGTGGAGAAATACAGCTGTCTAATTTATTGGTCCCCTGAGAGGGGGCGGGGGCTGTGGATCTGAGCAGGCCTGACTTCCGTCAGTGCTCTTTCACAGCAGACCTCCCCAGCTCCGAGCTCCAGTGTGACAGAAAATGTCTGCTGCTGCTGGTGGGGTCCACTCCCAGGCCTTTGGCTCGCCTCCTCTTTTCCTCCGTCTCAGGCAGAGGCAGGCAAGGCCATCAGTCACTCGGCTGGGTCAGAGGCACAATGGCGCAGGCCAGCTCTCAGAGTCCGGCACAGGCAAACGGCTCCCAAGCAGCAGCTGATAAGGCTCACCTTCCGGGACCCGAAGGGGTCTGCAGCTCGTTAGATACACATACTGTACATATGTTAAAGCTTATTGCCGGGCCCATAAAAACATGCCTCAGCAACTGCCGTGCCAACTATAGTGCACAGAAGTTTTTAAGGACCGGTGTCCTTAAAGTGAAGGGGGTGGGGTTCATGATCGTCTGAGAGGATTCACTATATACTTAATTAGGTGTTATCGCATAGGTATTATGGCATGACCAGGCCCAGTAAACATTTAGCTGTTGATTCAACGTTGAAATAACGTAATGACTGCCGTCTAATCAACGTTCTCTTAAGGTTGAAAATGAAAGTTGAAAAGACGTCCAAACACAGACATTGAAAAGACGACTATTAGACGTATTTTGGACGTCCATTGACGTTAATTGATCCCGAAATAAATTATTTGTATAAAACGCATTTTGGACGTCCACTGACGTTATCGATTGGTCACCACTTAACTAACTTATTAAGATGGATTTTGGACGTCCATTGACGTTTAAAATATGTCCTTGACGGACAGACTACTTTTAGACCTATTTTGAACGTCCAGGGACGTTCCTTGTTTACTGGGTTACAACAAAGAGAATCTGAAATCACTGTAATCACTACAATTGTATGCGTAATTATGCTGCGCCAAATATATTTGTTTAAGCTTAACAAGGTTTTGTTGGCGCTTACATACAGAGGATAGTACATAATATGATTAAAGGTGGATTTCTTCAGTATTTACAAGAAACTGGCACTAGAATTTTATATTCTTTGGTGTAAAATGAAAGAATAAAAAGTAGATCATTTTTCAAAACAGCCCTGTATTAAATTGTCTAAACTGTTTCCATTCACTATACCTCTGTATTATTAGATATTATCACTGCTGTGTGCGCTTGGTTAATTAGGGTAATTATCATCTCAGAACATGGTGTACACTCTGGACTTACTGGAACTTGAATAAGAAAAAAAAGTCTTTAAAATGCCTACCTTACAACCGAATGACACTACAGCTTTCATTGCACAGTGATAAAATAAAAGTTATTGGTTGCACTGTAGAGACAAGAATACGTGTTATGAGTGAATGTCATGTGATTAAACCTTGTTTATGATGGTACAATATGTTTAATCATCAGTTTCTTTATTGACCTGAAGGCTAGAATCTAAAAAAGTCTAATGATTCAAAAGTTCTTCAGCTTGTCGCTACTGGGAACATTTTAGTGCAAGCATGATGTGCTTCTGTAAGAATCTTTATAGAGAAGTTTAATTTGGCAGTACACACTAGTCTCAACATATCCAGTCATCATGAGTCCAAAAATAAATTGTAGGTGCAGAATAATTTTCCTGTGGAATTCAGTGCAGTGATTTCTATTGGTTGTGTGCTGCGCATCTGAATGAAGAGGGCAGTAAAGCTCACTTCATCAAGCCTCTGTAATTATCTCACTCATTAGAAGACAATGACTGACTCATGTTCAAAACACATCGCTCATCCACACGTTCCATTCCATTCCACGTGTGTGTGTGACCATGTGTACGTGTGTGTTGTTTTTCTTAGTTTTTACTCCATGTTGTGTCCCTTTTATACACATTTACAACAATGGCCCTTTAAATTCAAAGTTCACTGTTGAACCTGAAAAGGCTCATTCAATGATTTTTTGAGTGTTCACATTGGTTCAAATACAAATTAATTAGGTGTTATATATTTATCATGTAGACAATGGACACTTTGGTCATTCTAGAACAGGTTGCCATTGCTTTGGAAGATTTCATGCAACACACAGCAATTATGGTGAAGATAAAATAGCTTCATTAATATCACTCCATTTACATTTTTTTCAATAACATAATGCACTAGTACCGTTGGCAAAGATTATGCCTTCTCTTACATATTTAACTGTGGAATAATTCTCCAACGTGATGAGCTAAAATATACCAAAGCATTCTGATTTTATGTATCAGACGAGATAAAATATATTCCAGAAGCATTCATCTGAAAGCTCATGTACAAACTTTACTGATCACCTCTGTGCCTCTTTTTAAGCAGAAGAGTTTTGGAATATGTTGAAAGGGGGGTAATCACTAGAAGGCAGGTTTGTTTTGACTGGTGGATTGTTCTCAGTGCTGCAGCGAGTCTTGGGACATGTTGATCAGACACAGCAGTGTTGCTCAAGTTTTTAAACAGTGAGTGAGACACAATATCTTATATTTTGCTTCATAGTGTGTGTTGGTCGTCCTGAAGCCCTTCATCAAAGGACACTGGATGCTGCCCACAGAATGGTGTTGGCTGAATATTTGAAGTTGGTGGACTATTCTCTGTCTAGCAGTGACAATGAGGGCTTTAGAAACTCCAGCAGCACTGATGTGTCTAATCCACTAGGAGCAGCATAACACATACTAAGCACTACCACTGTCACTGTAGCACTGAGAATAGTCCACAACTCAAATCATACCTGCTCTGTGGGGACCTTGATCAAAGTATGCAGAGCAACAGATGGACTACAGTTGTATACTCAGGTTAGACACTTGCAAACTTTGGAGCCTTGTCCAGTCTAAGCTCTGTCCAGCTCCTGATGAAGATGATCTATTGGCCTCTCCCTCCCTCTGCTGACCAGCTCACTGTCATGGTGCTTAGGCCTGGGTTTTGTTAGGTCCAGGAAACAGACTCTTCCTTCGCGTAAACACGAATTTAAAGTCTGTTTGTGTCCAGACTGGTACTGGCACGCAACCATTGCTGTCATTTCTTTCAGATTCATTGAGGAAGGAGATGCAGCTGAAGGTAAAGTGATTGACTGGGAATGCGGTATTGTTTGGTTTATTTTATTACAGCAAATAGACATTTGTCACAGTTTTTGCAACAAGTCCATGTGCACAATGGCCTTTAAATGACACGGCTTCCAATGAAGAACCCTGGGGGTGGGGGGACTCGATCGTGTTAGTTTATAACATTTAAACAGAGTTAGTGGTTTAGTGCCGAGCTAATGAAATAGCACATAAAGAGCAGTGCGTGAGCTACAGCTGCTGTCTGTCTGTCTTAAGGACATCGCTGTCGAGGAGGTCTGTTACTATAAACGTGACTAAACGTATTTAGCACTCAGATAGGCTAATGCACAGGCCATTACACAACGAAACTCACAGATAAATCTTACCACCTGAAAGAGCACTGCCAGAACAGGGCATTGTGGCCCACACATTCACTAGCGCTAAATCAATACTAGTGTTAAATTACAATTTTAAGTGTAAATGTAACGCTATAGTGTTGCCTTAACACGGGTGAATTTGTTGTACGCGTTCAGATCTTTCAGAAAATGCTCGAAATCTTCTATCCTAAGTTGAATTTGTTCATTTACAGCATTAATTTAATTTACAAATATTTTATTCCACGGTGATGACTTTTAAACCACCACCCGTCAAATCTACGGCTATACGCAACAAGTTCACCAGACGTGAAAAGTAGGCAACGACGATCACCGCACAGGTTTCCCTCTAATGAAAATATACGACGTTTAGCTTCAGCTCTTAAACAGGATTTTAGCCAATCCAGGGGTGGATTAGCATCCGTCACAGGCTAAACATCGGTAATAAAAAGCAGACTAAACAGTTTCTGTTCAAGTTTAAAAAGCTTTAATTGTGCATTTATTTCGTTAAACATTTCGTTCATGAATGTATTCGTATTTTATAACAAGGATATTTTTTTCTTGAAAACGAGAAACAAATCAACGAGAATTTAATAAATTAACTGGGTTATACCTAAAGACCAACAACACACAAAACTGATGTATAACCTTGCCTAAAAAATCTAAAACGTAACTTTTTTAGAATTGAAATTTTAGACAAATCGACTTCACTTAAAACCGATAACATAATGTGGAAAAAATAATGAAAATGTCGATATAGTCTTAACCGTGTTCATGTTTACATCATTCCCTGATTCAGATTAAATCACAGAATACTAAAAAAATCAGTCGTGTTCACCCGCATCATTTAAACTCCCCAGCATCGCTAATGAGGCTGGACAATGACACACAATCATCAGTAAATAGACCCTTTACCATATTTATCCCCTTCCCAATATGTCAGCACGTCTGGATTTATCATGATGGATGGTGGACATTATTTAGAGACGGTTAGATACACGGTGCTGATAATACTGAATACAGATAAGGCATTGGCTGCGAGGTTGAGCAGACTTTTACTGTGAAATTATTACGCACAACAGAATTTCACCAGATTCATACACACCTCTCACCACGTCTCTATTAATAATGTAATGCTGTTACATCTTCTAAAAAAAGTGTGTGTATGTGTCTTTTAAACTGGGGGATAAGTGTAATTCTTCCACTTGCATGCCTCTCTTCCACAGGCCATTTTGAGACATTTATCTTGGGACGGGAAGACATCAGCCTAATCTAAACAGCGCCGTTGATTGCTAACGGATGAGATTATCTCCTCTTACTCTCTCCCCTTTCTTTCCTCCGCTTTTTAGCTGCCACCAGGCTTTTGTCCATGGCGCCGGGGTTGAAACACACACACACACACACACACACACACACACACACACACACACACACACACAGCTTATATATTTCCACACCAAAGGCAGAACCTAATCGATCACCAGTAGAGACCATTGTTATAAAATATTCAGTGTTTCCAAACACTATAACTTCAATGAATGAGAATTTGTATGATCATTTATTACTCAATAGTGTGACAATAGTAACAGTCTTAATTAAAGCCTGGATATTATTTTATTTAATTTTTTAACACTTTTAATTAAAACACGAAGAAATCATGTTTATCCAGACCCGATAAGCATTTTTAACGGATTTATTTTATTCTGATTAAATAATAGTCGCGAGAAATTAAATGAACGTTGTTTACGTCTCTTTTTAGTGTGAAATGTAAATCAAATATATATCAAATGTACTTGCGGGTTTTATTAAATAAGGTCTAAAACACTACAAAAGCCTAGACAACAACGAGTGAATTGAGTTTAAATAATTTATCAGCACGAATTACAATAACCTGTTTAACAGGAAAAATTGTTTAGCGCCTTAATAGACACAGCTATCAATATCGTATTAATTTCAGAGGAATTCCTCAGGGGCGTTTAGTTTGGTCTTTAAGGTGTTTAAACGGTGTGTTAATGCGTCTGGAAGGCGGAGGTTACTCGGCCTTTGACTGAAGGTCAGACGGTGTAGTTTGATGCCAGAGCTGGAAACAAAATGGTGTCCGCTTTCCACGAGACAACGAAGTTCACATTCAACAAACCAGAGCGCGTGCTTCTCCCTATTGCTTTCGAGTTCAGCCCACACCATGAAATTAACACAAAGCACACGTGCCCTTCTCATCTCCCATACTGCATATCAGTTTAAATTCAGATGTTTGACTGAATAATTACGATATCTGTACGTCTCATTTTAATACAGCGCACCTTCCAGAGTGGCAAAAGTGTTTCCAACCGTTAATTGGAGGGACAATAAAGACTGGTAGCAGTCCCGCATGTGTTCATATATTCAGTCAAATATTGACTCAGTATCTTTAATCCCCGTGAGAAAAACCAAGCACGATTCTCTTAACAAACAGCAAAACCTAAATAAATAGTTAGATATGATTGCAAAATTGGCCCATAACTAGAGTTGGATCCTGAGGTATTCTGTCTGTAAATGTTTTCCACCAGCCTCATCTTACCGTGAATAGGAGACCTATGGAGCTCGTGCGTAACGTGGCCACGAAGAGTCGAGTGCAAACATTTGGACACCCCTGATCAAATGCCATGATAGTTGTCTGAGAGAGAATAACATCTACAACTGTAAACACGCAGCAACTTTTATTTGATTAGATAAAATGTCTCCTAACATTTGACAGGACAAATAAGTTGCATTTTATTACGCCAGTAGTTACGAATTTAAATCCGCCCACATGAGTTAGGATTATGTTTGTTTGGGTTTTTTTTACTTTAGAAAATACACAGAACACGCGCATCTGAAGCGAGGTGTCGAACCTTTTCTTATATAAACTATAAAAGAGGTTTCCATTGTCCTGCAGTTGTTACATGCGCCATTGTAAATCAGAACTGTGTGTAATCAGGGCCAACAACAGTGGGATTATCGCTTATCAGATGTGCTCACTCTGAGTCAAACAGAGCAAGAAATACAGGAGCTTGTGGCTTTGGGCTTTGGGACATTGGGGAGAGTCTTTAGAGGCTTCATCCCGCCCCGGCAGCGTGACATCACCGCCCTCGCAGCAATGCCTTCCCTCCACAGAGCCCAGCATAACACACATCAGCAGCTCGAGGACTCCATGTAGGCACGAGGCGAGCGGAGCCCCCTCGCCCCCACCCCCACCACCACCACCACCATCATCATCCTGCTCTGACAATGGAAGACTAATCCACGCCATTAGGTATGTTTCCATGACCCTGCCGCCTTAATTGTGTCTTTTCTCGAGTTCTCGAGAGAGAAAACTAGGAGCGCGCTGCAAAGCTGATAGTGTTGATGTGCGTGAGGCCGATGATGCTTCCCAGCCCAGTAACTTCAACCCCGTTTTCTGTCAAGGACATACTGAAGCTGGAGCAACAGGCCCAACAGCTGCACGGACAGTGGTCACTCCCAGAGCAGGCGCAGCAGCAGCAGGCGCAGTCGCAGCAGGGGCTCTTCCACGGAGCACCGTGCTGCGCGCTCGGCGCGGACAGTGCGGGCTTTTCGGACACTGAGGACAGAATGGCGTTCCTCAGCGCGCTTTCTGTGCAGGACGGACTCGTGGAGAGCAGCCTGTCTCCTCCCATGTTCCCCCACTCCGCTCTCGGACACGCAGTGGACCCTAAACTGGAGGAAGATCTCGAGGAGCAGGACAGCAGTGAGTCAGTTATGCACAGAAATGGCAAACATGAGTTAAGAGCTTTTAAAAGTGAAAGCAGAGAGAAGGGAGGAGGGGTGACATTGAGGAAGTGCAGCTATAAAAGGGGCAATTTCCAAAAGTTCAGTTAGCTTCAGTCTAATTCGTTGCGTCTCCCAGTGAAACTCGTTGCATCCACGATGCTCGTTTTTCTCGGATTAACGCTAGGCCCCTGCAGGACTGTGCTGAGAGAATTTCATGACAGGCCAAAGTAACTAAGTATAGGTTCACGTTCATACTGTGAGTGTAACTGTAATTCACTTCACCATCTAAAACGTCGAAAGTTAACACTATGATTATTTTTTTAAAGTTGTAATTTAGCGTATGGATTTGTTTTTATAAATCTAAAAGCTGAACGCTTGTATTACGCTAAAATACGAGTAAATATTCTGTGATTTGTAAAGGATTATTTATCTGATCAGTAAGCATTTAGAATAAATAGTATGCAGCTGTTTTATCTGTCGTTGTGTGTTCAGTCTCGTCGAAGGAGACCAGTACTATTAAATTTATATTAATATAAGTCTAATAATGATTTATGGTTTGCTTAATCAATACTTCTTTCAAGTAAAGTTAAGTAAAGAAGTGTTAAATAGAATTTAACACATCCGTGTGAGGGAATGGGACGTGGAGGAGACGCCAGGAAACAAACCTGGTTTGTAGTCTAGTTTTTAAGTTACTAGTCTGTACTATACTATACTGTATTTAATATATATTTGTTTACATTTATTCTACTGATAAGCTGTTTCCAAAGTGCAGGCTTTGCCCAGATAAATTGTTTTAAATAACGTGCTTAGGTTCTTAAGACCTTGTATGTCAGACATGTTTGGACAGTGCTGTGTTCTCAGTGCATAATATTTACAGTGGTGTGTAGAGAAGCCTAAATCCATACTCAGATAAAAATGTTGTTACTTGGGTACATTATCAAACCGTAGGAATATAACCTGAGTTCAAATAAAGAAACGTGTAGGACTGCGATGGGATTTTAAAAACATCCCGTTTCTTTTTAACTGCATTCCTCTGAATTATTTATATATTTATTTTATTTTTTGGCCTAAAATAAAACGCTGTACCCCATGGTAAAGCAGCAGAAATGCTGTCACTAAAAGAAAATGTGACTAAGTATAAATAAATGTAACTGTAAAGTGTAGACATATTTTTACAATAAAATATTTAAGTAAAAGTAAAATTACGATTAGAACATTTTAACCCATCGGTATTCGGCTTTTTAAGGCATAAATATAGTCACTAACTACGTCTATTTTTATTCACACTGCTATTTGCTGAAATGTAATATATTTTCATTTTTATTTTTATTCGGAACCAAATTAGTCCCTGGTAGATTTCTATGTTTTGGTGATTTTTTAAAAGGTGACAATAAGATAATACCGTCCTGTAGTATCTTCAGTTTTATTTGTATTATATTATGGTTGTTTTTGTTTGTTTTGTTTTGTGTTTTGTTTAATATACTTGGGGCAAAACTATTAAGTGTGGCTTTTCCAAATGTTATGGCATCATTTATATTCCATTTGAATTTTTTCTGATATGTTAAACACTGTGTATAGAAATTTTCAACTACACTTCGCTGAAAATTATCAGACGTGTTTACAGTGGGGTGTGTTAAATCACTGTGCGTTTTATTACACACAGAAACCATGTAATTTCACCAGGTGTCATTGTTATGCATTAGCAGAAACATTTGAGTGAACGTAAATATAGTTAATAGCCTAAGGTTCATTGTCGTTCTCACAGTTTTCACATTCGTCTCGTTTCTGTGTGTGTTTCAGAAGGCTGCGTCTCGGCGGGGTTGCGGGCTGCGGATTGCGACGCTGAAGTGTCGGACTCGGAGCGCGCGCAGAGACGGCGCAGCAGGCGCAAGCCGCGCGTGCTCTTCTCTCAGGCGCAGGTCTTCGAGCTCGAGCGCCGCTTCAAGCAACAACGCTACCTTTCTGCGCCGGAGCGCGAGCACCTGGCCAGCGCGCTCAAGCTGACCTCCACGCAGGTCAAGATCTGGTTCCAGAACCGGCGCTACAAGTGCAAGCGGCAGAGGCAGGACAGGACGCTCGAGCTGGCGGGGCATGCGGCGCCTGCGCATGCGCCTGCCCCTCCGCCGCGGCGCGTGGCTGTACCGGTGCTCGTGCGCGATGGCAAGCCCTGTTTGTCCGGGGCGCAGAATTACAACTCGAGCTACAGCGTGGGGCCCAACCCGTACTCTTACAACGGTTACTCCACTTACAACAACACCGCGTACACTAACGCCTATAACTGTACATACCCGAGCCTGCCCGCGCTCCCAGCAAACACTGCGGCCAGTCCGCTGATGAGCATGAGCCTCGGTAACCTGGGGACACACGCCCAACCCCAAACAGCGCAGGGGACAGCGGTGACACCCTGCCAAGGACCTCTGCAGGGCATACGCGCTTGGTAGTTACATAGCGACCACCCTCCACCTTGCAGACCACCCTCCCAATACATAACAAGCTTCACACCCGTAGCATCCCCAATGGCTTGATATCAATATTAATATTATTCTTTTCATTATTCCTATCAGTATCACTCCAGAAACACGTAGGGTCTCAGAAACACAAACTGGGTCTCAAAAATGTTATCTGAGGGGGAAAATACATTCTTAATGTTCTTTTTTAAACTAAAGTCATTCTGAAACATTTCCGTTCGTCCCTTCAACATGAAATGTTCACGCAGTGTAAAGAGCAGTTGCTCTGCTCAAAATATAAAGAAATATACCATCAAATACATTTTTTTCAGTTTACATTTCTTCATCATCAAATGTACTTTATTTGCGTGAATATTTCATTAGTGGAAAAAAACATAACTAAGGAAATAGTGTAATCATTTTCACTGTTCACTTATATATATATATATGAGGGACATGTTTTTGACGTAACAGGGAGAACGCGGACACTTTACAACTCTATGTGACTGTTGAATGCATGTAAATGAAGTTGTTGTTTGTTTGTTTTTGTTTTTAATGGAATGATTTTGTTACACCTAAAGTATTAGTGTTTCAAGCGCTGACATCTCATGATAGTTTTCTGAAGGTAGTCCTATGCTACTCTGCGCTGGACCAAATCTTGAATAAACTGTGGCAGTATTAGAGCTGCGAACAAACATTTCTATGGTGAGATAAATGGGAATTCCAAGTGTGGTTTGAAACTGCATTGTGTTGCTGTATGGACGCTTTCACTATAAGCAGCTTGACAGAACAACCCGTGTGATATGTTCAGATGTGTTCCTATAGCTGTGTTTACTTCTACTTGAGGCATACTACATGAAGTGAAAGTCATGGCTGTGAATGAGAAACGTATTGTTAATACCACAGGCAGGTCAAGCCCATGGGCCTCATTATGGCCTCTATCTCGGATCAGTGTGTTAAGACCATTTAGCCTGTGTGCCGCTATCGTAATGGTTATCTGATGAGCAGTTAAGCAGTCCTTCACCCCCTCCCCAAGCCCCTTTTGTGGACGGAGGAAGGGTTAATTAAACATGGCTAAAACTCCTTACAACTGAGTAACGTCTGCTAATATATATATATATATATATCAACAATACAAAGAAAGAAAATAAAATAATAAAACTTAAAAACGAAGGTAGTGACACACAGGCTTGTGCACGAGAGTGAAACAAAGGCGGACAGACTGTTCTACTCCATCTGTGATTAAATGAAGTGGACGTGGGGGCTCGAGACACTGATTCATCCGCATTTTCCCAAAACGTTCGAGCGCGAGCCCGTATGTTGGAGGGGGCGTTTGCGCTGAGAGAGGCCAGGCGCCCAGTGCGCGCGCTGACAAAAAGCAGAAGCCTGCCGGGGAACTTAAACAGACATAAAGGATGGACATTAATATCAGTGTTAGGTCAGTGAGCGAGACTCGGTCGCGGCTTTGTGCTGTGTCTGCGTTAACGCGCATCAGGGATTAAAGGGCTCTTTCCAAAATGCATTACGAGCATTTAGTATTTATTTTCTTTGAGATACGTTGTTGAGTGTGAACATGCAAGAAATAGCAGTGCTATGTTATGTTTAATACCATCTTTATAAGAAACATATATATATTATTTTTGTTTGTTTGTTTGTTTTCATAAATATCTGAGTTGTTACATGTTTTCAATAACGCTATAATTGGTACAAATTTGGTAGGAAACATTTCAAAGGACCTTAAGTCTAAAAGAGCGATGATGACCCAGTGATTTAGTGCACGTTATTATCACTGCAAAAATAGCCCATTGTAATGAAACGACTTAATTGAAATGCTGCTGCGATAAGGTTTAAATGTATACAGACCTTCAGCTGAGTCTGAGGGACGAAGTTTTAGTCGATATTCGTCAAGTGCATTTTCCACGCCTGACAGATTGTTTTTAGTCGAGCGATAAAACGGAGATACGGAGTTAAAGCGGGCTGTGCTGGTAGAGGGGGTGCTGTTTAATTTGTCTACCGCATGTTGGGCCATTAGGGTCCCTGCAGCTCAGCGTTTATCCTCCAGGCCTCGCCAGAGTTTTGCCACTGCGCACGCTTTTAATGGAGATGAATAGAAATGTAAACAGAGCGTCAGGGAGGGTTTGTGTGCACTGATAGTGCAGATGATCTCTTCTCCTGACTGCTGCACTACCGGTAGGACATACCTGGTGTCAGGATAAGTGGCCAGGAGACTTCAGTGTAAATAGAGCTGGCGACAGCCCGGCGATGCCTCGGGACTCCGCCTCTCCGCGAAGCGTCCACTCTCCATGATCAGTATCTGCACAGGAGAGATAGAGGGTCTACTCCATCAGCCTCAGATCGGGGCCAGAGACTTTCCCTAAACAATGTCTCCTGGGCAATAGTAGTCAGGGCCAAATAACACTGGAACAGAGCTCAGCTCTGCTACAGATGGATGGCTGGGCATGAGCAGGATTACCATCAACAATTAGCGTCAATCCTGCGGGACTGAAATCCCGTCCAATTATCTCGCGCGTCATTCTGAGGTTTGGCAGCATCTCATTGATGAAAGATAAGACCTATGGAACTTCTTACTGAACGCATCAAGAAGCTGATGGCCCACACCTTCACGGAGAAGACGTGTTTTTCAGCGCGTAAACACAAGTTAAATGACACAAACCCCAATATGGACATGAGGCTGGATGAGGCTTGTTCATCGTAAACAAGCAATGAGCGTTTATTTGGGTCGAGCTCTTGTGGGACTGCAAAGGGGAGACGCGCAACACATCAAAATAAGAGTGTTTAAAATAAAAGACATAGAGGTCGGGGTCGCAGTGACAGGCCGGTGTTTGCACATGTGAATAACCAACTAAATAAACTTGTATATCACACAGTGAAGTTTGTTTCGATTTTGTGTGGGGTGTAAAACGTAAATTCTTCACGTTTTCAAGTTGAAACAGTGTGTGTGGTTGTGTGTGTGTGTGTGTGTGTGTATGGTACAGTTCCTAAAGTTATTAGCAAGGTAAACGTATACAACAGTTGTGTTCCCTATATAGTAGGTATATACCTAGAGGTATATTACATTCTCTTCTCTAGAAGAAGAGGTGAAGATTTCATCATAGAAGTGTGTATTATAAAAGTCCTGGAAATAAAATGGGGCGTAAGAAATCAACACAAATTTTGAAATCTACAATTATTAAGAAAACAATAGAAAGTTGTATGAAAATGTACTGAACTATTGAGCGACACAGTGACAATTTTCCTAATATATATATTATTAGGTTTTATATTATAGCACCATCTATAGCTATTAGTCGGTATAAGCGTGTAGCTAGTGATAGAATTTTAAATTTTAAATAAATAAATAATTTAAAATGTGACTGAGTTTTGTCAATAAAGACATTTCGCGATGAGCTTTACTTCAAATTAATTTACATAGATATTCTATTTTATGTTTTAAACAACTAATGAGCTGATGCAATAGGCCCCTGAGGGCTCTTTGCACAACACTGACGCAATATGCTCATTTAAAGGATTTTCTCTTTTGTGCTATATCCAATAAAATGGCTGATTGTTCGTCATCTTCCTCCACCTGCCAAACTCGTGTAAGCACGGTTTCATTTTACACTGAAAGGACATTGTTTTCCAGGAGGCCCTCTCCCCTTCTTTCCTCATAGATATCATATACACCAGAGCAGGGCAGGAACAAAAGCATAAATAAATGTTATACGTACCATATAGAAACTGATAAAAGCACGTGCTTTGTAGGTGAGGACCATTATCAAAGTACACTAATTACCAAAAATAAAATGAAATCTGAGGCAGATCTTGAGCACAGCCCCATCTTCAAAATGTTGTTTTCACCTAGACGTAATGGGACGCGTATTCTGCTGTCCATCCTGTTAACCGCGTGTGCGCCCCCTATCGAGCACAGCAAACAACACGGTGCCCGCGAATGTCACACATAGCCACGTGAGGGTGCTACAATCTTATTTCCTACAAACCCACTCCTAAACCTGCATGATCTTTCTCATGTTCCGAAACACAATTTTAAAAGTTTAAATTAATGAATGATAAAATAATGTAACGTTAAAATAAGTGTTGAATGCGTGAAGGTTTTGTTTACCTTTATACTAATACTTAACGACCTTAAATTATATATATATATTTTTTTTCCAAAATAGTTTGGTGGGAGAGAGATTAATATAATTATCAGTATTATTGCTAGTAGTAATTGTGAAAGAAGTAGTAGAGGAGGAGGAAGGGAAACACGAGGAAGCGTAGCAATAGCAGACGAAGCAGCACATGATAATAGCTTTAGTTCACAGGCTCAGAAGTGGCTTTAAATTCAAGAAAAAGTATGGCTTCTTCTGTGATATAATCAACCATCTTCTTAATAAAGCTAGGGAATTAAGTCATAAATCTACCTTAAATGCCAAACAACAACAAACAAACAAACAACTTTCTGAAAAGGTAAACAAGCAAAGAAATCTTTATTTATTTCATCTTCATCATCATCATCATCTTCTTCTTCTTCTTATCCTTCTTCTCCTTCTTCTTCTTCTTCTTCTTATCCTTCTTCTTTTTCTTCTTCTTCTACTTGTTCTTCTACTTCTTCTTCTTCTTCTTCTTCTTCTTCTTCTTCTTCTACTTGTTCTTCTACTTCTTCTTCTTCTTCTTCTTCTTCTTCTTCTTCTTCTTCTTCTTTGCTGCTTAATCCTTTTCAGAGTCTAGGATATTTATTTATTTATTTTAAGGTAGTATTCTATTATTTTGTGGTGCAGTCTTGTTCTAAATTAAAATGATAAAGCTCAAAATCAGAGGCGTGATCGGTCCCAAAGAACGGATGAGAAAACAAACATGTCTAAACGCTTAAACTAAAATGCAACTGACTAAAGTTCTATTGATTCTTTTCCTGATACATGTACACACTTAAAAACTATGGTTCACCAAGGGTTCTTTAGTAAAGAAAATGGTTCCCATATAGGACCCTGAACATTTGAAGAACATTTTGCATGACTAAATGTGTTCTTTGCATCGAGAAGTGTTTCTTCAGAGAATATAGACGGTTCTATATAGTGCCTTTATATAATCATCTAAAGCACACGCTTATGATTCATAGAACCATTTAATCAAGCAAAAGTTTCTTCAAATGTTCAGGGTTCTATCTGGGAACCATTTTATTTACTAAAGAACCCTTGTAGAATCATAATTTGAAGTGTGTACATGAGTAGATGTTAAAAAGAAGTGAACGGCTTATACTCAGAATAAACAAGGTACTGCACTCTTCAGTTCATGTTGATATGAGTGATCTGTGTTTGAATCTATTCAGTTGATGGAGTGAGTACTCAGGCTAAACTTACAATTACTCTACAGATGTGAGTAAGAAACACAATAAATATACTAACAGAGGTACATATCTCAGTGATTAAATTATCAAATGAAAAAAAATGCTGCTTAAGATGAACAGACTGAAAAGTCATTAAGATCAATCATTCATAAAGAATCAATGTCCAACAGAAATCCAAAGACAAGATTTGTTTGTGCTGAAGATGGTAAAGAAAAGGCATATATTTAAGCAAGAAAATGTCCGCCAATTATAACAAAAAGTGCCTATTCAATTCTAAGAAAATGAATTCCATTTGTTTTATGGTGTAAGTTCAGAAAATGTGCTCAAAGTATAGTTCTCCATAGGTTTGGACTCCTCATGTTAAACTACATGTTTTCTCTGTGGCTTATTCCTACATATTACTGCATTCAATATCAACACAAAAAATTGTGTAGAAGCAACTGTAACTCACTTAAAACTGGCATCCCCCACCCCCAAACAAATGAGGAGAAACCTCAGTTACCTCCATGTGACGTTAAAGTTCTACACCAAATATAGCTTTGTTTTTTCCTTTTTAAAGCTAGCAGAGATGTATTCAAGGGCATACAGATGTCAGCTGCTGTTTCTGTGTGTTTCAGTACAAGGTTATAATCAAATCGACAGTAATTTATACCTTAAACGTAACTAATAATATGTTACTAATATCAATATCATTCATCAGCTGAATATAACCAAATTAATTAAACGATCTTACTTTCTGAACTAGCGGCCTGTGTACCACAGTCGGGAGACATAACTGAGAATAATGAGCGAGTAGTGAACTCATGATGGCATTTAGTCATAGATGATGAGATAAGATAGAGCAGATAATAAGAATGACCTACAGCACAGCAAACCAGTGTTAACTTAACACGGAGACGGTTCAATTATTACACTGACAGTGTTAATTTAACACTAAGAGTGTTGATTTAACACTGGTGAATTTGCTGTGAAGATGTTTTCCAAAGGAATTGGATATATATAAGACCTGCAGCCACGATTCACAGCTTAAAGCAGTGTTAATACAGCAGTTATATTGTAAAATGCTAAATTATCAATGAAAAATAAAGTCTGGTTAGGGTTCTCCTCTGACAGGTGGTTCGGGATTTTGAGGTACATTCAGTTCGTTGACGTTGCCAATGTATTCACGGTTTCGAATTGCAGTAAATCCTAAATATAACTGCTAAATAATGCATGATATTAACGTGTTAATACGCTCCCTCGGTTGCCGTTCAAACGCTATCTAATGGAAAATATAGTTGCCAGCTGTGTTTTACAATGTACCTGAAACCACTCATCGCTAAAAACAAAACACGCTCTTCCTGGTATTTCAATAGTCCGCGGTTTGTAAAAAAATATTCCAGAAAATTAAGAAAAAAACAAACAATGTGGTGAACTGTGAAGGTTGAGAAGAAGAAAAATATCTAAAGTCATTTGGTATTCCAGCGTGATTTACAAACTCAATGAATACATGTTCCCCGACCAAGTGTGTTTTAAACCACGTTAATCATAACATAACAACAAAGGCCAGTTCGGCATTTCTCAGTATTTGAGCGTGCACTGAGCCTGTGGCTGACTGTGAACTCATCAAATCCACTTCAGTCTCGAGTCAGACGTGAACTACTGAAATTAAGGCTCACGTTCGGGCGCTTTGATGGAGCGTGTGTGAAGTAAGTGAGCAGTGTGTGGAGTGTTAAGGAAGGTGATCTAACTGAAGAACGAGAAGTGAGGGCGGAGCAAACCCGAGCGCTCTCTAAGCTCACAGATTTAGAGGCAGAGGCAGCAGAGCCGCTGCTGCTACAGACATGCCATTCACTCACACACCCCGCACTGATCCGGCTTCAAAGCACACTTCCAGCTGGACATCGTCATTGATCCAGGTCTCCCACACCAAGAGGAGCTGAGGAAGCGGCAGGAAGCATCGCGTTTTTGAAGGCGGTGGACATTCCCGTGTCAGAGGTGATCTACATGCTGTAAATGGCAAACTACTGCACATCGTTCTCCATTCACCACATCCTGAGCGAAGGGCTCCGCTCCACCACGGGTCTCGAACTGTCCGGGGAATATGTCACTAACAGGTTTACGGGTCTGGAGAAGGCAGGAAGAGGGAACTGTGCACAGGACAGGGACGAGGATGAGGGGGAGAGGAGAAACCACAGAAACAGGAGCGCTCACCACTGTCTGCTTGATGCTGAAAGATCTCCAGACAGACAGTCCTGTGAAGAGGAGTTTACGGAAGACTGCTCCCACACTGAGAGACAGCAGGGTGAGACACCTATATAGATACACACACACATATATAATTATTTATTTAATTTATATATATATATATTTATATATTGGAGAATTTTTTTATTTCCATTTTTAAAAGTATGCTGAGTTGATTAAAAGGCAGGATTTTCCTGCGGATGGAGGAATTCTAACGTATGCCCCAACTTCGCAAAACAAAATTCCAAAACTATTTTTTATTATTGAAATCTAATGAATGTTTATATAACAGTGAATCCAAAATATTGTTGTTGTGCGGACGGTTGGTATAGAGTATGTGCAAACGCATTTTGCCATTTATTCCCGTGGCCCTGGTCCCTAACAGAAGGTGCCAGATTAAACACTTTGACTGAACGTTAGTTCAATAAATTGTGTTACATCGTATGACACACCTTAGCCGTTTAAAGAACTAATAAAGTAAACACTCATATTTATTTTTAAAACGTATCTCAGTATCTCTGTAGTCATTAAAGGTGTAAGGAAGGCCAACAAGTCAATTGTGAATTCGATTTTGTTTGACCTGATAAACCTGCGCAGTTATTCGAAGCTAAAGCGCATGTCACATGGTTTCCGGTAATTTTGTTGAACTTTAAAGAAAAATTAATTAACAAAATGTAACACGTGAATTATTGTTTTGTTGAAACAGTTTAATGATTCATAACATTTTACTTACTTTACAAGTTAAAAGGTTAAATTATGAAAAAGGTACGGTAGAGGTACATTATTGGCCACTAGGTTTAAAACAGCGGGTTTAAAGTCTAGTTATGTTTCTAAAGGTACACAGCAAATTCCCCAGTGTTAAATCAACACTATTAGTGTTAACTTAACACTGAGAGGGTTCAATTATTACACTGACAGTGTTCATTTAACACTGGTGAATTTGCTGTGTATATCACTGTCTCTTCTCCAGAAGGAGAGGTGAATATTTGTATTCTTTCTTTAGAGATCTGTGTAAAATTAAAACAACATAAGTCCTGTAGTTTAAATTAGTATGAAATCAACACAATTCAATTCCCCAATTACAGCTACCCACAGTGACGGATTTCCTGACAGTGTATGAATCTGTCCTGGAGAAATGGGTTTGCTGTTTTCAGGAGATAATTTGACGTTTAGAATTTGAATTGTAAAATTTCACTAAAGTAGATAACTTTTTAAAAAATAATATGTTTACTCTGTTTCCTTCAGACTATTTAGGCGAGTTGAATGAAATAAGCCTGAGGTGACTTTAAGACAAGTATTAGCCGATGTAAGTCGTGTAAACAATAGCTTGTTGTCAGCTGGTGTTAGCGGGCAGCCTGTAAATTACTATAATCATTTTATCCATTTCTACACAGGTCTCGAAATGCCGGACACAGACGGAGAGAAAGGGGACAGTTGTCATTTCTCGGCACATGCTCCTAAAGCGGGTAAGAAACGGTCTCGTGCGGCGTTCTCTCACGCGCAAGTGTGTGAGCTTGAGCGGCGCTTTCACGCGCAGCGCTACCTGTCCGGCCCCGAGCGCGCGCACCTGGCCGAAGCGCTGAAACTCACCGAGACTCAGGTGAAGATCTGGTTCCAGAACCGGAGGTACAAAACCAAGCGGCGGCAGATAGCGGCGGAGCTGGCGACGAGCTCCACGGCGGCGCTAGTGAAGAGAGCAGCGGTGAGAGTTCTGGTGAAGGACGATCAGAGACAGTACAGAGCCGAGGATCTCCACTCAGGCCCGAACATACTGCCCCTCTACCAGCACTATCAGTACTGCCCCTACATCTACTGCGTCCAGCCCTGGGTTAACCGCGGCTTATACTGACCCTCTCAGATCAGAAGACTCTTACAAGACAAGAAAGACTTTATACTGAAATAGTGGGCGCCCTCGAGCTCTGCCATGCGGTGTTTCTCACTGTACGGGACGACTGGGAATACTGCACACACAACAATGACAATCCATCATTCAGTTTCACTCTGATAATACAAATTATTATAAAGAGGCACCGGCAAAAGTTGAAACTCACTGGGTCAACTGACGTGTTGATTTTCTAAGTGAAATGTTACAGTTGTCTTACACTCACTATTAATTCGTTAAATGTAACAAACTGAGGAACAATACAGCGTCACTAGAAGCTTCGGCAAAATTCTTGCACATTTCTAACTGATTTTTAATTTTTAAAACAAAACAAAACAAAACAAAAGCTGCACACTAAAATTCACCAACACGATCCATGCTTCATTTAAATTAGTTGTGGGAATTTCTTTTCACTTAGAAAACCTCCAAAATGTACAAATCTTTGCATACAGCTGTATTTCCGAGATAAAACTAAGTGCCTAAAGCGTTTTTCCTTTGTGTTAAATGATATAAATCCTTTAAATAGCATGTAGTAGGCCCTGGGTGATTTATTTCTGATGTTAGTTGCTGTAACTGTACTTAGAGAATTTGAATGGTCTAAACTGCACACTGTACATGGACAGAAATGGCTGGACTTCTGACCAATGAATTTAAATAAACGTGAAAGAGGAAAATGTCACGTGTCATTCTGCAGGATTTTAATGTGAAAAAAATATCGATGGAGTTCATTTGAACCGCGAGCGCTCTCACAAACTGTGGGCTAGTGTTAATAAAGTGAGTGGCTACAGATTGATCACATGTTGAGGGTTCACATTGAATGTTATAACCGGTGTATGGTCTACATCTGGGAAAAGGCGAAACAGCCGGAGAAAGATTATTCTAAAATGTTTGTTGTGGTTTAAACAAATACCGAAAAAACAAAGGAATTACCATTCACTCTTCAGCAGTCAGAGTGTAGCTGACTCAATAAGCTAACGCCATTAGCACATATAGCTCCACTGCAAATGTGTCTAATGGGAAATAGGAAAAAAGTAGAATAAACCCGAATTGATTTGGATATTGATGTCATTTCTACATCCAATGTAACGGTAATTCGATATCACAATAAGTCATTTAGGCATTTATATACATTCCAAAAACATATATATACATCTCTATATATCTGATGTGGTTGGAACAATGTTTTCGTTAGTAATATATAGAAAAGTGTGATCTATATATTTTCTATTCAATTAAACATTGACCAACTCAATTAAAAGTAAATAAGGCAACAATGAACAGCCCATTTATACTTATGCTTGTAAAACTTTGACCATTTTATCATAAAAAAGGACTAAACTTTAAGACCATAACAATTATTTAATTTAAAAGTTGTATAATAAGAAATGAAGGCATTAATCAACACTATAATATTTAATGGTAATTTTGTTAGGGAAAAAAGCATTTTAAATAAAACTATAGATTTGCCAAAGCGTGATTTATCTGAACTTTTCAGACTCGGAACCTCTGGGTGAATTTTAAAGTCGAATTGTATTCGGGTTTATTTTTTAGGTGATAAGTTTTACTAGAGACCCTTTTTCAAAAATATGAAAACTAGCAAACTTCATCTCTTTTCACATGTTGCAGACAGAGGAGGCTGTGCTTTTAGGTATTTATTCAGAAAACCATATTCATATTAATACGTTCTTCAGGGCCTTAAACCTGGTGTGTGTATATGAGTGAACATCTGCTATGTAACTCCTTATCTGATCAGTGAGGCAACAAGTCTGTGGAATACTTTCAAGGAAAAAAAATTGTATGGAATTCATAGAATGGAATGACCATGTTTTCAAGTCATAGACTTCATACAGGAAAAATAACTATTACACTATTCCGACATCCCATTGATTGATTTCAAAATCTTCCAACCTTAATGGCTATAAATATTTTGATTATATCGTTTATATTTATCAGTTCATTGTTTAATAATGAATATAATAGATGAAATGAACTCTGTGGCTGCAGCTGTTTTGGTGTGTGTGTGTGTGTGTGTGTCTGTGATTTTGCAGTACTCTGTTAAATATTAACAATCATAAACATTTTAAAAACTTTTATTTTGAAGATAATATCTTTCTTATAATAATTCAGTTTTAAATTCAAATAAAAACCCCATTATGATTTCAAATTAATTTCCGTTCTTGAGACTGGTATGAAGAACAAATTTTTGGTTCCAGATTTCAGTTTCATGTCATCAGTTATGACTTGATTTTAATCCATCAGTAGCAGACCTTATTTACCATAAGGCCATAATCATTATCTAAACCATCTACTGGATAATAATTTGAAAAAATGCTGAAGCATTATTTAGCCTACAAAATACAAAGAAAACATTTCAAATTTTTTCACTGAATAATGTAATAATACTTTGTAAATGCACCCTAAAAATAAAGGTGCTACAAAATGCACTTTGAGCAATGACAGATTTTGAACACTTTTGGTTCCATACAGAACCGATTTCGTGAATGCATTTTTAAGCCTTTCAAGGGTTTTTCAGACTCTCACATCTCTTAAATACACATGGTTCTTTATGGAACCAGAAGTGGTTCTTCTATGGCATCACTCAAAGAACACTTTGCAGCACCTTTATTTTTAAGAGTGTATAAACACATTTATGATATAACGTCTGCAATGAACTCCAAACCATTAGCAGCAGATAAACACTGTTTTGCAAACAATTATACTGTTTATTCATTTGGGAACCCAGGATACTAACTGTTAAAGTTCGCAATTGGAAATATTACCCATACCCCAGCAACTCCAGTCTGTGGTTGCTGTTGCCTGATCCTCTTCATGACACACCGTAGGAGATGGATGGATTGCAGGCAGGTCAGTCAAACACACGCATTGTGTCTGGAGGCCATGTTGTTGTAGCACATGTAGAATGAGGCCTGACATTGTCTTGCTGAAATAACCATGGACTTTCCAAGACAATGTCTTGAGGTCATGTCTCTCTAATGTCCAATATTATATGTATAAATACTTGTGTCCTGATCAGGTGCTTTCTCACAAATGATATTTAACCTTGCCATTGGCTCTGAAACAACCCCTTACTATTATAGATGTTGTTTTTCTCACCTGATAACAAACTGGATGAACCCCTTCCTTTTTGGCACAGAGAAATCAGTCGATTTTTCCTGAAAACAAGCTGAAACATGGAGTTATCTGACCACAGTAGACATTCCACTGTCTTTCAAACTAAGTGAGACAAGCTTGTTTCTAGGGAACTTGCCAGCATTTACGCATAGATTCGATGTATGGTTGTCTCCTTGTGTAACAGCGTTTCAAGCTGCATTTCTTGACTGCAGCGAACTGTGTTAAGTGACATTAGCTTTCTTAAACACTCTCCTGCCCATATGGCTAGATTTAATCACAATTATAAGAAGCTCCCTGAGGGCTCGAAAGTTATAGTAATATAATATATATGCTGAATAATATAATGTATATGATGAATCATCTAAATTCTTTGCAATCTTGTGTTGATTTTTTTTGGAACTGTTTGACAAGTGTTTTATTTATTTATTTATTGAATTAATTATTTGGCAAAAAAAAAAGCGCCCAGTAATTATGGGTAGGCTCCAGACCCATTGCGAACCTGAACTGGATAAGCGGTTACAGGCAATGAATAAATAAATAGGCAAAAATTACAACATTTCAAAACTGCAACATTTAGTATCCTCTGTTCCCAAACAATTTAAAAAAGTGTTTTTTGAGGGCATTAAATCCAACATTTGTTTACATACATAAAATAAAATCAAGCTGCTCAGTAAAATCTTTTCTTTGTACTTTTGTCAGTTAAATAAAGGTTTAAGAGCATTAACACGTCAGAGATTCTAGTTTTAATTTTTTATAATGAAATGTTTCTGGAAAATACTGCTGCTAGTATTTCTCTTTGTTCTAATATTAGCATTTTTATGAGCAAAAAAGGCTAACACTGCCCTGTTAGATCAATTAAAATAGCTTATCTACTTATCTCAGGTGTGTACAATATCTGTATCAGTTAACCAAAAAAATGTAGTCAGGTCTATTAATGCACGCAATTTCACCAGTGTCATGTCAATACTATTAGTGTTAAATGAACACTCAGAGTGTTAAAATATAACACTTTAACTAATAGTGTTGATTTAACACTGGTAAATGTGCTGTGTATGAAGACATAAAATAATTCATGAGTTCAAGCAGCTTTTGCACAGAGCTGCATGATTCAGATACTGTCAATAGACCATGTCAGTGTTTCAAAACAGAGCCTGGCAAAAGGACAGCATCCATTAATCATGTGCTGTCCAAGAGAAAACACCCTCATATAGGAAGCAGGCAGAGGCACTCAGATAGATATAACAAAAACACAGCTAGTCTCTAATCACAATCTCACAGAACTCAATTCACAGCTTTTATATGGGTTCAACTAATCCCACAGTTAGGAAATCACATCTGCAACACTGTGTCAATAGTTACCAGCACATCAAAATGCACCACAGAAAGCAGCGGCACATTCTTTCGAATATGCATGGAATTTGATGTATTTCATCTTTTTAACTCAACATTAGTAATTAACATTCAATTATTATCAGTCTTGTTTGACATAATTTAATGTTAAGGTCATTAATGTTTTCTATCAGTGTCATGAGGAACAAGACTGGTTCTGTTTGGACTGAACAGTCAAGATTTTGTCAGCCCCGCAGTCTCTTTTAAGCTCAAACATGAAATAGTTCATTTAGCCAGCGTTAATTCAACACTATTTGTGATTAATGAATACTGGGAGTCTTACAGTTGAAGACTCTAACACGCTCAGTGTTAATTTAACACTTATAGTATTGATTTAATACTGGTGAATTTGCTGTGGAATTTACAAAATTAGGTATCATAACAGTTAAGAAGAAAAGCATGTAAAATTAATGACAACATGAACATATATGTACTGTATATGACTGTAATATTAAACATAAAAACTTTGTCCTATTGTGTCATTCACACAATTAACCCAGGTTACAGGGTTTTTGTCATCTTCCAGGCAACATGCAGATACCTATCAACACACCTAAAATTTTTTAAATAAAATGTCTATCAATACCAATATCACATATTATGTGTTTTTTAAGTGGCTTAATCCCCTTCACATTTCATAAATTCCCAAAGCTACACCATCTCCACATGCATCCGGAATATCAGTTTTATTCTGCTGAACAGACCTTAGAATAGATTTAAAAGTGTCTTCTGAAGATATGTTTTTATGTATAACTACAGACTGAATACTAGTGTAAAACTAGCATGTGAGACAGTGAGCTTATATATCAGACTACACTGCCATCTTCACGTGTAATAATAAGCCTAACTATAGTAAATGTGTACTTAAAATGAACAAAATATACAGATTCATAAAAATAAAGGTGATACAATTCTTTGGAAGACTGCTACAGAAGAAGCACATATGCCCCACCCGCATAATCCACTGGATGGCACTTAAAAGGAGTTCATCATTGTTTTTTCAAAACAAATCTTTATCAGTCACATCTGTAGCAAACAGAACAGTAACCCTGTTTACACAAACACTTACAAAAGTCGTTTATATCTGTGGAGTCAATGAGGTCTTTCTCGAAGTACAGCATATTGGATTGAAATTACCGCCCATTCATACTGGATAGATGGAACAGACAGATTAGGAACAACAGGAGGTTATACTGTTAAAGAAATGTGCTGAAAAGAGTTACAGAAACAAAAGGGGTCCTGCTATGCTATTATTCTATAAGATTTTTGCCTTTTTAATGTGTTTATGGTGTGCAGCTCCTAAAAAAAGTATAAATAGATCTATGTTGTTTGAAATAATTTTAAAAAGACAATTATATTGAAAGTATTTAAGGCCAATTATCATCAAATTCTCTTGTAGCTCCATTAATAATATTATTGTTGTTACTACCATGAGTTTTGCTCCTACTTATTTTTACAGCAATAACAGTCAGCATTTTTGGCCTATTATCTTCTAATTTATAAAACAAGTAGGTCTTTATTCTCTACAGGTTCTCTATAATGGAGTACAGTGGAGTACCTTGCAGATGTCTTTGCTTATGTAAAAAAGCATAGCAAAGTAGTATGCAAACATTTCATTTCTGTGTGAAGAGTGTTGTTTTCTGGTTCTGTGATCAAGCTGGAAGCCACCACCCCAATCTACACACACACACACACACACACACACACACACACACACACACACACACACACACACACACATGCATGCACAAACGCAAATGCACACCCGTGTACCATAAACAAATTGTAGTTCTAGAATGTTGTCATGTTCACTTTTACCTTCTTAAACTAAATCCCTGCAATTAGGGCAAACACAGACAAAAAAACTATAATCCTTTGTTTTTTTATGTTGCTCCCTCATGACATATGTATCATTCAGCTGCTTGGAAATTAAAATAAGTCCAACAAAGAACCATTTCTTGGGTTCGGCTCTAGTAGTCTTACAGATCAGTTTCGGTAGACTGAATGATAAAGCATTTTAATAGTGTGATTGTTAGTCTCTGATAGATGCATTTTGCACCAGTTACACTGTGCTGTGCATGGCATTGACTAGTCTCATATTTTCCTAAAGCCTCTTTGATATAAAGAACACAGCCAAGGCCAGATAAATTCCGGGGTGTGCCATTTTAGCATTCTTACAAAATGTCTCTCCACTGCACAATGGAACTTAACACAAGAAAATGTCTCAATTGGTTAAAATATAACCCTTAGCTCACGCACAGCTTACATCCTTGTGGAAAAAGTTCAGTAAGTCTTATGTAACATGGCGGTCTCTAGCATGGTTAGCTTGGATGTGGAGCAGCTCTGAGAGCTGCTAAGCCAGGTAGTTTCTAGGTGAGAGCATATGGTCTTTGCAGGACCTTGGACAATGACAGCATCATGGCTATGGGCATTAATATTTTCACCTAGGCTTTGCAAAGGGCTGGCTAGAGGAAGGAAATGGGCTGCATTTAATACCTTTGTTTGGAGAGAGTACAGCTTCCCAGTGACCCTGCCTTCTGAGTCACATTAGACACCCCCCCCCCACCCCAACACACACACCTTCCATGTCCTACACCCCTCTACCCCTGCCAATAATCCAACTCACAGGACTCTCTGGCCTGTTCCAGAAACTATTAGCTGATAACATCACGGCATGTTGGAATGTAAACATTTACAGTAGAACCGTAAGACATGAACTCCCCTTGGGTATGCTGTATCCATCATTCACCAGCACTTTTTTCTGTGAAGAGCTGTGCTAAGCAGTCTAGTTTCACTATATTTAATGTTACTTACCAGTTTCCTTTTAACGAGGTTAAATGATGAAAAAGCTGTGTGTCACAATTAACGCTACTTATAAAAATACAACAAGAACCAAGATCTTATAATATTCACGGATCTTCACAGTCATCCTCCATCAAAGGATTAAATATGTTACATGCTTTCTGCTCAGTTCATCCTGTTTTCCATGGAATGGAACACCACTGAAAGACGGATCTTTTTAGCTTATGCTTCCCAAAGCACTGGAGAGGGTCATGGACAAGGTTAGTCAGTGCATCCTTAACAAATTGGCCCACCCAAAACACGCTGGTCTGCAGATGAGCATTTCTTCTAAACTATAGTAGCCTTAATACCTTAATACCTTAAGCTGTTAAAGAAGAGGTGTGGGCAATTCCCTAATAGTCTATCTAATGTACAAGGCCATGTGTTCAGATCAGCACTGCTTTTAAGTTTACACTATAATACAGAATAACAGATAATTAATATTTCAAAACATTTCTATATGCAGATAATTCTGAGCACTGAACTCACTCAGCATTTGCAAGCTCACAAACATTACCGCACAAAAAACAAATAACCATTTGTCATAACTAAGCCTGTGGTACAGTTGTTTTGGGAGCAGTAGCCTAAAGTCATAATAATGCAGACTAAAAATGAAGTACAACAAAAAAACATTCAATTTGTAAATTTCTAGGATGTGCATAATTATTAGTAATAATTAGTTATGGTCATTATCAATGAAATAGTGTGAGGACTGAATCTGAAAAATCATTAGTCAGCCAAACACTAAAGGACATATATAATACTCCAAAGGACATACATAATAAACCAGCTATAACATTCAATTAATCAGCTATAAAGGTCTGCTATATTAGTATTGTGGGTACTGGTTATCAACCAGGATTTCACAGCCATTATAACCTTTTAATATTATCACAGCAGTTAGTGTCCCTGTCACACAGCTCCAGGGTCCTGGGTTTGTGGGTTCGAGCCCTGCTAAAGGTGACTGTCTGTGAGGAATTTGGTGTGTTCTCCCCGTGTCCGAGTGGGTTTCCACCTACCACACGTTGGTAGGTGGACTGGCGACTTAAAAGTGTCCATAGGTGTGAGTGTAAGAGTGAATGTGTGAGTGTGTCACCCCGTGAAGGACTGGCACCCCCCTGCCCCACCTCAGGGTGTGTTCCTGAATTGCACCCACTGATTCCGGTAGGCTCCGGACCCACCACAACCCTCAACTGGATAAGCTCTTACAGATAATGAATGAATTAATGAATTATTACATTTTTAGTATTTAATATTGTTGTTGTTATTGTTGTTATTACTTAACAGGATGTGGACTTATAACCTTGTGTTGTCTGAAACATGCAGGGATCATTTCATGAAGGTCCACTTGATACAGGTTGAAAAAAAAAATGTGAACAGTTATTCTATGAGTGCTTGGATTTGGCTTAAGACACAGAGCTCAGGGATCGGTATTGAGAGACAAGAGGGTGATAACATACAGCATTATCATAACAACATGCATTTGCCTTCTTTGCCAATAATTTTCACCACAGCAAAAACATTAAAGTGAAAATGTAACTGTAACATTAATCTTTTGGAATACAATTCAGAAAAAAAGCTGTTCCTCTTTGGCTGTGTGATAGGTTTGTGAGTGTGGGAACATGGTGTTTCTTGGCAGTGGGCTATGAATGTTTCTACACTCCATTGGCCATAGATGGCCTGCTGAGGAGGCTGATATCCTCCAACCTGTTACATTTCCTCAAGTTGCTTCCCAACAGGCATATCTCTCACTCCCTGTGCTCTGTGAAAGGAATTTAAATGTTTTAATTACCACAGATAAGGGAAGACAAGGAGTGCATTGAGGAGCATTTTTATTTTTTATTTTTTGCTGCCCAGATAGGACCTCCACTTAGAGGTTCTTAGAGCTCCTTACCAGCAGAGACTTGGCTTGAGTACCCTACCTCCTCTGCTTGGAACGGAGTCCCTATGTCCTTGTACTTTCTGAAACACTGGCTTATTTGACAGCCAGGTAACAGATAAGTTTTCAAAGATTGCTGCATTGAGGCCTGCACTATGGCAAGGCCAGCAGACAACTACAAAGAACTTTTAGAACACATGTCGCTTGACCTTGAACTAGGTGTGTGTTGGGAGTATGTGTATCATCCACTGTAATCACTGCTTTAGACACATCATGAACATGATTAAATATTGTGTAGAACTATGCCTTAGCCTTGAAAGTGTTGGTAAATTAAAGCATTAATACAAAGCAAGATATACATTATCATAATGTTATATGGTGTGTCAAAGTATATATTATTTCAGCGTTAAAGTGAGAGCCGGGAACATATAGATTGAGAAGTTTTTTTTACATTCATTCATTCATCCATTAATTGTCTGTAAGCATTTTTCCATTTCAGGGTCCAGACCCTACAAGAAGTCAGTGGGTACAAGGCAACACACACACATTCACACAGGCACTTTTTCATGGCCAATCCACCTACCGTGTTTTTGGACTGAAATCTGAGCACCCAGAGGAAACCCATGCAGACATGCTGAGAACACCCAGACAGAGATGGGGATTGAACCCAAAACCCTAGGACCCTGGAACTGTGTGATAATTTGTCACCACAAGTTAAGGATTTTTACAAATCTTTTTTAGAAACTGTGCAAAATTTAGCATTTTTAAAAACACAGTCTGACAAAAATGACAACTGATGAACCGATGCAACACGAGTGATTTAAGTTCTATGTTTTGGACCAGATTAGCTCTTTTTAACATATACATAAAAATATACATATCAGAATCTGTTTAGAGAAAGACATTGCCAAATGCATTGTAGCATGTGTTTTAACTAAAAATCAAAACAGCAAATGTCAGAGCCATAAACCTAAAGTATTTTATTTATATCCACACTACTCTATGTCCAAACATTTGTTAAATTTGTAGACACCACATGACAATCATGGCTTAAAGCTGAACTCATTTCTGACCAAGGCAAGTGCACACAGATTGTATAATCTCCACAGAAAAAATACTTCATATAGAATGGCATGCTATGGTGCAGATACACAAGGGCTATTTTTACCATGGCAATGACAAGAATGGACTAGAGGCATATAAAACCCCATACTATTGGACTGCGAAAAACAGAAAAAACATTCCCCAGAGAGATGGAGCTTGGGATCAGCTGGAGTGGCTTTTCATGTTCCATCTCTTCCATAATTAGTACTTGCCATCACTAAAGTTCATGTGGTTAAAACCTCACATCTACATTGTACTATTTAGCATAAAGGCAGTAGCTGCAGCAAAGTGTGTGGGGTCAAACTCCCTTTAAATCCCTCTGATTTCATGGAAACACTGGGGTAAATGGGTGTCTCCAAACAGTGTGACATAGGGTATATTATGATGCATTAATTAACCTATTTAAAAACACTCAATTATATAAGCACTGCCTTTAGTGGAGACTTAAACCTCATTTAGAGGAATCCAGAACTGTTTTAAAGCAGTAAGTCTTGCAACTGCACAAAATACAGAACTCACAACGCTAAACAAAATGATGGTGAGAATTTGTCTAAGCTGCTTTAGGATGAATCTTTTCGATTGCTGTGATAATCTGTCTATAATTATGCTATACAATTGTACAATAAGAAAAGCAAAAAAAAAGCTCTACTCACTATTTAGTAGTTTTCCAATTCCCTTAAGCCTTAAGGCTCTTGCAGACTAGTGCTTCATGGCGATGTGTGCAGGTGTTGGCACCTTTCTACATGAAAAGACGGTGCACACACTTTGCACTTTTTGCTCTTCATATTTGTTGTGACAAATGCCTCTCAGAAACTAAACAAAGTCATAAAATCTCCTGTCAAGTGCCTTTAGGGAGTAGTGGGTGTGTGGGGGTCATTTCCCTTCAGAAGGAATGGCAAGGATTGAGATTGTGAGGCCTCAACTTGTCTAGTTGTACCACACAGGTGCAAAGCAGGCGCAGGAGGACTATGGAACGCTGTTGCTGCACTTTGAACCTTAGCATCAAAAGAAATGTTGTCACTCAAAAATATACGTACCTGTCAAAACGGACTATTCTTGTAGTTTTAGGTGTCCTCTGGCAACAGATTTGGAGATCTTCTTGTCTTAATTGCTGATTTGCCATTTTCTGCTGGAAAGAAAATAAAGAAAACTGATCATTTTGCTTATTTTTGGGCAGATAAACATATAATTAAAGGTGAGAAATCAAAAGTATCCAGTGTAAAAGGTCTACTAAAAAAATGAGTGAAAGAGACAAAAGTGTACAAGTGAAATCAGAAAATCTGCCATATTTATCTGGTGGGACATTTTTATATATTTTATATAATACACATATACAGCAGAAGTGTTGTATAAATCTATATACAGTATAATCATGTGAATGAGTTTGAAGAACAATGTTTTGTTCAGATTTCTCCTTGATTGCATGAATTGGTTAAATCAACAGCACACATTATTTGAAATCATTATTTATTAACTGATAAAACTAGGTATTGGATGATAACCTCAAATAACAAGGACTGCCACAAGGAGAGATTTGGAAAAAGTTAAACCAACTCTTCACACACAGAGTATCACACTTACTGGAATAATGTTATTTGGTTTTATTTTAAAATTGTGCGTTGTTTGTTTTTGGCCAATATACACTTACTGCTCAGATAAATAGCTTTCTCTCATAATATCTGTTGCCTAAAACTTTTGCACAGTACTCTGTGTTTCTTATGTTCTACAATCCTTAAGCATTATGCACGCGGCAAGTGAGGTTAAAGGAGCATGTTTATTTTGACACATAGTCTTGGGTTCAGCATGTCTGGATCTGATCTGAAACTGAGTGGTATAAAATCTGATGTAGCTCTGACCAGTACAGTCACGCAACAGAACCAAAAACATCAATATTTTTTTTCTATCCCAGAAGCTTGATGTTTGAGATATTTTTATGTTGTTACTGTTCTAATAAAATGAATTTCATATTATTTTGCATGTAAATCATTATCCAATGACTAATATGTGAATCATCAGTTAATGTCCATGAGAATATAGTTTCATGCTATTGCTACATCTTTTTATATGACCTGACATAACGTTTAATATAGTTTAAGCCCAGAATGCCATATTGTTATTGTCTAATTCAATTCAAGTCAGTGATAACACACCATTTAATCCGCACGGAACGCACTAGAAGTCATGTTTGGGGCTGTGTTTTTTTGGTTCATTTAAACAAAACCAATTTCTCTTTTGGCATTTTTCTTGTCTCATCCCTCATCCATTTCATAAAATGTTGTACTAAGCCAGTTTGATATGTTTAACAAATTTCACACCCAGGCAGAATACCAAATTAAAACAAAAGTAACCAGTATGTTTAGATCGGATATTTGAAAGAAAGTGTTAGGAAAAAAGTTAGGAAGAGCCTAGCTAAGAGAGACCTGCCAAGATTTTCTTTCTTTATAGTTGTCTTTAAGCACTGACGGCAGCACTTTGCTTCTACAAGACCAGTCATTATCCCCTCAAGACTAGAGGCCATTAGCAGTGTCACAGCACTGTAAACAGCTAAATTTATTAGGGGAAGCAGTCCTTACATAGCAAGCCTTGCATGAGTTTCTTTTATTTGATGACAAATGTGGGGTATCCTATTACACATAGAGAAAACACACACACTCTCACGCACAATCTGCACTGACAGAAATTTAAAGCGCAGAATTCACATCCACTCTGATCTTCCTTTTAATTACATTTTTTACTGAAGCCCACTTTATTTGTATAGTTTTATGCAACTGGAAAATTCATAGTCATCATTTTTCCATGATCATTTTATAATCTCTTGTGCTACTGTGTCTTTAAGACATAAATGTCCTCTGTTCTGATTGGCTGCGTATTTAAGTATTTAAGGCTGACTGAAACACTGACTTAATAGATCCGTTTTAATAACATTTGTATCAATAAATATAACTATAAATACAAGACAAGACTAAACCATAAAGGGCAAACTGCAATGAGTATTCTGTAATGCAGCATATGATAAAAGGTTTTCAGGCCACACTCTGACATACAAATAAACCAGCTGTATCTCATCCCTCTACAGTTCTGTCCCACAGGACCTAGTCTGCGTGTGAACATCATCTTTCCCTTGAGCTGGGAGAAATTCCATAACCCTCTATCCTGCAGGCGCACAATCCCACCTAGCCAATGCCTCCTCTAACATCCTAACAGTGTTGACAAGTTCACACTCCCCAGTGAATCCCAGTTCTTTTAGAAACAAAATACACATTTATTGTCCGAAACTACACAAAGCACTGAACAGTGCCTCAGATTGACATCTCTCATGCTACATTTAAATTCAAGCACTGGTAGTGTGAAATTGAGAGGAAAAAATGTGATTCATCATCTTTTGTGGAGAAAAGCAGCAGAGCATGACACAGTCTCTTTCATAAAGATGATAAACTTATTTTCAGTGAACATTAGCAGCCAGGTGCAACTCCAGAACGATTGAGATTGATGGCACTGCTAGTCAAGAAACAGAAGAAATTAGAATTAGAATTTTAGAAATAGAATTTTAAAACTGGCGTTACGCAGTGTGCTGGCTTAATACGATCAACTGCTGATAATACCATGTTCAAAGTCCAAATATTAAAGTTAATATTTAAAGTAAGGCTAAATAAACTTACACCTGTGTCTGAGTGTTAATTTTCAATTTCAAGCATCTACTTTTGTGATTACTGCTGAATAACCTCTAATTAGCTTGCAATTCAAATATAGGGGATAGTGAGATTCTGTGGTTTTACTTATTCTCAGGAGCAACAAACAGACTTAACTGGATCCTCACAGACAGTCACCCAGAGCGGGACTTGAACCCAAAACGTCCAGGTCCCTGTGGCTGTGACACTACCTGCTGCGCCACCGTGCCACCCGGTTTCTCACTCTCACTCTGAGTTATTAAACTGAGAAGCCACATAAAGAGAAAAGAAAATATAAAGGCCTTAATATTGCATGTTTAGTTGTGAATACAGGTTTCAGGATGCATCTCAAAAATAACAGTAGGGCTGTGCAATATTCAAAAAAGTAATCGACATCGACGTTTAAAACTTTTAATCAACATAATCTTGTCTATATTGATTACATAGATTATTTTCGTCCTGTTATATCCCCACTGTGTGTTCAAGCCACGTGATTCTGCCCCTATCTGCCACATGGAAGCTACCTAAACGCTGAGGCCAACCAAGCGACTAGAGCAGCTCGTACCAAAGAAAAACACAGCAGGTCCAAACCACAGACTGTAATTAAGACGACACTGAAAAAGGAGTCAAATGTAAACGCTGAGAAAAAAGAGTTTCAGCGAAAAAAAGCAAATATAAACAGTGCTCATAAAAAAAGAAAAGAACAAGAAGCTCCCACCAACATTAAGAGAAATAAATATCCCATATTTAATACTGGAGTATATTTACAGTACAAGCCTCGTCACTGAAGTATGAGGGTCAAAAATATAAAAACAAAATAATCACTTGTTAATTGTAATTGTGGTAAAATGTACAATTAATCGTGATATTGATTGGTGCTCACATTGCCCAGCACTAGTGCTGTGATATACACTGGCCGGTCACTGGACTAGGAACACCTACCATGTATCTACTCATTGTCCAATTTATCAGCTCCACTGACCACACAGCAGCACTTTGTAGTTCTACAATTACAGACTGTAGTGCACCTGTTTCTCTGCATACTTTCACCCTGCTCTGGATCCCTACAGAGGAGATATGATTTGGGTGGTGGATCATTCTCAGTGCTGCAGTGACACTGTTATATTGGTGCTGTTTTAGTGTGTGTTGCGCTGATACAACCCTGACAGCAAGGAGACGGCAGACCACTGTTGGCAAAGTTGGAGGTCCACTAGTGTTTTGCACAGCGTTTTCTGGGAGGACCACTGGTGATTAAACAGAATTTTAGACAAAATGCCACATTTTAGCACTTTTCCATTCACAGTCCAATTTACAGTTTTTTCCTTCATTAGGTTCTTTTTGTTATTGTTTATAAATAAGATTAGCAAATCATTTTAATCCAGCACAGTGTCAACATTTCTAGCATAATCATTTTATAACAGGCTTATACTCATTATTTTATCTCTCATAGTTGTTGGTAATAATTGTATTGGTTTGTTTTCCAGAATAAAAGTCTCTTTGAATTTAAAATCTGTTTGAGGAGATTAAAAATTATTTATATCCTTCCAGTGGTGTGCCAGCCTTTTTGTGCCAGTGGACAGATATATGCTCGCTGTCTGGAAAGTGGTACTAGGGTGACCATATTTTGGTTTCCAAAAAAGAGGACATTTGGGGCAGATGAACACATTAATTTATGGACAGATAATATTCCTTGCAATTCAGCTTAAACTATAATAACAAATAATAACAAACTTAAAAAAATCGTTTATCTTGTCAGTTGCTGACTGTGTGTGTATGATCATGGAAATGCTTTTCTGTTCATACCAAGCTACAAAACTGAAACACTGTGTTGAGATGACACTAAATCTACTCGATTTTACCATTTAACATTTTGAATATTTCTAAAACCAAGCACCTTAAACCAGATGTAATTTACTCGTCAGAAAGTCAGTAACGGTCAGATGTGTCCCTGTATTCATGGCGTTATAGGGACAGGCAAGATGACTTTCTGCTTATGAAATATATAATAGAAAACAAAAGGCTGGGTCACAGAAACGCCCCCAAACATAAAGAAGAGTCTATGATAATTACCTCAACAACGTTCAACACATTTCTGTTCGAGGGTCCAGTGAAATAGTGAGCTGCTCACAGCGCTGGCGCGAGTGTGTCCCAATTCAGCTCTCAACTCTCTGACCCCTTGAACACTTCCACCTTCGCGCCTTTTGCTCACCTTCCAACAACGTCATCAAAGTGAACACTTCAATGAAGGGTTTAGGGCTTACGGCAAGAAATGGGACGGGGGGGAAAGCCTGCAGACAACAAAGTCCTACATATTTTTGGCGATTTAGTACATCCCGACCGGACGCATTATTTTAGGTCCCAAAAAGAGTACTTGTCCGGATAAAAACGACGTCTATTCCCCCTAAGTGGAACAGACCCAGGCAGTGCTGCTCAAGTTTTTAAACACTGTGTTCACTCACTGTCCAATCTGCTTAACACACCTCGTTGGTCAATGTGAAGTCACAGTTTGTGTTGGTCCTCCTTTAGACCTTCATCATTGGACACAGGACACTGGAAGCTGTTGACTGGATAATTTTGGTTGGTGAACTATTTTCAGTCCAGCAGTGACACTCCTACTAGCACAACACACAGTCACAAATCATCATTACTTTTGTGTCACTACAGCGCTGAGACTGATCCACCACCCAAATCATATGCTGTAGTTGTCCTGTGGGGATCCTGACCACACTGAAGGACAGGGTGAAATGGTTCCACCAAAGGCTCCATAATTGCAAGCAAAGAAGGAGTTGTTTCTGAGATAATTGTCAAAGAGTTAAAAAAAAAATAACATTTGTATTGTTCTGTCAACGATTTCAACTGATTTCATGCTCCATTGTGCATAATATTGTAAAAGTAACATTGAGAGTGTGTGTGTGTGTGTGTGTGTGTGTGTGTGTGTGTGTGCGCGTTTGACTGACCTGCTTGCAGTCCAGATGTGCAACATGAAGGGGAGAACCAGGCAGTGGCGATCACAGACTGTTGAGCACCTGAATTCTTGTATCAGGTCAGAATGCACCAAAATATAAATATATATGGTTGAACCTGTTTTTGTTTTAGTAAAGATATGCAATTTTAAATCTTATACATCATTATCATTACCCTCAGAAATTAGAAAATAGGTCAATTCTTACTCTCCAACCCCCACCCCATCTCCTATGTTACTGCAAACATGACGGCTGAGCAGATCTTCACATACGAAACATAATTGAATCACTGTTCCCTGTAGATCACATTGCTGGACATTATACAGTCTAAATGTATTTTGTGGTCAGTAATGGCGGCCATTTGTAATCCATAGGCAGATTAATCACCATGTTCTGACTCAGAGTTTTGTAATGAATTGATGGCAGAGTTCTCTCTGATTATTTTACACAATGACTCAGTAAATCATTTAAGCATAATAGAGAACCTAATTTAGTTTCATGGCATAAAAAATAGACACGGGATCAGAACTCCAAAAGTGAATGCCATCTGGTCAGGGACTGTAATTCAAAAATGAGAAATGTTGATGCATTCTGCTTAGGATAAGCTGAATCCCCACATATTACTCCCACAACACTTTCCCTTCCTAGCTCCTCTTACAATGAGTGAGAGAGTGTTAGCTAAGTCAAGGGCAAGGTTTCCATCATTTAGAAGTTAGAGGCTGAGCCAAAAAAGCCAACCAGAAAGGAGAACATCCAGGAGGAATGTGCAGGGAACAAGGCAGGTGGGTTACACAAATCTATTCCATCCACAAACATTCAGCAGAGAGCGTGGGATCAACACGTTAAGAGAAAGCATTGGTTTCACCCTGAGGCCTTACACGCACATTGGCTTCCCTCATTGCACAGTTAATCTAATATTAGCTCGAAGGCCTTCAACCTTCAAGTGTTTGACAAATGGAGCTGTGTTTTTTTAGGTTTCCTAACATATAACCTTCTGTCACATCTTTAATCATGCATGTGTAGGAAATTTGTGTATCCAGCATTTACACTTATTTTTATTCAGTTTAGCTATGTATTCTAGTCTCTGACTCCAGTTAGATGGTCTATCGGCTGAACGAGGAAGTTAGACTAATCAATACACTAGAGGATGAAACAGGGTAAAAATTAGCTAACAACGTATGCGACTTTGTTGGCAAATACTGTAAAATACACAATAAATGTAGAACGTGCAGGTGACTTTTATGCTATGGCTGGTAAGTGTATCATAAAAATTTACTACTGATCTCCTGCTGTCTGAACTGTGCTGGACTACACTACACCATACTCTTTCTTGCGTGTGCAATTCATACTTCCCTTCATACTATTATGATGCACTTATTTTTATTATTGTTTATTACTCGTTTTTTCTGACCTGCTGCTAAAGTCCTCAGCTAAATTACCACATTTGGCTCTTATTAATAATATTCTTACAGACAGTATCACTACCTCTTAACTCCATTATTACAATTACTGCATATGCTGCCCTTGTTTATGTACATAGTCATTTATGTATATAGACATATCATAGTATCGCGACCCTGAAATGGAGAAGTGAAAAAGAAGATGATGATGATGATGACATAACACAGTTGTTTTATCAATTGATGTTTTAGTGCAATATCTGCCAATATATGTATATTGACCCTTCTCAACTGTATTATACGAAGGTTTCTAGTACATGTTTACCATACTTTTGTAGTTATGTAAGCCACTTCTCTAACCCTGCCCTATTTATTCTGCCTAATGTATGTATTGTGCACTATGTGTAATACTTTAGTGCTTTGGAGCTGCAGTTTCCTTTGGGATCAATAATTTGCCGTCTTATCTTTATCACAGAAGACACTTGGATTTCCCCTATAATTTTATTGCTGAAACTGGGGCTGTTTCTTGAGAGTTTTCAGTTTGTTTTTATTTGTTTATTCGGTAGTTTCTGGATTTGCATTAGGGTTTATCATAATGAACTCTATAACCTAGATTAACCCAAAACCTGTCAAAACACAGATGATTGCAGTGCATACAGAGAGTATTTTACTAGATATCTAAAAGACCATGATAATGGATGGGGTGACAATGGCAGCTGATTTTGTGCTCAATTTCTCATATGGTGTACCCTCAGGTGACCTCTGCTGCAAATCCATTTTGTGATTATCACACTATTTAGCAAAGTTATGGCAGGCCTGAAGGGAGCCCTGGGGGTTTCTGCATGCTTTCGACACTGGACGTTATGCGATGTTTTGGGCCCTGTTTTGTGTTGAGGCTGAGTCTGCAGTAGATAAGTGAGGTTGGGCGCCTAATGCAGTAGGGAGCCCACTCTGTCATTGCTTATTTAGACAAGACAGTCTTGGGAGCTTCTCTGCACTCAGTAGAAAAGCAGACAATGGGATTCCTCAGGCCAGCAGTGTGGAGCATGGGGTATCCAGATCCGCCAAAAAACAAAAAAAAACCCGGCCGGCTCAGGCCTCCTCCAGTAGTGGAGCTACAGTGTCTGCTCTTAATGTACACACAGGGAGCAGGGCGCCATGCTGTCTCCCCCAAGCTGGCTCTCTCAGAAGGGCGGCAAGGCGTGATCGAAAGCCCTGTCAAAGGGCAGACAGTTCCGCACTCATCAAATTCAACAGAACCTAAGCATTCTTAACAGTTACTGTACAGCACTGTAGTGGATGACTTAAGAGGCTCATTGACAGTGATGTGTGGTGTTGAGTAGGCATTTATGGAGGCAGACCACTCCTTTACCTCCACAGTGTAAACGCTGAGCAACAGGTTGTTATTAGTGGATCCTCTTGACAATCAAATTCCCTTCAAAATGAAATGGCATATACAAACTTTAGAGGCCCTAAGAGGGAGGATTCTCCATCTGGCCTTCAGTTGCCAAAATATATACACTCATACACAAAGACTGTGCACTAATTGAGGGCTGAATAATCCTCTCTGTGTACCTCAGTGTTCTTGAACTGTTTCTGAATGACTCTCAGGAACAAACAGCATTGTACCTTCAAGGCCACGCAGCTCAGGACCACACATACACACACACACACACATTGCACAAAGATACATAAATACACCACAGATTGCCAGATATTATGTATTTAATGTCCAGGAAAACTGGCATATTTTAGTAGGTGGAAGAGATCACACATAATACACTTGCTTGTTTTCACATCCACGTAAGGAAATCGACAGAACAGAAAATAATTTGCCAATTAATCTATAAATAAATAAATAAAATTGGAAATGCAACCATATGAACATCTGAGGTATGGAGAACTGTCCCTGCATTTTGCTTTAAAAAAATGAAAGTAAGTCTCCTCAAGTCAATTGTAGAATATAAATATGAATTGCCCCATTAATATTAATATTATTTGAGTGAACCCAAATCATAATATCATTTTAATATTCAGTGGTTGAGACTTCATATGATTTGCATAACATTAAAAATACTTTATCCATAAAGGCATTTTAATTGGAAAAAACATTAAGCATGATCTGATATTTGAAGAGTATGATATTTCTAATAGACAAAATCCTGCTTCTTAAAGATGAAGTAGTTTCAGGTTCTTTTTCTGAGAAAATAAGAGTATAGTTCCTGAGAGGTGTTCTTCAGAAAAGAGAGGTGTATTTAGGAGAAGAGATAAGCTAAGAGAGGTGTCAGCTGTTGAGAATGAAAACAAACGGAGGCGTGTGTGTGTGAAAGCAGATCTGCGCCGGAGCCCTGGGTAAACACAATTCTTTCCTTCAGCCTGCAGGCCTGCCTGTCAAAAACAAACGACAGACTCCTCTGATTAATCCACATTATCACGTGACACCTATTTTTTTTAATAAATCTTGTACTATAGGAATTAGGTCTTAAACAATGCATTGCTTCTGATTTTAGAAATCACAATAGGACGTTATAAACTGCCTCAGACACATATAATGATGAATTTTAGCCAATAAATCAAACACAAAAATATATTTAAAAAAAAACCCCAACCCAACCATATAGAGTAGGGGTGAAACTATTCACAAAATTGATTTATTAAATTATTATTAACATTAATATATCAACATTTACACATTATTTGAGCTTTCAATATAATGAAAGTAGTATTAAAATTTTAAATGATATATTAAAATAATTTCCTTAAATTCTTATTGAAACCCAATTTAAAGCTAACAAGCTAAACCGCTAGCTTTAAGCTAAGATGCTAGGCAAACAATGATACAATACAGTAATATAAGCTGATTTAAAACAATGTGTTTTTACTATTATCTCATTTGGAAGTGTTTTCCTGTTAAGTGTTTTTCCTGTCTGACTGCGCTGGTTCAAGCTCATAATGCATTAAACTTCTTAGGAAGGCTCCAGTGAATCAAACTCAGCCAGTGCTTTGCTACAGCAGTAGGACTGAAAGGATTCCCCTACTAGACTAAATAGTTTAGATTAGCAGAGGCTGTGTGCATTTACTGAGAGTGTGAGAGTGGCTCACAACAGCCCCCACCTTAGAGTTCACAGTCAAGTGGTCTCCATGTCACAACCAGGGACATTAGGAGGTCAGAGATCAGCACAGGAACAAACACAAGCATTAGCAGTGCAGCATATGAGTGAAGATTCTGAAGACCCTCGGGCTAGAGGAGTGAACTTAAGCTCTGTGCTTAAGCTGGCTTGAGTGCTTTCAGGCCTACTTTCCAGAAATCTTGTTAAGTGTATTGTGAAAGACTTGAATATGTTGTGAAACATTGTGTGAAAACATATTTCAATGAAAATCTACATCTTGACAATGGCTAACCTCAGCTACATTCCGTGTGTGATCTCATGCAGCTGCACGGTTCAAACAATTGGTCATTAACTGCCTCTCGCCTTCCCATAGCATTGTTTTGAAACCCATTGTCCATTTTATCATCTCCACTTGCTGGGCACGTTGTAGGGAACATTTAAGCTGTTGATTTGCATGCATTGTTAGTCTTCTTTCACCCTGCTGCTCAATGGTCAGGACCCCTACAGCACCACCACAGACCTTGTGGTGTTGTATTAGAGTGTGTTGCACTGGTAAGTGTGGATCAGACAAAGCAGTGCTGCTTTGTTTGCTTTTTGGATTTTTAAACACACTGTGTCTACTCACTGTTCAATCTATTAGACACACCTACCTCATTGGTCCACCTTGGAGATGTAAAGTCAGGGAGAGCAGCTCATCTGTTGTGGCAGAGTTCATGTTAGTCAACCTCCAGGCCTTTATCAGTGGACACCATTGACTGGATAATTTTGGTTGGTGGACTGTTCTAAATCTAGAAAATTATCTAGACACTGAGGTTACACTTCAGCACTGCTGGGAATTATCCACCACCCTGGTCCTGACCATAGAAGAACAGGTTGGAAGGGAGTTAACAGTGTATGCAGTGGTCTATGGTCTGGAATTGTAGAAACAAGCAGTTAATTCTTGGTTCTTCAGTGTATATAAAGAGTTTCATTACATAACACCCAAGTATATGTCTTTGTAATCATACACAGACCCAGTCACAGCTGTGACATATTGTAATTATAATTAAAAATTAACCACAGCTCTCACCAGTATCATGAATTATAGAAAACAAATAATACATCATTTTCTGTAAATAATGAGGAACAATTTTAACATTGTGAGAATACAGGGAACCATCTGTTAGATTCTGATATGCACTGGTGTGCCCATTGGAATTATCATTGTGTTGCATTCCATTGCAATTTTAAGTTACATTAATCATACACTGTGATTTGACACCAGGCTTATATTTGTCTATTTAAGAAGTTACATCATGAAAAGAAATATTTGCCTTTTCTTGTAAGTTCAAGTTATTTCAAGGTACACTGTTGGACTTCATGAACACTGCAGGTACAACACTATCTTTTTTTGCTGACAATGGTATGTTTTCGGAACAGTAGAAGTATGACACACTACGTAAAGTGAAGGGCCAAGTTTTTGACGTAGCCTGTGTTTTGGACTGGGGGAATTAAACAAGCAGCAGTCAGTTCATCTTAGTCTGACAGTTGTTAGCTACAGTAGCCTAGGGCCTCGGGGTGAGTCTAACTGGCAGATATTCAGCTTAAAATCCACTCTCACCTTCTCTAAGTCTTCAATTTTCAATCTGTAATTGTCAAATATTTGGCTATGTCAGATGTACTCATAATCAAGAATGATATCTGTATTTACACTGAGCGAGAATGGGAGAGCACCAAACAAGTAGGCCCACTGAAAGACACTCATCCTCTTAAACAATGAGGGCCCTTTATGAGAGTGAGAAGAGAAAGCAAACACTAGGACATCTGTCAGCAACTCTGTGATTGAAGCAACACGCACAGACGCACGCTCACACACACACACACACACTTACACTTTCCGTCCCACTTATGGAACTTAAAGCAATCTCTATATACCTCAGCTGATCAAACATCAACACAGACAGTGTGCAGTTCTGGAGAAAGAACAACATGGCCTAGTTCTCCTCAAATATCTTATTTTGCGTCTCTGGCTCCTCATAAAGCCCCGCGAGAGGCCCGAAACTGTGTGGCTCAGGAACTATAAACACCTCCACATAATCCTCTGCAGTCTCTTGTGAGGAAGCTCATCAGTGTGTATTGTGGGCAAGCCAGTGCTGGCCACCCGTGCCACGGATGGGAGGACAGAGATAAACGAACAGCGGGGCGGGGCAAAACTCACCGTCACACACACAAAGACTGCTCATTAACACTCCCTGTTTGAACAGGTGTCTGGCTGACATGAGTGTGTGCATGCATGTGTGTGTTGGATGGGTGGCAAAATATCATCTCGTGCCTGAGGAAGGGTTTGAAAGGAAACTAGCTGCGAGGCCTGTTAGACATTTAATCCTGGATGACCACACAGTCTGCTCTATATTTACTCCACACTTGGGAAAAGTGGCTTCCACATTCAAACATGATTATACCGACTTGATTAACCCCGGAAAGGCAAGAGTTAAAGGGTGTTTGTTACCGCTGAGCGATTACAGGCTTGTACATCAAAATAGGGCTGGATGATATGGCCAACATGTATATCACAATATATTTCTTAATTTCTGTCAATACGAAATAATTCCAATATCAGAATGAGCAATAAAAGAGCCACAGAAATACTGCCCTGAACTGAAAGAAACATGACCTCACCATCAAACAAACCGAATTGTTTGTCAATATTCATATTTTTAAACTAACATTTTATATTGTGCTATATATTGATATTGAATTATTGTCCAGCCCTGTATCAAAATCATGGCTTTGAAATAGTGCAGTTTTTATTTGAATGTTTGCTATAGGATAAATATTATGTTATTAGGTTTTTGAATATAAATGTGTACATAATGAGGCAGAAGTAGTGAAGCGGCCTACAGCAAACTGTTTTAAAAGCCTTGAGCTTAAAATGTAGCTTTTTTATTTGCCCAATAAACAAACAACTAGGAAAACAGGCCTAGCGCTTCACAGAAAACAACCATCAACAAATCAGTCAGAAGATTCCTATTAGATATTTCCAAACCGAAAATCAGTCAGAACTAATGTCAGTCCACCACAAAAGGGACGTGAACAAAAAAGCAGAACAAACACAGCACCTTAGTGGGCAGTTGATACCCTTTCCTGGAGCTCCTGACCTGATCTTTACATTTGTTTAGAGGAACCTCAGGTGACAGGCAAAAAACACACTGCAGAGCTTGTGTTGGACTTGTATGTCTAATGTAGCATTAAAGGATCTGAAGGGTAAAGCCCTGTCCTGATTTCCATGTTAAAATAGTATTCAAATCAACTAAGTGTTTGGAAATGAGTGTCTGATAACCAACACCTTGTCATTCTTTCGACTCAGGTCATGGCTTGTTTCTCAGACCTGAGATAAGCTTGACAAACGAAGTAAAATCATGACACTAAAGAGAAAGATTAAATAAAATCCCCAGCCAAAGTGTGTAGAGAACAAAATTAGATGACATCTAAGATATAGGCTCAACAAAATGCTGTTGGTTTTTAATTTCTTCTTCGTTATCGCTGTTTGACAAAGACAAACATCTTATAGACTGTTGCCTGAATGAAAGCAATGTCCATAATCTTCTCTGTCAGCATTCTCCTCTCTTCCTGTCCCCACCTGGACATTCAGCTGCTACCCCACCCCCACCCCAGACACAGTCAGTCAAGTTCATGTCCAGCTGGGGCAAGCCTCAGGCTCTAGGGAGCAACTACTCCTCATCTGTCATCTCCTTCTCTCCTAGCCTTAACCTTCACCTTCTGTGGGCGATTCCTCCCCAGGACCAAGGAGACAGGTAAAGTGAAAGTTCCGCCTTTCGCACACCATCGCCTCCAGTTAGGACACATATGGTCAAAGGCCATGCGTGCACCTGTGATTTAACCCAAACACTGGCCATACCACCAACAGAGCTTGCTTTCAACTCCTAAGGCTCAGAGCTGTTGCTTCCACAGCTGAGCTTCCCACACAAGGAACATGAGAAATGGAACAGCACTGCAGGGGAAAATAAACCACCAAGACTCTTCGATCCTAAGTGGACACATTGCATAAAGTCTCCAGGAATGGGTTTTATACGGCAGACATGATGCATGCATGTAATGTCAATAAAAATCTGTCAGTTTAAAGAATTCAGAACAACTCCAGTTTATGCAGGCAGTTGCCACTGCACTGCTCATTTATTGAAAGCTGAGAAATAGAGGGACAAGGTTGACAGATGCCAAAAGGACTGATTCCAACATTCAGGTGTAGTCAAGCCAAGCAACTTAGTGGCCATGTCGGTATATTTCAATCAAGAACCAGCTGATCTGATGGAGCCTTTGAATGTCCAGGTTGCAGCAACAAATATTACTTTAACTGTAATTACAATCTCATGAATGGCCACCAGTGTGATCTGTGCAAAAAGAACAGTTTAAGAAAATTATTTGGAACAGATTGCTACAACACTGCAACTGGTTTAAATGTGGCCTTCACACAGATGATCTTCAGATAATGGTCAGAAGGGAAATGGGTGATGTTCAGCTGCTTTTATCCACATCTACAATGGGGTTTTCCATACTGATTGGCAGTTATTATGGATCCTGGGAGTCTGTCAGTGTACACTTTGGATCAGAAACAGTGACTTTAATTCTCCTTAATAAAGGAAATATCTCAATCAAATTCTACAAAAATACCTTTAACATACATTTCTAGCTTTGATCATTAAACCAAACCTTATTAGATGTACAGTTTTTTTAGGTGATTTAAATTTGGTTAAGTCTTCAGCTATACTGAATATACACAGATGATTCTTGGAAACATCTTGGTTTCTGAAGTGTCTATGTCTAACCTATGGTTTAATGTAGCATTTCCAACACCAAGCTGTGAAAACTACATTCCTCAGCTTAGGAGTAATTTACTACACCACAGAACTAGAGAGATCTCCCTCTCCTTAGCAGTTTTCTGTTGGCTTGTGTTAGAAGAGGACTCTGATTCCCCCTGGTGGCATCAGAAGTAATCACATTTGGGTTGCTGGATGTGCAAGCGCTATACACATTTTGACCACAGCATTGTGCGTTACTTGCGACTTCTTCCTGAATCATACTTGGAGCCCCAAGTCTTATTAAATTGCTCTTATAGGAGGTAAACAGAAATGTGTGAGAGGATTTCTCTATGTGCGTATCGATTTCATTTTGTGTCTAGATGGTCAGTGTCTCTGCAGCGTAGAGCTGGTCAGTGGTGCAGCAAGAGAGAGGAGAGGAAAGGAAGTGAGCCAAGCCCAGGGCAGCTGCTGAGAGAAAGAAGGCTTGACCAGGCTATCGTGTGAGCGGCTACTTTTCTCCATCCCTCTGGCTCCTCCGCCGCTCATGCTGGTGCTTGGTGATGACATACTTAAAGAACTCATAGACGGACCAGCTGATGGCAGTGGAGGGCATCTGGTAGATGACCCTTGCTTGCACACCTTTGAAGTAAGCTGGTAGGCCGCCCAGCCTGTACACTGTCCTGAAGGCATGGGCCAGGCCTGAGATATTTCCCCCGCTCTGGCTGACCGAGTGCAGGGTGAGAGCCTCCTGGGTGTTCAGCAGTGTCTTGCAAACGTCCAGCGGGGTGGTGGCTGCTGCAGCGATGGCCCCGGCCAAGGCACCGGAAACCATGTGTGAGGAGGGGTTGTATTGTCTGTGGGGGTTTAGCAGCTCTTGCAGGTATTCATAGGTGATGAAGTGTAGTGCTTGAAATGGCACGTTCATGGTGAGCTGAGTGGTGTAGCTGCGATAGAACGCTCCTGCACCCTCCCGCTGCCAAACACAGCGCACACAGTCCAAAACGCCACGGTATGGCGAGTTATACATCTGCATTCTCTGCTTCACCACTGGAGAGGGCCAGGGACACCACCAGATGGAGCAAAAACGGATCAGCCACAGCCGGTACATAGGAAATAAGAAGGGACAAACAGAAGGGAAGGCCATTAAGTAAGTGATAGAAACATCTAGTCAAAACATAGAGGTCACGGCTGAAATACAGTAAGGCCATCAAAGGAGAAATGTATGGACTCATTAAAGACAGTGTAGCCTGCTTCATCCGGACATGACCAGATCAAATGTTGCATTTTTTGCATAAAAGTCAAGGCAGTCTATGGGGAATCGAAGCGCTAAAGCTGCACATGATTCAAGGCAGCCAAGCAGGTGCCTATAGTGGCCCTCAGACTGCCACCTGCAAATGTAAGCTTGGACTGGAATAATGCCAATACACTATCCTCATAGCCAAATACTGAGGCTGCTGCCAGCTGCAGGTCACTCTGTGGATTTCCAAATGAGTACAGCGTCCGAATACTGTGCAGCTGTTAATTACAGCAAGGTCAGTCTACTCCCACAAGGCTGCCCATTATACATCTGTCCTTTGGTTAACTTTTTGTCAGTCAACAAGACAGCTCTTTGTTGCCATCTTTTGGTGTGGAGTAGAGACCGGCCTTAGTGGTATGAATTCGATCAAGAACCCTTCAAGGCAAACTCCTGAAATTTGCACCAGTGTCTGTCTAATACTTTCTTTCAGTTATAAATTGTTTTGAGCATTCTTTTTCTCATATCACATATAGACTGTCAGTTAATAGTTTTTCTTTAAACACCTACGACCCTTTTCCCTTAGATGAGGTCCTAAAAAGTCTTAGGGCCAAGATTGCAAGGTATTAGTTAGTATTTAACACCATATCTGCCCATAAGGCAACATTCAGGGCAAGAAGGGTAGTACGATGTTATTAATTTACTAGTAAAGTTTTATTTTAGGTATGTTGAGGCTGTCATATGTGTTGTTTATATTTTGTTACTCACAAGATATTAGTAAACTTAATAAATAATCTTCCTAATGGCATCAATGACAACACCAGGCCTTAGAAAGCTTAATTACATTGTTATTGAAATATTTCAAAAATAAAAATCTTTTTTTGGGGGGTGGGGGTGAAGGGTTGGGGTTCTGGTCATTTTCTGGGAGGCCAAAATAAACATCAAGGGCCAGCTGGGACCTATGGATGATAATTTGGACAGGCATGTTCTACGTTTACCTTAACAGGACAATTCAGTATTCATCTAAGAGTTCGTGAATTCACAGCAGTGAGTTATGTATACCTTCAGCAGGGTTCATTGCAGCATCGTGAAGCAGAGTGGCCACGCACCCGGCAGCTCCTGCAAACATAAATCCACAACAGTGAGTACAAAGACACAGCTGGCAGACAGTGCGAAGACAGTAAGATGGACTCAGATGGACACAGACCAAGGCTCTGACAGTAATAAAATCTATTACTAAAGGGGTCCCTGGTGTCCACTGATACAACCTGCCACAAAAACTCTAGCTGATCACGAGAGAGATTAAGGATTTGCTGTGTGTGTGTGTGTGTGTGTGTGTTGTACGGAATTTGAACAGCGTTTTACACAGAAAGAACCTTTTGTTCTTGTTCACTCCCAGTAAGTCACTGGCTGACCACAACAAACTTCCCAAAAAGTTGCCTAATTTTCTCCAGCAAATGACGCCATTGATGGGGATTTAAAGTCTTGTGAAATGTAAACTTTACGTTACCTCCTCAATGTCAAAATAAACTTGAGGCCTATAAACTTACACAAGGTTTTACCTAAGAAATGTCACATTGGGGGGGGAGCACAAAATGTGGGATATTTATCCACACGGTCACACCCATAGAAATTATCAAACATTCCTCTTCTTTGACGCTGCAGAGAAACATAAGCTGACGAGCATTTCAAAGGCTACTTACCCCGGCTTCCCTTCACCTAGTAGAAAAAGAGAGAAAAGGCAAAGCAACACCAACCATCAGTTCCACCAGATTATACAGCTACCAGAGCTTAATGTGACACTTGTTGCTATAAAAATGAAGATTAACGCAACAGATTAAAGTAAACAGTATTATTAGTGGTAATAATAATTATAAGGCTAATCTAATCACCTTATGCTGGTTCTTTAACAGATGGGTAGGGGGAAGAGGAAAAAGAAAATAAAAAGAAGACAAACTGTGAATCACCACTATTGTATGCCAATTAATCATCAGCAAAACCCTGACCAACTTTGCAGCCAACCTGGAGACACTGTGACTACTCACTAAATCAGTAAATCACAAAAGATAAACAACGAATAAAGACCACGAATTCCAACTCAGGGGGAAGGGGGATGGGGAGCAAAACACCTCTGATGTTACAATTGTCACTGTCCAATTAAAAACATGCATCTCCATTTTTGTGGAACACCGCAGCTGTCCTTCACACTGTGTGAAAATGTCATAGAAATGCTCCAAAACTAATTTGAGATATGTTTTTCCTCACATTGACTGAACCTTTTAAAGTACAGCTACCCCAGTGGGCTTTCACTCTGGGATTTTCTAGGCTTTGTCCCCATCAGCAGAATGCAATTTCTACTGAATCACAAAGGAAGGGGTCAGCTGAGTCGTCAAACACACAGGCCCTCAGCCTGACCAACAATCCAAAGACAAATCCACACTTAAATCAGCTTCTCACTATTAGCTACTCTGGAATTAAGATTAGTCACGAGCCTACCGCCGCTCTACTTCAATGCCATTGGTATAAAGCTAAAAACCAAAAACATATACATGCCAAGTTATGCCAGGCCATTTGTCTCAGACTTCCTATAACAAAAAGCTAGGACTCCCTGACTGTTTTTGTATCATGGTCCCATGTGTGTGAGTGGGGTGTGGTGTACCATTGGCCAAATGACTGTTAGCTCCTGGATGGATGACATCACTGAGGGTCTTTTTTAGCTTCTCGTAGCAGGCGAAGTACAGCGCATGAGCTGGCCCTGCCCCCACGGCGGTGGCATTTAGGCCTCTGATTGGTCTCCAGATACCCTCGGTTCTCATGATGCGCCACAGAGCATCCATCACATTGCGGTAGCGGGCAGCTGGCTCAGGCTGTAAGCTCTGCATGCGTGTCTGCAAGACAGCAAAAGACATATTTAAAAACGAACAACTAAATGGAACGTAAAAAAAAAAATTAAAATGTATTATTGATAATTAAGACAGTTATGCTGCTTTTAAAATGAGCAGTGCCATTTAATTGTGTGTTAACAGAGGACATCCAAAACAGCAGTAATACAGCTTGTAACAAATCATTTGCACGGCCAATATTTACTATCAATGCACAGCAACAGCTAAATATCTCTGCCAACCACTCATCAATTTTTGTTACTGAAAAATTAAACAGATCTAGACCAAAAATGTAAAGCTAGCTGACATTTAATGTGAAGTTTACAATATAAAACCTAATAAATCTTATTTTCCTCTTTACATTTGTCAAGCTTGTTTTATGAGGCTGTGCACTGTTACTTCTTACAGCATTAGCTTTGAGTAGTTTTTCAAATGAATCCTAGTCACTGAAGTACCTTTCACAACCAATTCGCATATTTCTACAGACACCTGTTATAGTTACTCTGTGTGTTTAGATTTATTTTGTTTAAAAAGAGGGAAATAAAAGCTTTTACTGTTGACTATAATGTTCCCTCTCAGGTATTGATTTTAGACCAGTGAAAACTTTGTCTAACACTTTCAAAACAAGCAAAGTAGTTTTTCCTTGTGCCTTAGCTTTTATTGAGAAATAAATGAGAATAATCGCTCACTGAATAATGAGACACAATGTCCCACCATAGCAAGGATAAATAAATATGAATGCATGTGATTGCAACATCCCTCAGGATGTGGACTCCACCATGTTGTTTTTAATAGAATCTGAGGACACAAATGGCCACCAGATTTGATACTGGCCTTTCAGGAAATAACTCAGAAGCAGCAAAGGAAGTTTACAGCAGTGTGCTCCGGACAATTACATAAACACTTCCTAAATCTCTTTTCCCATGAGCATTGTGTCCTTTACACAACTCGCCAATACACATGCTGCAAGCTGTAGACAACTGAACACTACAAAATAAATTGCATTCTTAAAATTATAGTAAAAAGGGATAAAACTAATAAACTCAGTAAATCCCCAGTTAATATTAGTTTGTTGATTTTTTAGTAGAAGCTAAAAGCTGTTTAGTTTAGTTGTGCATGTCAATGGAAAACACAAACAGTAGCATAAGGCATTTTGTCTTACAAGTGTTGTTACGTGCAGTATACCGTGTTATGCGTTGCTTATTTCTGAGCATTCTGTGTGCATATACAGAGCTAATGTTACGTAACAACCCAGTGTCAAGACATGCTTGGCTGGCACTTTATCAGGCATGGTTTCCATACAATACAATTTGGCTGTGGAATGTATTGCCTGTAAGGACACTTCCCTATATGGCAACGGTGGGCAATTTATTTTGCCAAGAATATGTCCACATGAGAAACTGGGACTGTTGTTGAGGACTGGACAAACAGACCAGGGCCAGATACAAAGCCCAAGTGTGCTATACAGCCTAAGGCCTGGACATGATGCAACAGATTGCACTGTTTCTGAAGCAACTTCCACAAACCACAGAAATTTAAAAAATAGGAAGACATTTACCAGAATCATCAGGAAACATCTATCTGCAAAATGTGGATATTATTTTCATATTGAAATCTCCAATACTTCTTCTAACCATACTTTCCCCTAGGTCCAGACCACAAAGCTTCAAGCTCTCCCAGCTCCAACACCTCAATTTAGTTCATGTTGTGCAAACCGGCCTAGAGTTTTAAAAGAGAACTAAAGTTACAGCTGTGTCTAGTAACTGGATGTCATCCTGATAAGATTTTAGACACATGCAGTTATATTTGGTAGTTAATCAGATTGCTGTGTGGGACGAAATATGCCAATCCAATCCTTACACGACAACCGGTTTATCTTTTCAACTTCACAGCTGTGCTGTGCCTCGAAATGTGTAGTACTGGTCCCCAACCATATGTGCCCTCCATGATGCTCTTTTTCACAAACACAGATTAGGTGCCCAGTGACCTACCGAATGGGGAGGTGTTTTGGTAGGTGGTTGTGCCTTGGAGAGACAGATGTAGATTTACACTGTTATAACACATAGCTCAAATGAGTCCCCTGAAGCAGATTGTACAATCAGATTTGTATCTGTTTGAAATGTGCCTTTGGAGTGTTTATATTTTCTTATATTTTTTTTTTTATAAGATTTTTGATATAATCCTGAAACTCAAGATTTACAATTCAAAGTGGAGCTGAAAGATATTTTCAACTTGAAATTGCCATTTTAAATACAAAATTTCATATTGTAATTTAAATTACATTCAAATCTAATCTACCCTCAAAGATTTGTTTTCACGTTAATTTAACAAAACAGAACTGCATGAATGACAACAATCAGTGTTAAATGCCTCAAGCCTGAAAAAAATTGCTGCTCCTCCAGAGGACAAAAAAGGCCTATAGTTTAAAAGTATTAATCTCATTTAAATAACAATCATGATCCTTTAAATAAATATATGCTTTTGTAATTGGATATTGTTACCAAATTATACAGCTCCAATTCTCTCTAAAACAAATTAGAGACTAAAAATGAAATCAGCATTACAGTTCCTGACTGCTGAACATCAAGCATGAACCATAACCTTTGACTGGACTGCAAATAAAATGTCTTCCTTGTATGTTTGCCTAGTTCTCACAGGAACTGTGGTGTCCCAACTGCTGGTGATTATCCAAAGTTTGCTGAGCAAAGAGATCTTCTAGGCAGAGTTGTTCACAATGAAAGTTCAGTGCTGATCAAGAGCCAACGATTAAATGGTTCATGCACAGCTGTGAATGACATGAAATCAAAGGGCTTAATATAAAATCTTTAGGTCATTCTGACAAGACCAGCTGAACTGTTCCTCTCAATTAACCCATTTGTCCCTCAAAAGAAGGTCAGTCTTGGCCTCCACTGTGAATTGTAATGTAGCAAACAGGTCATAAGAAGAGATAAATAAATATTTGTGCCAGATTACTTATAGATAAACTGTAATGTAATAGCAAACCCTTAAAAATACAGATGACTTGAGAATTTTTACAGATAGAGATCAGCCCTACTTTCCCAAACTTTCGATGCACTGGCATGCTCTGATCACATGATACAGTCACTTCCCAGAACAGACCAGAAGTAAGCCTTACAGAGAGCTACAGCAGAGCAAAGGGCCCCAAACTTACCCCTCCATCAACAAATTGAAAAATCATGTCCCACATTGCTTGGAGCATGTCTGTATATGAAGCAAAAGGTCAATCACCGTAATCAGCATTCCCTGAATAGGCTTCAAGTTTAAACCTTTATGGAAAGTTACAGTGCAAAAAGCGGAATATACAAAGTAAAACTGTGTCTCGTCTGTTAAAATAGCTTGATGCTAATTAGACATTGGAGAAACAGTTAAGGTGCTAGCAGATGTTAGCTTCGCTCCAGAAGATGGCTTAAGAGACACTATTTATAAATTATAAAAGGGCCAGCAAGACAGCTATAGAGTTGTGGACATGACATAATATTGTGCCATTAAACCATATGCCTTCGTGAGCATACCACCAGAATTTACACGGAATACTGTGAAATGACATTTTTACTCATATATTTAAGTGTTTCGAAAAGCCTACATATGAGACATGAAAACTGGGGACACTGAGCTCATATTCTCAGGCAGTCTAAAACAGTTTTTCTCAACCCAGTCCAGGAAAAAAACAATCTTCTACATATCTTAGCTTATTCCCTGCCCCTGGCACACTTTATCACCCTAATCAGCTCATAACTAAGCCCGTTCTGAGCCGAAGTGTGTGTGTTGGGGGCGGGTGGGGAGTATTTAAAATATGCAGGACATGCTGTCTACAACAGCAGGGCTGAGACGCTCTGATCAAACTAGAGAAAACATTAATGCTGCCTGTTGGGGGCATGCACATACTTGAATGTCCCGCCTGTAGATCACGCTGTGATTAGTTAGAGCAAAGCCTGGTGGGTGGGGCAAAGTCCCCCACGTGTGACCTTGCGTGTTAGCTCTTATGACGGGTAGCTGGGTGCTAATACGCTCAGCCACTAGCACTGGCTATGTCCAAGAAACTAATAATAACAGCACTTTCAATGAGCTTAAGTAAAACAGTGCCAATACATACACTGCTAATAATGCCTTCTGTAGACTTATTCTGAGCAGAATAAAAAGGGAGCGTCGTTAGATAAAGAGTCTGTACAGTTTTGGTGTCTCTAATCTGATCTGAACAAATCCGAGCTCCCAAAACAAGAAGGAACACAACACTGGAATAGGGCAAGGACCCGTGCCAGTGCACTGTAGAAACAGGGCGTATGGAGACATTTGAGACACTGCTTTGAGTTGTGTTTTAATGGTTAAGCCAAAGTAAACTTTGTTGTTCTGCAAACCCACAAGATAACTCGGCAATAAGGAATAAACATTTATCACAGCTCCAGTTCCATAACAAAAAAATGCATTACCTAACGACATTTTGACGGGTAAAGCATGTCCCCTGCTAACTGTTAGCTCACAAACTGATTCGACCTTGTCAGCCAACGACTCGACAGCCCAAAGTGAGGTGGAACTACACGCCGAAGTTTGCTTCATGCCGGAGTTTACAGTTCCGCGTGAAACTGAGTCAGAATATAACTTTAACCGCTGCAGGCGGACTGACAAATTCAAATAAAGTTGGAGAATACGACGCCAACGTCAGCTTTACAGTGTGCATTTAGGTTCAAGAGTGTACCCATAACGTTCACTGTCAACGGCTGCTCCATTTAAGGTGGAACGGACAGTTGGAATAAGGAGCCAGCCTCCGCTCACAGGCTGTTCATGTCCGAGTCTGCTGGCCTGAAGTTACATGTTAGAGTTGTGGACAGTTTTGTAGTGAGCCCTGTCTCTCACCTTGACACAGTCGATAGGGAACATGAGGCAGTGCTCCATGATCCCGGCCACGGCTCCTGCCAACATGTACGTACTGGTGGAGGCTCCTTGCGGCAGTCCCTCGTAGTCCTGTTCCGTCATCACCGACGCCTCTTGAGAGCCGTAAAGCTGCGCTGCGGCGGCTTCGGACTCTCCTCCGATTCGCGGCGACAATGTCCCGACGATGCCCTCCGAGACGCCCCATAGTCTACCACCAAACCACCGGAGCTCAGCCCCCGCGGAGGCGCCCGCCACACCAGCGTCTCCACGCGGATTCTCCGCGCTCATTCGCCGCCGCCGCACAAATCCGTCTGCCTCCATCAGCGACCACAACACACAGGCCTTGGGCAGCGACGCGTTTTAGCACCGTCCACCGCCGGTCATCACCGCCCCGGTGTTTACAGTGCGCTCTCGGCCCCGGATGGCGTGGAGAGACAGAGGCGCTGTGGACCACACCACGTACAGGCCGCGCGCCCAACAGAGGACACGCCCCCATGAATCCAACTCTCTGATTGGAGACCAGAGTTGTCAATCAAAGTACGTTCAAGTGTTTTATAACGACACATAGGGGTCACCCGACAGAGCATGTGTACAACACACAGGCGCCGAGAGGTGTGTTCCAAACTGCTCTATACCCCCTACGTAGGGCACATAGTAGGGCTTAAATATTGCTCTCTTTCTCACAGACACGGTACATAATTTATGCTTGTGGACTTACAGAGCACTGCTTGGGTGAAGAAGCCAACATTTTGTAATTGTAGGCGTAGACTTTTGAGGAAATGAACAGTAAGAAAATACGGAACTAATAGGTCGTCCGTATTAAATAGCTAATTTTAAGGATTAAGAAACCTGGAGAATAGGGAAATAAGACATAAGCGATGAAATAAGCACATTTGCAAGTTGCAATAGGAACTACCTTTAATTTGTTCCTAAAATGAAAAATTATGACTTTATATTAAAATGATAATTTAAATAAAACATAAAATGCTGCTTGGATATTGTCTATGTACTAGTCAGGGTCATTTTTTTTCATAACATTGGACAAATCGTTTTAAAAACCTTGCATATAAAGAGGGTGGTGGTGCAAGGAGTGTCACTGTCACACAGGTAATGGGGTTGTGGGTTTGAGCTATGAGCCCTACTTGAGGTGTCTGTCTGTGAGGTAGGAGTTTGGTGTGTTCTCCCTGTGTCCATGTATGTTTCCTCCGGGTGCTCTGGTTTCCTCTCGCTGTCTAAAGCACACAAAGTGACCATATGTGTGAGTGTGTGTCGCCCTGAGAAGAACTGGCACCCCCTCTAAGGGTGTGTTCCTGCCTTGCACCCAGTGATTCCAGGTAGGCTCCAGACCCACTGCAAACCTGAACTGGATAAGCAGTTATAGACAATGAATGAATGTATATAAAGAAACCAGTTTCTTTATGCAGAGATAGATACTATCTCTATGAAACTTTGGAGTACTGGAATTTGTCCATAAGTAATACCTTGAAAGAAGAAAAGAATATAAATAAATGTAGGTAGCTTTAGCTAATTTAATTATGTAAAATGCTTGCAAATCATAATTTCATTTACAGAGAATTGCACACAAATAAAGCAGGAGTTGAAAACATGCTCCTAAAGACAGAAGTTAAATGAGCTTCAAACCCAAACCTTTAGACATTATTTTATTTGTTATTTGTGTTCTGTGTTTTTCGAGCAAGAGGTCCAGTTGATATCTGAGGCACGTACAGGTGCATCTCAATAAATTGGAATATCATCAAAAACATTTTTCAGTAATTCAATTCCAAAAGTGAAACACATTTATAGATTCATTACAAACCATGGTCTATTTCATGCATTTATTTCTTTTAATGTTGATGATTATGGATTACAGCCAATGAACCCCCCAACAGACATTATCTTAGAAAATGTGAATATTATATAAGAGCAAATTAAAAAAAATGTTTTTAATACCGAAATGTTGGCCTGTGGCACTGCTGAGGTGTTCTGGAAGCCCAGGTTGCTTTGATAGTAGCCTTCAGCTCGTCTGCATTGTTGGGTCTGGTGTCTGGCATCTTCCTCTTGACAATAGCCCTTAGATTCTCTATGGGGTTTAGGTCAGGCGAATTTGCTGGACAATGAAGCACAATGATACTGTGGTTATTAAACCAGGTATTGGTATTTTTGGCAGTGTGGACAGATGCCAAATCCTGCTGGAAAATGAAATCCACATCTTCATAAAGCTTGCCAGCAGAGGGAAGCATGAAGTGCTCTAAAATTTCCTGGTAGAGGGCTGCACTGACTTTGGACTTGATTTAACACAGTGGACCAACACCAGCAGATGACATGGCCCCCCAAACCATCACTGATTGTGGAAACTTCACACTAGACTCAAGCAGCACTCTTCCTCCAGACTCTGGGACTTTGATTTCCAAATGAAATGTACAATTAACTTTCATCTGAAAACAAGACTTTGGAACAGTCCAGTCCTTTTCCTCCTTGGCCCAGGTAAGACACTCCTGGGGTTGTCTCTGGGTCATGAGTGGCTTGACAAGGAATGTCCTGGACACATCTGTGTGTGGTGGCTCTTGAAGCACTGACTCCAGCAGCAGTCCACTCCTTGTGAATATCCCCCTAGGTTTTTGAATGGCTTTTTCTTGACAATCCTTTCAAGGCTGTGATTATCCCTGTTGCTTGTGCACCTTTTTCTACCACACTTTTTCCTTCCGCTCAACTTTCCCTTAATATGCTTGGATACAGCAGAAGGGTGTTAATGACTGCCTTATGGACATCTGTTCAAACCCAAAGCTACATTTTTGATAATATTCTAATCTATTGAGGTGCACCTGTATTAGTTTGGTATAATATTTTCAGCTTTTTTTTTTGCTTGACTTCAACTTAAAAGCCCTGCCCATTCACTTCAGACTGACATACTAAGATCAGCCAAATTATTAAAGCCACCTGCATAATGTTAAATTGGACCAACTTATGCCAACAAAAAAGCTCTGACCTTTTGAAAGATGGAATGTATATGAAGGTGACCCATACTGTCTGGCATTGTTCATTTCATACGTTAGCAGCAAGTCCTTTAAAGGAACTCTAGATAAGTATTTTTATCTTAAAATTACAAATGATCAAAATCCTTGATTTTAGGACAGTTCTATTAAATGAATTACACTCTACAATTGTAGGGGGAGCCCAGAAGCAAAAATACCAAATCCTAGTTTTCCTGTAAGTCCTGTAAATTGCATGGTAAGGCCTCCATGGACTGGCCTTGTTTGTCCAGCACATTCCACAAATGCTGGATCAGATTGAGACCTCAGGAATCTAGAGGCCAAGTCTAAACCTTGAACCCTTTGTTAGGTACTTATGACATTTCCTGGACCTTTTTGCAGTGTGGCAGGGCACATTATTCTGCTGACAGAGGCCACGGGCATTAGTGCATATTGTTGCCCAGACAGGATTTACTTGGTCTAAAACAATGTTTAGTTAGGTGCTGTGAATCAGAGTAATATCTGACTCATCCAGAACATCACATTTCTTCTACCATACTGCATCCTGGTGCCATCTCCCCAGGTAAGTGATGCACAAGCCCAGCTCTTGAAATGATGTGCTTTAAAAAAAAATAATAAAAAGTTGATGATACAGAGAAGGTCACTGTCTTCTGTTGCTCAGTGATTCACATTCCCAATGTAGGGGCTTTTGGCAGTTGACAGGTCAGCATTGGCACTATGAGTGTGCTGCTGCTATGCAGCCCTCTGAACAGCTATCTATGACACACTGTGTGTTCTGGTACATTTGTGTCAGAGACTATTGTTTATTTATTTTATTTTTTGTAATCTTTTTTTTTAAATAATTTGTGATATAGGAGCTCTTCTGTGGGATCACGCCATGTTGGTTCCTATGCTCATTAATGAGGGTTTGGCACACATAACCCTATCACTTTGTCCTTACTTGGACCACTTTTGGTAGATAATAACCTGGCAGTTTCTAGATATAAACCATAAAGGCAGTTGTTTAGAGCTACTAATCACCAGGGGGCCTTGTATATATGCAAGTTATTTTACCCATTTTATATAGCTGTGATAAGAAGGCACAAAGCCCGTGCCATGGCTGTTCAGTCTATTGATTGGAGATTGGTTCAGGCTTTTGCAGAGGGCCCCCGTGTGGGGACTGAGAGGAAAGCAGGAGGCCCATAAGCTGGCATGGCTGAATGAATGAATAGGCTGAAGAGGAAAAATGGGCACAAACCACTAGCAAAACAATTCTTAATTTTCATGACAGTTTATTTGTAGTTTGAATAAAAGCTATAGGATAATTAGTGTGTAAAATTTAACTATCATTAAATTAAATCAATCTAGCAAGAAATTTGTTTTAGAACTACTACATGTGTGGAATAAAGAGGAAGTTGTTGTATGAATACTCCGATCTGCTGAGATATATTTGATGATTTTCCATCTAAAAACTACAAGAACAATAAAATAATAATAATAATAATAATAATAATAATAATAATGATAATAATGATAATAATAATAATATAATTGTATGGTTGTGCACCGTAACATATAAACACCATTAACCATTAACAAGTAAAGTTAAATGAGCAGTATATTTGTTGGTCCCAGCTAAGGCCAAGGTACAGAAATAAACCATGTTTGTTTAAGAAATGTGTGAAGTGTGAATAACCTTTTAAAGGCACAGCAAATTCACTGGTGTTAAATCAACACTATTAGTGTTGCATTAACACTGTTAGTATAATAATATAACACTCTCAGTGTTAACACTAATAGTGTTGATTTAACACTGGAGAATTTGCTGTGGGCTTAAAATCTTTCACTTGATCATAAGGTTCTTTATCAGTTTAAACAACATTAACAGAAATGTTTCTTTAGGGAATCAAAAGTGGTTCTTATACACTCTCAGAAAAAAAAAAAGATACGGCAGGGGTACAGTATTGTTCACTAAAGGTACCAACAGTGTACATGTACCTTTAAAGGTACAACAGTTTTGTTGAAGTCCAGTTGTGTTCCCTAAAGCTACATTATATTCTCTCCTCCAGAAGGAGAGGTGAATATCTGTAATATCAGAATCAGGAAACTACTGTATTAGAAACATATTGAGCAAGCTGGAATCACACACTGAGATGAAAAACACAAACTTTAATATTATACAACTGGAAACACCTGTGAACTTTGGGCACATGACCAACTCCAGCTCACAGGTGTGTGATGTGGCTAAGGGAAACATGACCAAAACATCCAAATATAAGGTGAACAGAAACCAAAACTGAGAACAAAACATGATCTTCCTAACACATATGAAAAATTTATCTAGAATTTCCTAAAAACATGAAGAATAGAGCCCTATAATTTTGGTTAACGTTAGAGTAATTTGGCAGTGGTTTGCTTTGTAATCGTAATGCTCTGTTGCTCTTTCAGTTCTCTCTTTAAGGGTGAAATAATTTGAGTTGCTCAATAATGAGCTGCAGTTATCTTGTTTCATGCAGGGCCATTTTCAGGTAATGTGAGTTTTGTTTTTCCCTCAGTGATACAGATGGAGTGGTAGGCTGTGGTGTTGAATTTCTGCCGACCAAGGGAATGAAGTGTTAATTTTTGCTTACAAGAACAAAATTTCCCAGCCCTGATCAAATTAATGTTGATTGTGTGTTGTCCAGATGCGTTCCTTCAAGGAAAGCCAGGCTGGGACATATGTAGAGTAATCCCTCTTCCTCATTCCTAATTCTCTTACTATGTACACTGATAGAGGTGTCGGGAAACTCTAGATGGTTATTTGAGGTCTACTTCATTTCTTTACCCCAGGAGCTTCTGAATCAATACATTTTGGAATTGTTTTTCACAGCATAAGCAAAACAAGTAGAAGTTAAAGGATATTGTATTCTGTTTCACAGCAGTTTTACATGATGCAGATTTAAACCAAGCTTAATTCATTTACCCTACTCTACCCCACATGCTCTGACTATTTTCTGTTACTTGAGAAATATGTATCAAACCACTAATCCCCTGCTTTAAACTGCTGTTGTGCTGTTCATCTGAAGGTTGTGTCCTGTCCCATCAGCATGACTTTAATGTATGACCTCTTATCTCATTTAACACAGATATAGAACCACTTACGAACTCTTAGAGCCGGCCCTTCAGTCAAGATGATATCCGCCAGCAGAGAGGACCATCTCAAAGCACTCCACTCTATTGAAAATCATTTCAAATGTATTTCCAAAGAAAGTTCATCTTCTCTGGGATTAATTATGAGCTTAGTCAGAAAATGTTTCATACAGAGATTTAAGGTGAAGTTAAAATTTCATAAATATTTGCAGCAGTAAAATATAGTAACAATATCAGAAAATAAGCTACATGCTCCATTACAGAATGGGTCTAAACGTGCTGTGAGATTGACATGACCAGGTTTACTGCTTGTCCAGAAAATAGATATTTTACATTTCTTATCTATACTAGATTTTTTCTTCAAAAGAAGTATTATTGTGGTGTGAAACAGAATGTTTTAAAGTGTTCAGAAAGGACAGAGTATATTTACACCACCATATGGTTTGACAATGATTCAGTCTTAGTATTATATTACCTCTAAATCTGTTCAGTTCCTTGTACTGCTCTGCCTCTTAGTGGACATAGGTGAAATAACTCTCACAACGAAGTAAACACTCATTTCACTTAAACTTAATCATGAGAAGAACAGAGATGCTTTAACAAAAGAAAATGTATTTATAAATGTATAAAAAGTATAATAAAGTTACCACACATCTACACAACTCACATTTTAATCAGCCATTTTCTGTTCACTGAGAGAAAAACATTAATAACACTGTCAAAATAATTGCTGGTTTTAGTTATAGTCTGCTTTTTATGTGGACCATATTATTTATTATCATTAGGCTTGCATCTTTTCAAAGACTATAATACATTATACATTACAATACATTATAATTACATACTGTGTATACCCTTAACTGTTTAAAAAGAAAGAAAGGGGAAAAAAAGTAGAATATGAAGGAGTGCATTTTGTTCATATAACACATGGGGGACATGAGTGGTTAGTTTTCACACTAGGAAATATGAAGGTGATATTGTAGTACCCAAATATAAACTGTAAGTTCACTTGCAAAATGACAAATCTATGGTCAGCAACAATATATTCGGAATAGTTTTATTGATTAGAATAAACATTTTGATAAACACTATCTGCAATGTGTCGTCTTATTTTCTCAGTGATTATACTATATAGGCGGTGCTTAATCTGAGCTGGACCTCTCATATTTAAAGTGCATGTGGTACTTCACACCAGTACTGACCTGGATCCGGCACCGTTCCTAATGGCAAATGTACAGGTGCTAGTCATAAAATTAAAATATCATGAAAAAGTTGATTTATTTCAATAATTCCATTCAAAAATTGAAACTTGTATATTATACTCATTCATTACACACAGACTGATATTTAAGTGTTTAAGTGACTGATACATAAGTGTTTATTTCTTTTAATTTGATGATTATAATTAACAACTAATGAAAACCCCAAATTCAGTATCTCAGAAAATTAGAATATTACTTAAGTGATTATAAAAAATGATTTTTAGAAATGCTGGTCAACTGAAAAGTGTGAACATGAAAAGTATGAACATGTACAGCACTCAATACTTAGTGGGGCTCCTTTTGCCTGAATTACTGCAGCAATGCGACGTGGCATGGAGTCGATCAGTCTGTGGCACTGCTCAGGTGTTGAGAGCCCAGGTTGCTCTGATTGTGGCCTTCAGCTCTTCTGCATTGTTGGGTCTGGCGCATTGCATCTTCCTCCTCACAGTAAGGTCAGGCAAGTTTGCTGGCCAATTAAGAACAGGGATACCATGGTCCTTAAACCAACACAGTGGCACCCCAAAACACCACTGACTGACTAAACTTTTCACTGGACCTCAAGCAATGTGGGTTCTGTGCCTCTCCTTTCTTCCTCCAGACTCTGGGACCTTGATTCACTGTAAAAAATGATGTGTTGAGTTTATTTAAATATACAGTGCAACATTTTTGTAAACATTTTTTTAAGTATAACCCACTCATTTTTTTTTTGTGATTTTTACTAAAAATCTTAAACAGACATTATTAACAAATCAGTGTTGTGTTTCATGTTGTTACTTAGAAAAATATGTTTCTCCAGTCAGTAAAATTAAGCTATTTAGTTTAGACTTCCTTAACATTTTAAGATGAATATAAGTAAGAATTTGCGTTAATACTACAACTGATGAGTACTACTAATGACACAATGTAAAACTATGGCAGGTTGTACTACAGATGTACATCAAATAAGCATTACACAAAAAAAAACTATTTTAGTGAACTCAAATCCAACATCATTTATTTCAAGAAATGGTATGCAAAACACATTAAACCACATCCACTGTACTCAAAAAAGATACAGGTGAAAAACAAATTGTACAGGTGAAAAAAAAGTGTCTTCCTGAGTCTAGGTTCCATTTTATTTATTATTATTCTCCCTTAAAAATATTGTACTTTTTTACCTAAATTACTACTACTAAAGATTAGCAGGTTATGATACTTTGAGGAGCAAGAAACAGAAGAGCTCTGCTTTTTGCTTATCCTCCAGGGCACAAAACACACCACAGGGGAATTTTTCAGGGAAGCTAACAATTAGCATACAATATCAGCTTCAATCAGCAGGAACAAACCTGGAATGAAGTAAAATTAAAGTTATTTTATTTTATTTAATGTTAAATGTGTCAGATAATGCTATGAATGGAGTAAATAGCTCATTAATGTTGAAATGGGTGGTTCTGTATTTTGGGTACCCACCACTCCAGCAAGATAGGCTTGGTTCACATTTATGTATTCTTAATATGGGCTGAGTCTCAAACAGTTTATTTTCTCTCTGGGTAGTGCAGAACTGTAAACACTACTACACAATATAACAATACACTAGCTTCTCAACCTTAATAGTGCATCAGATGTTTAATAGGAAGAGATTAATACACAGAAACAGGTTCCATGACTCTGTATTAAACAAACAATAAGGGCACCATTTGGGTGTAATTTCTTGACTTATGAAGAGCACTATGTAGGGAGTAGCGAGCAATTTGGGAAATTAAATCCTGTCTGACTGGATTAGATGGTAATAATCACACATATCCACCCTATGTCAACATGAATATGCCAATTACTCCATCCATAGCATGTTCCATCACATTTAACATTAATAAAAAAAGAAATGACGGATATTTGACTTGCCCTTTGAAGGACTTGTGCCCCCTCCAGGGTGTATTCCTGCCTTGCGCCCAATGGTTCCAGGTAGGCTCTGAACCCACCGTGCCCCTGAACTGGATAAGGGTTACAGATAATGAATGGATGAATGAATGATATTTGACTTAGCCTATGTCATGACTGTCATTAACTGAATAAAAGTTTCTCCCAGCTCCCATCTTTGCATGATAACTGTTTCCAATTAATTTTTTTAATCTACATTACACTTCAGTGCAACTTACCACACAGGTGCACCTTATAGATCTACAGTTACAGACCATAGTCCATCTGTTTCTCTGCATACTTTGTAACCCTTTTTCTGCAAAGTTTAGAACCCCCACAGAGCAGGTGTGATGTGGTGGTGGATCATTCTCAGCGCTGCAGTGACACTGACATGGCGGTGATGTGTTAGTGTGTGTTGTGCTGGTGTGAGTGAATCAGACATAGCAGTGCTGCTGGAATTTTTAAACGGGCTGTCGGCTGGTTCTCAGAGAATAGTCCACCAACCAAAAATATCCAGCTGTCCTATGGACAGCATCCTGTGATCACTGATGAAGGACTAGAGAATGACCAACACTGTGCAGACCAACATAACTACACGGTGGACCAACGAGGGAGGAGTGTCTCACAGAGTGGACAGAGAGTGGACACAGGGTTTAAAAACTCCAGCAGCACTGCTGTGTCTGATCCACTCGTACAAGCACAACACACACTAAAACACCACCACCACGTCAGTGTCAACGCAGCGCTGAGAATGATCCACCACCACATCACATCTGCTCTGTGGGGGTCCTGACCATAGAAAAAGAGGGTTACAAAGTATACAGAGAAACAGATGGACTACAGTCTATATGGTAAGTGGACCTGATAAAATGGACAATGAGTGTAGATATAAGGAGGTGGTTTTAATGTAGTGACTGGTCGTTGTTCATCCCCCAGCTCAGCATTATTTATCAGAGAGGAAAAGCTAAAGACATTAATCTTAAAGCCAAAAAATGACATCGTATGTGAACTGGAACATTTAAACATGTTCACATCATTACCATTGCCATAGCCCCCGACCCCAAACCCACCTCACTAACCTTTCAATGAAAAACAAAACGGAAGTAGAGCCAAAATCCAAACAGTAGTGTACAGTCACAAAGTCTACATATAAGCTGTTTCAGCAATATGCTGCTGAGATGATCTACTATGTGTATTCAGGTACGTTATATCTTTGTGCTTATGAGTTTTGGAAGCATCACTTTTCACCATACATTTATGTCAACAACTTGTTCTTCAATGACAGAATCTTTGGGGACAGTTTCCCACTGTCTAGTTCCAGTAGCATTTTTTGGAAAAATTGAAATGTGTACCTCAGTGGTTTGGGATAACTGAGATTGACTGCATACATTAGGCCAACGAGGATGACGCATGCATTCGGGACACTCTGTAATCCTGCAATCACCTGCACCCCCTCCAAAACGATCCCTGCCTCTAAAGGACTGCCATCTGCAGAGCCCCCTTTGGTGACAATCTTCAGTGTGTGATGTTTCAGGTCATCAGGGTCGATATCGCCATTGGTGTGCTAAAATAAACATAAAGGACATGATATGATAGTGTTTGCAAACATGTGTTCCTCTCCATATTGGTCTTCTCCTTACATGTTCTTAAATGTGGACGTGTCCTAACTGTTTCCTCCCAGGAAAACTGCATTTCTTTTAATTACATTTTACAAATTATTTTTCAAAGACATTTCTTCAGCTTATTTGTTTAGTTACAAAACAATAGTAATGTGTCTCACAGAGTGCACTCAGGGGTTAAAAACTCAAGCAGCACTGCTGTGTCTAATCCACTCGTACCAGCACAACACACACTAACACACCACCACCACGTCAGTGTCACTGCAGCGCTGAGAATGATCCACCACCACATCACACCTGCTCTCGTGGCCCAGTATTATGCAGAAAACTGATGTACTACAGTCTGTTGTTGTAGAACTATAAAGTGCACCTAAGTGGAGCTGATAAAATGAACAAAGAGTGTAGACACAAGGGTCGGTTTAATGAATTGGCCTGTGAGTGTTTATTACATGTATATTGTGGCACAGTATGCTATCCAATAGCTGCAACTAATATTTGGGAATAGGGATCTCAAAAATCACTCCAACACTCTGATGATAAACACAAAAATGCTGATGTTCTTACCGTAACTCAGATGGAATCTGATCAACAAAGGCTTCCCTGAATTAGATACAACAAAGGAAAACATTTATCAGTTCATTTTGCTCAAAGTCATATAGATAAACATTTATTAGTTTGATCTGACCATATATATATATATATATATATATATATATATATATACACACACACTGCAATGTCTAATGTCTAATCTACCTGCCAATTTAAATTCATGGGTATTCAGTGGCTATGCTGGTTTACCTGCCTCGTTTTGGGTGAAGTAGTGGGTTTGGGTACGTCCTTTTTATTAAACATTATGGGTGTAACGTGACGCTATGGGACGAATATATACACGTACACCAATAATTACGACTATTTCTTTTCACTACGGAGCTCTCCTAAATTTCCACTAACGCAGGTCACCCTGAACATCTGAAGTCTGCGTCTGAAAACCATCCACCTGCAGCTGCACACTGATTCCAGATAAACACAGTGTGGGTCACTGGCGGGGTACGACCGCCATTCGCTTGGAAGAACGAGGCATTTGACCGCGTAAAATATACAGTTTGGCTCTTTGCCTGCTAAATTGAAATATGTCTGTCCTGCAATTATTAAGGAGATGTAATTTTAGTAGATTTAGTTTTAGTAAAGCCCTGTGAAGGACTGGCGCCCCCTCCAGGGTGTATTCCCACCTTGCGCCCAATGATTCCGGGCAGGCTCTGGACCCACCGCGACCCTGAACTGGATAAGCGGTTACAGATAATGAATGAATGAAAGAATGAATTAATGAGTTTTAGTAGACTAGGAACTTACTTCCAGACGGGAGACAACGCACTTCACCGTAGGACTGCGTCTCTACCAGCAGCTCAAAATGAATGAACACACAAACGAACTGTATGGAGATACTCTCTTGTTTAATCTGCCCAATTCTCTTTTTACTTTTCACCAGCCTGCACGATTGCACTGAAGAGTGGAAATCACTGTCTCAAACCACTCCCCACTGCCTGCATAGTGCACTACTTTAACCATAGCATATCGAGTAGTGACAAAGTGGTACACACAGAGTTGGCTAACCTACTGTACATTACAAATTAATTTAATTCAGACATATCATGCACTCTTTGGGTGGATGTGCTGCTATTTCATGACCTAGAAAGTGCACTTCACAGAGGAGAAGAAGGGGTGATTTGAGACGAAGACTCAAAAAGACTAAGGCCGTTCATGCCGCTTTTTGGAAGAGAAAAATGCAGTTTTAATTAGAATATTAAACTTTAAGAGTGTTCATGTAAACAGATCGGATGACCGTTACGTTTTGAACAGTTTTTAAAGACGCAGCTCCACACATGAGTACACACTGTTAACAGCTACATATCAAATGTTCAAACTCAAAAACGACTGAAAACTGTCTGTGAACACTTAAATGATAAGTCATTGTGCTCTTAACTATACAATCCTTCCTTGGGATGTTATGCATGTGGTCCAATTTTTTTCTTCTTTGCGCCAACGTCCTTCGTCACGTGGTGTCCCAAAAGTCTTAAAATACTTAGTAACGTTTACTCAATTCTATCCCAGTAAACACGGAACGTCCCTGGACGTTCAAAATAGGTCTACTGTCCGTCAAGGACATATTTTAAACGTCAATGGACCTCCAAAATCCATCTTAATATGTTAGTTAAGTAGTGACCAATCGTAACGTCAGTGGACGTCCAAAATGCGTTTTATACAAGTTATTTATTTCGGGACCAATTAATAACGTCAGTGGACGTCCAAAATAAGTCTAATAGTCGTCTTTTCAATGTCTGTTTTTGGACGTCTTTTCAACTTTCATTTTCATCCTTAAGAGAACGTTGATTAGACGGCAGTCATTACGTTATTTCAACGTTGAAACAACGATTAAATGTTTACTGGGATAGTCACACTGACATTTGCAAAGAAACATTGCAATTTATATGCAATATTTCTGCAAAATTCTTAATATAGAAAACACACAATATATTGGGATGCTTTTACTCTTTTAATTACGCGAAGTTAACAAAAGGTAATTTTAGGTAAAATCTTTTCATGTTAATGAGCAATAATTATTGGACACAAGAATAATTTTTTTAGAGTGTTTTCAAAGGAAAGACAAAATTTTCTTTCATCAGAGAACATAGCTTTGGACCGCTCAGCAGCAGTCCAGTCCTTTTTGGAAGCAAGACACTTTTGTCACTGTCTCTCATTCAGGAGTGGCTTGTCACAAGGAATGCGACAGCTGAAACCCATGTCTTGCACACGTCTGTGCGTGGTGGTTATTGAAGCACTGACACCAGCTGCAGTCCAGTCTTTGTGAATCTCCCCCACATTTTTGAATGGGTTTTATTTCGCAATCCTCTCCAGGGTGCAGTTATCCCTGATGCTTGTACACATTCTTCTACCATATCTTTCCCTTCCCTTCACCTCTCTATTAATGTGCTTGGACATAGAGCTCTGTGAACAGCCAGCTTCTTTAGCAATAACCTTTTGTGTCTTGCTCTGCTTGTGTAAGGTGTCAATGGTCTTGGACAACTGTCAAGTCAGCAGTCTTCCCCATGATTGTGTAGCCTAGAACTAGACTGAGAGACCCTTTAAAGGCTGTTTTGAGTTAATTAGCTGATTAGAGTGTGGCACCAGGTGTCATGTATTGAATATCAACATTGAACAGTTTCACAATATTCTAATTTTCTGAGATACTGAATTTGGGGTTTTCATTAGTTGTCAGTTATAATGAACACGTTAAAAGAAATAAACACTTGAAATATATCAGTCTGTGTATAATGAATGAGTATAATATAAAAGTTTCACTTTTTGAATGGAATTACTGAAATAAATCAACAGCGCCTGTAAGGTTCAGCCACATGTTAAAAGAAATGCACTCTCACTAAACGGCGTGAATTGGAGAGTCAAACTCGGTAGAACCAATCACAAGCTCTATTTCAGCTAGGGGCGGGACAACAGGAGTCAAATTTAAAGGCTGAACCAACCAGAATCTTCTTTCGAGGTAGGGGCGGGATTTCTAAAAACTGATTCGTCTCCCTGAATGAGTTCTGATCCAGTGAGAACTGATGTTGCATTAATCCGCTAAAATCGGTGTGTCTCTTTCCCTTTCCTTCGAAAAGCGTTATGTCTGCAGCTGTGCGGTCAGTGTGCTCTCGGAGAGTGGTGGGCAATTTTGGTGTCGGCTCCAGGGCCAGTCACAGCCGCGCTCTCAAACCAAGCTACGACGCCATTGTTATTGGAGGAGGTATGAATTCTTACACAGCGCCTTGAACTTGAGCGGACCGTTGTTTCTCGCTCTCTCACTCACCCTCACACACACACACATCTCTATGGCGGGCATAGGCTGCATATGTCTTCTTTAGATACATATGAAGCTATGCTAAAACTTTGCAAAGTACAACATGCTGTTCACCAACCAATTAAAAACGGCTCTATAGCGAGCATAGGGTGCATATAGATACAGCTCTGGAAAATACAAGAGACCACCACACATTTATACGTTTTTTTTCTACTTTTACAATTGATCGTTTGTGTTTTGTTTTATCCTATTAACTATTAGCAAAATTTCTTTCAAAATTAATTTCAAATAAAATATTGTATGTTTTTTAGAAAATTACAAATGGTAAAATTAACAAAGATTTACAGAAATTTCAGACCACAAATAATACAAAGAAAACAACCTCATATTCATTTATAAACAACACAGTACTAATATTTCAACTTGGGATGAGTCCAGAAATCAATATTTGGTGGAATAACCCTGATTTTTAATCACAATCTTGGCATGCTTTCCACCAATCTCTCACATTGCTGTTGGGTAATTTTACGCCACTCCTGGCACAGACATTCCAGGAGCTCTGCTTTGTTTGGTGGCTTGTGATTATCCATCTTCCTCTTAATCACATTCCAGGGGTTTTTAATGGGGTTCATGTCTGGAGATTGGGCTGACCGTGATAGATCTGGTGGTCCCTTGTCCACATTTTGACTGACCTGGCTGTGTGACATGGAGCACTGTCCTGTTGAAAAAGCCAATCATCAGTGTTGGGGAACATTGTCAGAGCAGAAGGAAGCAAGTTTTCTTCCAGCATAGCTTTGGAAGTGGCTTGATTCTAGTGTCCTTCACAAAGACAGATCTTCCCGATTCCGGCCTTGCTGAAACACCCAGTGGGTGCGTGGCACTCTGACTTGTAGGCTTCTCCAGGTCTCTGTCTAACCATTACATGACCAGGTGTAGTACAAAGCTGAAAATTGCACTCATCAGAGAAGATGACCTTACTCCCGTCCTCTACAGTCCAATCATTATTGTCTTTCGCAAACTTCAGTCTGGCTCACCTTTGCTTCTCATCGATGAAGGGCTTTTTTTCTAGCTTTCCATGACTTCAGCCCTGGCACCGGAAGCCTCTTTCAAACCATCCTCGCTGTGCAATTCAGCCCAGCTTCTTCTTGTAGGCCACTAGACATCATCTACGTGACATTCGAATGAGGTGGAGGTCATTACAGTCAGTAGAGAGTCGTTTTGTTCCCTGTCAGTCTGTAGCTTTGTTGTCCCATGTATTTGCTGCTTGACCTTGTTCTCATGAACCGCAGTTTTTGAAATTTTCAAGACTGATGCAACCTGGCACTCACTGTATCCCTCTGCTGCAATTGAATCCTTCTTTTCCTCATTAAGAACCTTTCTTTTCAACCCTTTTGGCATTGTCTATAGTTGTATATTGACTACAATTAATTTTTGGATAGCCCAAGCACTGCTTTTCCAAACCAGCTGGTTCTGTAACAAGTGAATAGTTATCACAGCAGCAGTGGTTTTTATACTGTTGTTTGTTATAATAGGATTTTGTTCAGGTCTTCACCTAATCATCATCTTATGAAGTAGAATGAGGTGTGTCTGTAAAGGCATTCAAAAAACAGTTGAATGGAATGGCTGCTGTACACATGGAGATGCTGATTTAAGATAAAACTCGAGTGGTCTCCTCTTTTTCTTCCAGAGCTGTATATATTTCTTTAGATAAATATGAAACCTACATGCTACAAGTTTGAAAAGACATACCACCTGCTGCTCGCCAACCAATTATTAACCTTAATTCAGAACAGCCTGGAAAAACTTTGACCCCATCTTCTCCGTCTCTCTCCTGATAAGTTGTGAAGATGATAATAAGTAATGGGATCCTTTCTTGAGAAGGAGGCCCAGAAACAGGCCTAACTGTAAACCTCTTCTTCTTTTACTCAGGGCACAATGGACTTATTGCAGTAAGTACATATCAGTTTGTAACATTGTTATAAATGTTAGATTTATTGACTCTTTGAGGAAACATTAAATTTAATTTCTCCAGTCAGCCTATCTGCAGAAAGGAGGCCTGAACACAGTAGTTCTGGAGCGCAGGCATGTTCTTGGTGGAGCTGCTGTTTCTGAAGAGATCATTCCGGGTATGCAACTAGATATTTAAGTGTCATAAAGCCCTAAACTATGTGAACTCTAGCTTGAATTTGGACTACACCCAATGCACATCAATAAATAATTGAAGGGATACAGTAAAAGCCAAACCAATTGTAGTTTTTTAATGAATTAAATGTGTGTAATGGTTTTCTCCTGTTCAGGGTTGCAGTGGGTCTGGAGCCTACCTGGAATCCCTGGGTGCAAGGCAGAAACACACACTGAATGGGGCGCCTGTCCAACACAGGGCATCAAAAACTCAAGCATTCATTCAAACACCCAACTCTTTTTGTATATGCCTAGCCAATCCACTTTGGGAGGAAACCCATGGAGACATGGGGAGAACACACCAAACTGACTACATTTTAAAGAAGCCATTTTCCCAACGATTCTCATTCACATTATGACACATGACATATAGTGACTGTGATGATTCTGTGACAAAACCTATTAGAAACATTGCCAAATCCATGTAGGGGACAGACAATTTGGAGTGTTTAAATAAACAGCATATGGATGTCTGTACCTACACTTTTCTGTACAATTTGGATTTATCAGAACAGGATATAAATTGCCTTAGAGGAAAGACAGCTGTATAGCCAGTTGAGTTAATAATTCTCCGAAGGAAATTATTCTTCAGCTGTTTAGATCATTATCTAGCTTGTTTGAAAATGAATGTCCCATGTGATGTAATGCTGGCAGAAGGGCTTTTCTCTGAAATAGGTTATGAAACCTTTGCTTTCCTCTCACCAGAATCACACCTGTTGCAAGTATGCCTGCTACACCTGTTAAAGCTCCATTCAGTTCCTTCTTCCCAGAGTTGGAGCATGTTTCAAATAACACTGTTACTCATACCATGTACCACACACAGTCATTTGAAAGTCTACTAGTAAATAAAAAGGGTTTTATCAATCCAGTAATTAAGTTGCTCAGCAGGGTAACTTGGTAGGAGACAGCCAGGATAAGACTTGTTGCCTTCCCTTTTTGTCTGTCCTGGATCTAATGTATAGGCCAAATCCATCCATCTCATGACTGAATGGTTGTGGTATAATTAACCATTTTTTATCTGGACCATTGTGTTCCTGAGACTTATTTTTCTAGAAGTGTTATAGAACCAGCTATATACAGTGTATATATAGTAATTGTTTTTATCATATGTTCCTTGTTGTTTTATTTAACAGGAATTCTGACTGGCTTCTGATTTGATTTTAATTTTGAATATTAATTTGCAAGGTTGCACAACAGGTAGTGTTGTTGTCACACAACTTCAGGGTCCAGGGGTTGTGGGTTCTCCCTGTGTTTTCCGATTCCCTACACAGTATAAAAACACTAATTTTTAGATGGATTGGCTACTCAAAATTGTCCATAGGTTTAATTGAATGTGTGCATGTGTGGTTCCATATGATGGACTAGTGCCCTATCCAGGGTGGCTATTCCTGTGCCCAGTGATTCTGGGTAGGCTCTGGACCCACCACAATGCTGCACTGGATAAGTGGTTACAGATAATGAATGAAATAATGATTTTTATTAGTGATTTATTTGACCAGTACTTGTTTTTGGATACATTCTGCATTCTCGAGTAAATTATTATATGCAATTTGGCAGTGGTTTACTATATTGGCAAATTATTTCAGGTGTATTGAATGTGTGATATTCTAGACAGGTAGTATCTATTTTTAATTAGTGCTAAGACCTGATATATTGACTATATCTCTTCATGCATATCTTCAATTCAAAGGCTTTCATTTTTCCCGGGCCTCCTATTTACTCAGTTTACTGCGTCCTCACATTTATCAGGAACTGGAGCTAAGGGTAATGTATTGTTGTTATTTATTTATTCATTTATTTATTAGGAATAATTAGATGTGAATGTCAACACTTGTGGCAGATTTGTATGACAATTTAAAAAGTACAAAAAGAGATTAAAAAACAAGTCAAATCTCAATACAGTAATAGGCTAAAATAAACATAGCACAAAGAGTAAGGAATTTTTTTTGGTAGATTATTTCTTTGTTGTAACAATGCTTCTTGGCAATAAATATTATACCATTGGAAAGCCTGTTAATTTCCCTTTTTAAAATGGTGCCACGTTTGTAAGAAACAATTAAATCCTCTCTGCCAATGCCAGACAGCTTATTTTGTGTGATGGTGTGGGGTGGCATCTCCCTCACTGGAAAAACAACACTTTGGAGGAAATCTCAACGCAGAGAGATATCAAGATGAAGCATTGTTACAACAAAGAAACAATCTACCAAACACAGATTTCCTTACTTTTTGTGCTAAGTTTAGTAGACGGGTTAGGGCAGGAAAGAAGGCCAGAGTCAAATACATATCTACATATGTGTAGTGTTTAAACAAACATAAAACAAATGTACTTATAGTATATTACAGTGTAATATGAACGTCTGTACACAAGTTGATATAGACATAAGGTCAGTGATGAAGAAGGAATGCTTATGAGAGTAATGATGGGTAATACTACTTTTCTGTCTTTGCAGAAGCATGGCCTGAAGGTGTACAAGAGGGATCCCCATGCTTTCACACCTCTGCTGGAGGAGGGGTTCCAGGGGCGCCCCCCTCGCTCGCTTTTGCTTGGAAACAATCTGGCAAAGAATCAGCAAGAGATTGGAAAATTCTCAGAGAAAGATGCCAAGGTTTAATTTATTATTCCTGTTGTTTAAATGATTAACACACCCATCACTGTTTTTCTGATACTTACTGTGTTTGCAAAGGGTTTCACACATAAATGACTCTGGGCCTGTTTTGCCTAAGGTTTTTCCTGATTATGTGGCCTATTTGGAGAATTTGGCATGTGCAATTCACCCACTCCTGGATGCAAGTCCTGTCGACATCTCAGGACTGACCCGGGGATCTCTGAGGGAGAGAATGATAGCACTAAAGAGTTTAAAACCCTTAGTGAAATCTGGTATGTGTCTCCAAACTTTGAATAAGGGAAGTTAAAATTTTATTAAATTTATAATGATTCACAAAATTCATAATTCAGTACAGTACAGTGGTGTTTCATATAGAGTGGCTGAAATATATATATATATATATATATATATATATATATATATATATATATATATATATATATATATATATATATATATATATATATATATTTTATGATTTCACAAATTGTTTCATAGTGTTCTACACTTAATGTACAATATAAAAAACAATTTTTGTATAGCATACTTATTTAATGTTTCAGCCACAGGCCTCAATGATACACTACAATATGGTGTAATGTTGCAAGATCTCTGTTGTTATCTGTTGTACTGTTACATGAAGTCCTTAGTCAAATAATCATTTTCAGTCTTGTACTGATTAATATAAAAATCTATTTATTTTTTAGGGTTGAAACTGGGAAAAAACATACCAGACTTCTACGAGCTTATTACAGCGCCAATTGTGAAGGTAGGTTGGTAAATAGTGTGCTCAGTAAAAGCCATCATTTATTGACATGCGTTCAGATTTTTAGGATTTGAGGTAAATCACTCTGCATAATTGCTGACTGTCTTATTTTTGCAGACCAGCTTGATAACCCTGTTCATTTGATCACTCATAGGTACTGAATCGGTGGTTTGAATCTGAACCACTAAGAGCGACATTAGCCACTGACTCTGTGATAGGAGCCAATACAAGTCCCGGAAACCCGGGTAGTGGGTAAGAGTGTTTAAGGAATTGTTTGATTAAAAATTCTATTTCTTTTTATTTCTCTCACACACAGTACCAGTCAAATGTTTGGGCATTTTCCTCATTCAAATTTTTACCCCCCTTTGTTTTAGTAAACAAAAGTGTTAAACCAGAATAAGTTTTATACTTTAGATTCTTCAAGGTAGCCACCTTTTGCTTTGATGATAACTTTGCAGTCTCTCTGTTCTCTTGATCAGCTTCATAAGATCATCACCTGGAATGGTTTAAAGTGAACAGCTGTAGCCTTGTCAAGAGTAAATTTGTAAAACTGCTCGCCGCCTTAATGTGTTTGAGACCATAATTTGGATTGTGCAATAGCCCTATTCCACCAATGACTAATGAGGATATGTGTCCAAACTTTTGACTGGTGGATGTAAAAGAAGTTTATACTTTTTAAAGTTTGTTTGCCTGCCTCACCTGGGCAGTGTAAGAACTCTGAGTTCTGCCATAGATATGTTCTCCTGCATCATGTCATGGGTGAGTTAGAAATGGAGAAAGGAGCCTGGGGCTATGTGGAGGGAGGTATGGGTGGTGTCTCTAAGTCCATTGCTAGTGCTGCACGTTCTCTAGGAGCAGACATCTTCACTGAACAGGTGAGTAGTTGATGCAGATCTTATCTTTCTGAAGCTTGCTGCAGGCTGATAATTGATTTGAGAATAAAGCTGTTTATGTGTTAAAATGATTGTTGGTCATTTTTTAGGAAGTTAGACAAGTTTTGATTGGTCCAGATGGTACTGCCAAGGGTGTTGTACTGAAAGATGGTACTGAAGTTCACAGCAAAATGGTTTTGTCCAATGCTACACCTCATGTAACTTTCAGACAACTTACCCCACAGGTATTGTATTAAAATAAATCTTTAAATATAAATATAACTCATGATTAGAAAGGCTGATTTCCTATTCCTGTCTGGCTGTAGGATGTACTTCCTCAGGACTTCATTACTGCTTTAAATCAGATTGACTACACTTCTCCTGTCACCAAGATTAATGGTTTGGTTGTTCCAGTTTTCTGTTGTTTCTCATGTATGTTCCAAATGTGTCCATTACTCTACCGGGCTAGGGAATGATGATGTTTTTTTTTTTTTTGTGTCAATGTATAGTGGCTGTTGACAAACTGCCAAATTTCTTGGCTGCCCCTAACACTCCTGATGGAAAGCCAGGTCCTCATCATCAATGTTCCATTCACCTGAACTGTGAGAGTTTGGAGGTGTTGGATGCAGCTTATACTGAGGGCCAGTTAGGACGTCCTTCTTCAAGGTTGGTAAGCCAAATTAGTGGCAACAAATAATTAAATCAAATTTAGTTTAGTTAATAATTTAGTAAACTATAAATAAACGTATGTAATATTCACATATGAATGTATTATAGATAGCTAAGTCATGCTAACACACACACACACACACAATTGGGCCAAATTCAGAATTTCCGGTTTTAGTATGGCATGTTATGTTATGGAATGGCCTAAATTCCGATTATATTATTATATAACATTATTTAGCATACAATGTTGGTCCTTCACTGCACATTGTAGTAGATTTCAATCAGTTGAATCATTGTAGCTATAAACATCTTAATGTTTCTGAACAATCTTTTGCACATGCTCTGTGAAATCTATTAGGGACGTCATAATTTATTGATAAACGGCAGTGATAAGCACTGGCCTCTCTTACAGTAATGGGCATGATCCAATCAGTACTTTACATCAAATTTTGTCTCAGTGTTCATATATGAATTGTATATAAAATATAAATATAACGAAAACTATTTTTAAATGGTTAGGTAATTAAATTTTGCTCATGTTCAAAGTTTTTTTAGTGAATATTTATCTTTGTTATGAAATGCATGGAATATAATCCAGCCTTCATTGTTTAAACAGTGTAACAGAAACAAATATCACATGCAAATAGTTGTATGTGGTCAGTTTAATTCAGTTTCTTCCTGCTATTATATGTTGAGCAGTGCTTCTCACCCCATGATGTTATGTATAAATCTGAAGCATTTGTTCAGTGATTATAATATAAGGTAATTATTATTATTTTTTTTAGACCCATGCTGGAGATGACCATACCATCTGTGCTTGATCCTACTTTGGCCCCCCCTGGCTGTCACGTGGTCTCCTTCTTCACTCAGTTTACCCCATACAAGCTGGAAGGGGGTCGTGCCTGGACAGACGAAGACAGGGAGAAATATGCAAACACAGGTCAGGTGAAAAAAAAGTAGCTAAATATGTTCAACAATATGAAGAAGAATCATTGGAGAAATTGCTTCATTAAATAATCATTATGATATGCATTTTTTGTATCCTTCATATGAAGATAGGATTAGCATGGTTTGTCATTAATTCGCCTCTTGTCTCTACAGTGTTTGACTGGGTGGACTGTTATGCACCTGGATTTAAAGCCTCAATCGTTGGCGTGGACATCCTCACTCCTCCTGATCTGGAGAGGGAATTTGGCCTCACTGGAGGGGTAATTTCCTCTTTGCAGTCATTAAACAGGACTGACGAGTATTGTTTTTGCCATCAGGAAGATAAATATCTTGTGTCTGAGTTTTGCATGACACATACATTGATATTTAGCAGTAAAATCATGTGCATAATTCTTTCCATCAGTCTTTACAGACGACACATGTGAATGTAACTAAACTGTTCAGTTTAGTACAACTTAATGTGTTTATTATATAAAAACATGGTTAATATAAAATGTAAATTAAAAATAATGGAACTGGATTTGACTTGTTAAACTAAGGAAGTGATACATTAAAGCTTAAAAAAACGTATTTTTGTGAAACTTGAAAGATGTTGTGATACTGAGTCAAGAGGAATAATAGCTTCTGAAATGAAGGGTTTTTCTGCTGTTGTGGATGATCCTCATTAATTAAGTCAGTGTTCTCCTAAAGATGATCTGTACAGTGCTAAAATTTACTGAAGGGAAGGAGAGAGACATCACTGAATATGGAGAGCTATGAGTTGATGATCATGTGAGCTCTTAAGACACAAACCTGCTTTCTCTGCATAGGGAGCTGGTCCCATGGCACAGATCAAGTTAATGAAGGGAGGCTTGTTTGGAAAATAGTTTCACATGTCAGGTTTCACATTTTCAGTTTCAGGTTATACTGAACTTGTAATTTGAATTTAAGTTACAAGGTGAGGAACCACACGTATCGTACTAATCTTTAACAACATTGGGACAGAATTTGGATAACTGAGTTTTAGATCGATGGACTCTAATGTAATACAAGTGATTTTTGTAAAGGATCAAGAGAAAATAGGTCACCTCATGGATATCTAGTAGGAAGACGTATATAAATGGGAAAATGAAGAAACACAATGTTTGACTTGGAAATATTGAAACAAATGTGAGGAGGGCAGCCACTCCATGAATACTGAAAGTTCCCTATAACGGCTGCAGCTGTGTTTCTGCTTGTGGTTAGTAGCTTACCAAAACCCCTGTATTCTTTTGTCTTTTTTGAAGTTTAATTTTGTTCCAGAAATATAGGGGAAGTATTACTTGCCATGTAAACACATAGTGAATACAGCTCTACAAAAGACCAAAATGGATTAAATTCTTTCAAACAGACAGCCCAAAATATTTAAAATCTCTGTATAAAAATTTATTACATCTAATCTATGTTAATCTGTATTAAATCTAATTATTATTTATCCAGCCATTACATTTAAATAATATAAATCATTAGGCTTTTGAGTTCTAACATTTTGCAGTGATTAAGATGTTTTGTAAATATTATGTCTGCTTTTTATTTCCTTTCTGTCATCCACAGAATATATTCCATGGTGCCATGTCACTGGATCAGCTGTACTTTGCTAGGCCTTTGCCCTCTATTGCACACTACCGTTCACCAATAAAAGGGCTTTACATATGTGGCAGTGGTAGTCATCCAGGTCTGTAAAATGAGCAAACTTTAATTTTCATTAATTTTTTTGACTAATTCAACTTCAATATTAATGAGAATGACATATGATGTTTTCAAATTTATATTATTAATTTATTTGATTAATTGCCCAGGCTGTTTTGAATTTTTGCCTGCTTACTTTTATTTACATTGTGTTTTAAGGTGGAGGTGTTATGGGCTCAGCTGGCTGGAATGCTGCCCTGGCTGTCCTGGCTGATTTTAAACGCAGATAAGGGGGAAGATGCAAGGTCCGGCAGCTATGAATTTTAGTATAACTGAGACATTCTACTTTACCCAAGTGATTAATTAATTATAATTAGCCAAATTTAATTATAACATTTAATTATATATTATTATTAATTATAATATTATAATTATATTTTATTTAATTATAAAATCCTAAAATATTTTCAGTCAGTCCTGGGTAGTGACCAAAATCTCAGGGAAAAGGATAGCTGTGTTTTATTACATTTTAACACTTATTTATATGCTATCACTGACATTTTGTGAGCTCACATTATCTGCAGATTTGTGGTAACTAACCAAAATTTATAATATGATTTTACACACCTAAAATTATACCTCTTACTACCTTAAAATGAATTAAGGAATAAATGTGATTTTAATTAAATTCTTAATAATGTTATCAAATTTTTATACCATGCATTTGATTTTATAAACATAACAACCAAAAAAAACTTTTAAGAATTTCCAATATATGCAAAACAGGAAATGCTGCATGTTCTGTGTAAAAAAAAATAGGGTCAAATATATATATTCATCCAAAAAATGACTGGGAGAGTTGAGGAATGCTCACAAAAAACACCTGTTTGGAAGATTGGATTCAGAGGATTCAGAGAATCTGGAGAAATATTTACAAGTAAGCAGCAAGGCCGAAAACCAACATTGAATGCCCCTGACCTTCGATTCCTCAAGCAGAACTGGATTAAAAACTGACATTATTCTGTAAGGGATATTACCACACGGGCTCAGGAACACTTCAGAAAACCATTGTCAGTGAACACAGTTCGTCGCTCCATCTACAAGTGAAAGTTAAAACTCTACCATGCAAAGCGAAAGCCATATATCACCAACAACCAGAAATTCTATCAAGCTCATCTGAGATGGACTGACGCAACACATTTCAAATTGTTTTTGGAAATCATGGACGTTGTGTCCTCCGGGCCAAAGAGGAAAAGGACTGTCCGATAGTTATCAGCGCAAAGTTCAAAAGCCAGCATATCTGATGGTATGTGTGTTAGTGCCTATGGCATGGGTAACTTGCACATCTGTGAAGGCACCATTAATGCTGAAAGGGACATACAGGTTTTGGAGCAACATATGCTGCCATCAAAGCAACGTCTTTTTCAGGGACGCCCTTGCTTATTTCAGCAAGACAATGCCAAGCCACATTCTATACGTGTTACAACAGTGTGGCTTCGAAGAAAGAGTGTAGATACTAGACTGGCCTGACTGCAGTCCAGACCTGTCTCCCTTTGAAAATGTGTGGCGCATTATGAAGCACAAAATATGAAAACTGAGACCTCGGACTGTTGAGCAACTAATGTTGTACATCAAGCAAGAATGGGGAAAGAATTCCACCTACAAAACTTCAACAGTGTCCTCAATGCCCCTGTCCCAACTTTTTGCAACGTGTTGCAGGCTTCAAATTCAAAATGAGTGAATGTTTAAAAAAAAAATAAAGTTTGTCCGTTTGAACATTAAATATTTTGTCTTTGTAGTGTATTCAATTGACTATAGGTTGAAAAGGATTTGCAAATCATCGTATTCTGTTTTTATTTATATTTTACACAACGGCCCAACTTCATTGGAATAGTGGTTGTACAAATGACTATAGGTAATTCTGCAGTATGTAATTTACATTCATTCATCCACTGTCTATAACTGCTTATCCAGTTCAGGGTTGTGGTGGGTCCAGAGCCTGAAATCATTGGGTGCAAGGCAGGAACACACATTGGAGGGGTGACTCAAACATTCACTCACACACAACACACCCCTATAGACACTTGAGTCACCAATCCACTTATCAATGTGTGTTTTTGGACTGTGGGAGGAAACAGGGGCACACGAAGGAAACCCACACAAACACAGGGAGAACACAAACTCCGCACCCGGAGTCACCCGGAGCAGGACTTGAGCCTACAACCTCCAGGTCCCTGGAGCTGTGTGACTGCGACACTACCTGCTGCACCAACGTGCTACCCAGGTAATAGACATGCTTAGAAATATTTATTTTTAAAAACCCACAGTTAATTTTTTTGTATTCCTGTTATTTACATGAATTTAGTACATCGTTTTAAACAATATTTCAGTATTTTTAGTAAGTATTTGCATTATTATGAGACTTTCACTCACTATCTTTCACAGTAAACTATGAAAGATACTGAAATTGTTTTTAAATAAAATATGAATAAAATACCCTGTAACAAATAACAGTTCTTAGTGCATTTTTAACTTATTCCTTCCTCTAATTACATAATGCATAGGTGCAGCTTAGCCAATGCACTGTGGTCAATGCAAGAGTGACAACTTTTTAAAATGAAATATTGTAAAATGAATTTACAACATCATTGGAACAAAGCAGCTGTCCCATGGGCCAATAGAAATGCTCCAAATTACTTGGAATTAAATCTTTAAATTCCATTGAAATTTAAGCAGTTTTTTTAAGTTCTCCTGTAAAGTTGCTGTTTTGGGGATACATGTATTGTTTTGGACAGCAACAATGTTCAGGCTGTCTGTGTGGGTTTCCTCTGGGTGATCTAGTATCCTCCCACATTCCACAAATGTGAGTGTGTGATGCCCTGCAATGAACTGGCACTCTATCAGTGTGTAGATTGTGAACCCACTACACCTCTGATCAGGATGAGGTGATTACATAAATAAATAATTCATGATTCATTTTGACAAGAACATTTTCTAACTAATTAATCAGCTTTAAAAACATTTTTTGTGTTGCTGCACTCTCAGAACAACAGTCACTGTGGTTTTGCTGTCTCTGTAGTGCTACACTCAAGGGTACATATTCAGGATCTTTAGTTAGGGAACTTAATTGTGCCATATTTTATATTAATTGTAAATTTTAAAACTGTTGATTTCATACACACCATTCCATTAGCAAGACATATATTATGTTCCCTTCTTTTACACAGTTCTATAATGAAACGTTACATATATTCACCTCCTGGTGAAGAGAAAGTAATTAACCTCTAGGAACACAGCTGGATTTTTAAAATCACTGTTGTACCTTTTTAAATGTACATTTACACTGTTTTTGCCTTTCCTGACCAATAATGTGCACCTTTGAACCTTTTTGTAACCGTGTATATGATTAATATATGAACTTGTACTCCATTCTGATTATTTGACCTGTACTGCAGTCCTCCACAAAGTCACACTTTAGAATCATAAGGAAACATTCACAGTTTGCAGACATTGATGTCAGGAGCCATTAAGGGTGCAAGAATTAAAAGCGCACTTGTGGGGAAACATCACAACATCAAAAGCATCACACACGCTATTGTAAATTATTTGATGGCCTGTGTGCATTTTCTCTGCTTTTTATTGAGCTAGTTCACTCAGAGTAGGTATAAAGCCAAAATGGGAAACAGGAAAACCTACCACCTTGCAGGCATGTGTGAATTTAGAACTACAGAACTGAAATTGTGCCAAATGAAACAGGTCTGTTCATATTTAAAAACAGTCCAGAATGAAACACTCATTTATACTGTGACAAGGGGGGTGCATTAGGGATTTTAAACACACCAATACTGCAAAACAAGCAACTTTTATTGGAATTTTTAGTAGGAAAAGAGTTTACAAGCCATATTTGGGCTTAGATCAAAAAGAGTGCCTCCTTCTACACATCATGTCAAAATAGCAGATTTGTGATTGGTAATTTTGCATGTCGGTCTAATTTCTTTTCCTGCAGTAGTAGTCAAAAGGTACTTTCCAATGCGAGGCAGCGTGTGGCTAGCAGAGACCTAAAACCTAAACCTAAAAATCCTCAAAGTGTCAGTGAACCTCCATCAACTAACATGTTTTGTCACACACCATCCCAAACAAGTACAAACACACACAAACTCATTCACATTTACATAAAATTATGTCTATTCTCCACCCAAATAACACTAAACAACAAATACACAGAAAATCCATGCTAACAAAGAAAAAGCTGAGCTCTGGTGCATGATGGGATACAAAATTCAAACCCTGCATATTCAAACCTTACCCAGTGAACTTTGGCCATCTAGGAGCTGGTGTACCCACCCCTGAATTGAGATATATCCTTGCAGGCCAGAGAACAGCAAGTGAGAAGCTAGAGTTGGGTTTAGGGTGTTAGGTTAATACACTGTCTTGGATATGCCACTTACCTGCAGAAATACTTTTCTCACGGGTTCTCTTCAAGCTCTTAAGCTCTGTCCCTCTGATTTGGTAGGAGGCACCATCTTATTTCTGACACCAGGCGTGATAACCTGCTGTCAAGTGCAGAATTTGGCAAGTGTTCAAGCAGTATTTGGGCTTGGTATGTGATCAGATTCAACAAGTTTAATGCCACTGTCCACAGGCGAGCTCCCTCATAATATATCAACGCCAAACACACACAAAAAAAACACCCACACTCACCATTACAATACATTTTAATCTGGCATTTCCCTAAATGTTATCCATTATAAATCAGGTCCATATACTTGAAAACTTATTGTGGTGGCCTTAAGGGATTTACTCTAGCTTTTATTTGTGGCCTATTTGAAAGTTGCACAAAATATAATTTGTATAAAAATACATGCTATGTTCAACTTCCATTCCAAACTTTGTTTTCCCCACGGCAAGTGCTCTTTACTCTCCCGAGAGCGTCTTATTTCTCCTTTAAGAGCCTGGTGGAGGAGGAGCTTGTGGTGGGACCAAGTGTGCCGTCGGTCGGCGCTCAGGAAGCGAGGCTCCTGTTTTTAGAATCTTTTGCCACTGTGTGCGGTTTAGCTTAAAATGTGTTTACCGTAGACTGTACGTGTGTGTTACTTGTCTGGGCAGTTTGGGTTTAATGATGCTGGATGGTCGCCCTGATGAGGTTCACCAGGGATATCTGCCGGTTCCTGGGCTTAGGGAGTGGTAAGTGTCTCATGCCTTGGGAACTTTTCCCTCACTTTGTCTAAACTTCTGCTCCGCTCCCCTGGCCTCGGTGCGCGGAGAAAGTGTTTTTATTTTATTTTATCTCTAACACTGCCTCTGTAACTTGTGTTTTCTTGTGTAATCACATTGAACCTGCTTCTTGTCGACTAAACTGCAGCAGCAACTCGTGGAAAGTCCAGACCAGCTTTCTGGGTCTCAGTTCTGAGTTCAGTGAGGATAGATCAACATCGTTTACTCTAACATTAGCTGCGAGCTAAGGCAACGATAATGATAGCGGCCGGTTTCATGTTGACTTTGCTCAGTGCAGTGCACAAATGTAATAACGGCGACAGTGCTTTTAGCTCACACAGATTAGCTTTAAACGGCTCCTTTATCGCTGCGCTACTTAAAGGTTTCTTTCACGAGGATTATAATCGTTCAGGGCTAATATTAGGCCTGTAAATAACACCAAGTCAAGTCAGTATCCTTCAGTAAAAGTGATTTTACTCCAACTTCGAAGTGGTCCCCATTTCAGAACTTTAAAAAAACGCTTACCCTGAAAACAAACTTGATGTGGATATGTTGTAAAAGCGAGACCATAGCACTGCCCCACTCTCTCTCTCCTTATGGCTGCTCTTAGTGAACAACACTACTGCCCAAACCCAACTGTTCATCTATCTATCCATCCAGAAATAATGTTGTATGTTTAGCTATTTCCCATAGGAACAAAGAAAGGGCTTAATGAGTTAAAACAACGACAGACTCCACATTTCTCTCACTGCTCAAACACTAACCCCAAAATATAAAAAAGTAGTGTGATACTTTCCTGTAAAACTGATTATAAAAGTTCAGACATATGACTTAAGTTGAAAATTACACTTTAGTGTTTCCTTTTTAATATAAAATTCTCGTTACGATTAAACTTGCTCTAAACCAACCAAATATTCCATATTAAACATTTTCTAACATCCACCCAACATTATACAGTGTTAGTTTACAGGCAGAATACTGGAAGCTCTCTAACCTTGTGTCCATATGGTGAGTTAACAGTTCAACTATTACACCTGCGGTGATTATTTCATCTGAAAAAAATGACTTTATGCTAGGTGTTGAAAGTATCTATATATAAATATAAAATGCAATTTAATAAGTCAAGTGAAAAAGTCTTTAATTTATTCAACCTTGGATTCAGCCTGCTTTCTGATCAGAGGAGCCATGTCTTCATGACAGAGACTGAGTCACTACTGTGTTTATATGAATCTGACTATATCTGTGTGGTCAAATAGATAATGAGATCAGTGTCATTACACAAAGGAATGGGAGTAATGAACAATAAGTAGATGTTCAAAGATTTTTTTCTCCACCAAAAAAGTTTTGAAAGTGTACTGTACATTCCAGATGGCTTAATGAAAAAAACATCCAACTCTTGTAATTATATTTTGTCACATGCCTAGTTCCTAAACACATCGCCGCTGACATTTCATGAAATTAAACAAATTCAGTAAAAAAAGTTTTTGCTCTGAAAATAGATTTTAAATAATAGTGGCGATACTGCATGTGTTGTTTAATGCAGATATACTTGACAAATGTAGCTGTAAAACCTTCTGGTAAAGAAATTTTTTTAGTCCTGGCACTGTTATCTTTTCAGTGAACGTGTGTCCAAGGACTTGATTTCTTAAAGGAAATGCAAATTTGAGCAGATTAATTGACTGTAGTATCTGATTTGCATTATTTACCACAGCACTTTAGAAATTGCAGTTGTGCCTGTGTACAAATGAAATATTTGTTGATTATGTGACTTAATGTGAACCACACATTTTAATGCTACTCATAAGATACCTTTTAACCTTTGTCATTGGTGACAAGTAGGGAGTGCATGGATTGTATTGAAGTGATGTTTATAAAAACTGACAGTGGCCTGACCCTCCAATGACCTGGGCACTGATAATGTTGGGGCAAGGTACATGGTGTTCCTACTGAATTTTAGGAACATACCTCAGTACCTTCACCAAAGAGGGTTTAAAAAGAGAATTGCACTCACATTGTGTGTTTGTGTGATGAACCAATATTGATTTGAAAAAAAATCAGAAAAGCCTATTCATAGGATGATCATACTTATTCAGCAAACAGAATTTTGCATTGTGCCAGCTTTTGATAGGCCTAGACTGAATAAACAAAATGAAAATCAACTTAGAATCTGAACTAAATTATTTTCATGTTCTTATTTATACATGTATATCTTTTTGGTGTTTGACCAAAATCGTATAATGCAACTTGTCAGACATCCATGTTATAGGCTATTCATATAAGGCTGGTATCTAAGGGGATATTTGTATACGATCACGTTTTATTTAACTTTATTTGGCAAAAATTTACTCCACTTTCTTGAACTACCTAAAAGATTCTCTAAATCACTTTAATATAATTCATTAATGTTTATTTCTTTTGTAATTAGTTCTTGTCTTTTGCTTGAATATCCTAATATTAAATTGGAATAGAGCATAGGTATGCATAAAAAGAAGTGGAAAACCTCATGCTTTTATGCTATTTTAAGAGATCTGCACGTTTTCATTTCTGAAGCCTACAGTTTTGTTTTATATATTATGAGATATATGTCAATATATAATTACATATTGAATAATATAATTTTGATTTATTTTTTAAAACGAAAAAAAAGAAACATTTTATTTTATCTCTCATTAGGGCTGGGCAATATAACTGAAAAAATACCAGATTAAAGTATTTTACTACAATCAATATTGGTGATTAAAAATTGACAATAATATGCCATGCATTAAAAAAATGCTATTGTTCTCAAATAAAATGTAACAAAATGAGTGCAATACAAGTGTGTTTTTTGAACGTAGAATGTCAGTGTAAACTGAGGTAGATCAGCCTAGCATCTATAAGATGCAATTCATTCATTCATTGTCTGTAACCGCTTATCCGGTTCAGGGTCACGGTGGATCCGGAGCCCACCCAGAATCACAGGGTGCAAGGGATGACCGATTAAATGCAGGCCATTAATGTCAATTTTCAGGTAGTGAGCTAATATCAAGATGTAACAAAACTATGTTAAAAACAATAACTTCCAGTGCACGAATAAACAAATATTTTATTTAAAACTTATCAGGAGATTACCAAAACTACAATTATCAGGTTAAGAACCGTCCAACGCGTTATTAAAAAGTGGAAGCACAGTGATCATCTTTGAGGAAGGAATGTGGTCGGGAAAAAAAATCTTGAATGATCGTGACCCGATCACTAAAAGGTTTGGTGAAATCAAATCGTAGAAAAACAGCAGTACAACTGTTTAACAATGAAAGTAAGAGCACCCCCCCACACACACATACACACACACAGTGCAAACGGAATTGGGACTAAACAGTTTTGCCTGAAGAAAACTACTTAGGCTGCATCCGGGTAAGAGAGAGGTGGCTGAATTGATGCACCCATCATGCTTAGTGCCTACTGTACAAGCCCGTGGGGGGGTGGTTGCTGCAGGATTCCAAGATGACAATACCAGGATTCATCAGACTCAAATTGTGAAAGTGATTGAGGGAGCATGAGACATTTTTATACATGGATTGGCCACCACAGGGTCCAGACCTGAACCTATTTGCGCAGTGGTCCAGATCTCCCATCATCAATGCAAGATCTTGGGGAAAAATTAATGCAACTCGACAGAAATAAATGTTTTGACATTACAGAAGCTTCTGGAAACGATGCCAGAGCAAATGCATGCTGTAATCAAAGCTAAAGGCGGATGCCAAGTATACAAGCTTTTAACATTTAATAAGTGTGATTTTCTTTGTCATACCATACTTTGGAATTCAGTTAGAAATGCCTTAGGCAAAACATGATTGATATCTTCTTAACAATTACCATTGTTAAGTACCATTGTACCAAAATCCCAGACTTGTGACCATATTCAAGATCTGACAAAAATAAACTTCCATTAGTGTCAAGCCAGCTTAAAAATACCCTGGCTTCTGTTTGCAGCCTGGTCAACGTCTGCTAAAGCACCTGTTTTACCCATGTTATCACTCCCACCTGCAGCCATATTCAGACACCGCCGAATTTAACTGATGGCTCAGGTATTGATATTTGTTGTAGAAAATGGGATGAAGCTAGGTCTTGAGAGTAATCCAGTACCAATATATTTCACAATATAAACTTTCAATAACAATATGATTTTTAAACACTTTCAGTATTTCCGTATACATTATTTACAGCATCTGTCCATGGCTGATGTTGATCACAGGGCACTGTTGTCAGTTCACTCAGTGTAGTTTAAAAATATTAATATTGATAAAACTAAAAGGTTTAATGGTGATGTCATGCTTCTTGTTTGTTCTTGGCAGTTTTTCCTCTGGCTTTTACATTGTCCATATGAATATCAATATTATAACTTATCGACCATAATTAAGAAATATATTGTGATCATTTGAAGCTGAGATTTGCTATATTGTTGATGTTTTCATTAGGGAATTAAGCCACTCCACTTGCCCTGCAGTTGAATTTTGGAGCTGGCTCATCATTAAAAGAAACACTGTCTGTCAAGACCTTTAGGCCCCAGTATGGCACACATGCACGATACCATTAAACTATACTCTATTAACCAAACAACATATGTAAATTATTAATAAAAATAGACAAAATCATTTTACTAGTGTGTTGCCTTTTTTTTAGTCTGTCTTGTATGATTTTATATTCATGCACGTATCTAAATAGTTTTATATTTAAGTAAACTGTTACTTTCATTCATTCATTATCTGTAAGTGCTTAATATATAATTATAATTCTTTAAATCAACAAAACATTCTTGGGCTTGCAGGTATTCTGGTATCCTCCTATTTTTAAAAATGAAGACGCGCTATGAGAAAATGCTATGCCACCAATGGCAATATGCCAATATTAGTTTTTTTTAATTGTTATATAATTGTTTGAAGGAATGCAAATCTTATTTAATTCCTAAAAATTGAAGGTACAATCTTTCTAAATACATATCAAATTTAATGTGAGATGTAACTATATACAGTAAAAATGTAAATGTTAATTGTCTTTAAAACTTGTATGTACAATGGCCAGTTTTTTTTTTTTTTTCTTCTCTTGTAAATATTTTCCATATTAGTCATTGCTAATTCCTACCTGTTATCTGCCCTGGTGCCTGCACAGAGCAATCAGGGTGTGGCAAGAAGTATTTGCTTAATTTAAGACACTACTTGCCCCCATTTTCAAAATTAATATGGCCGCTAGACATGCACGGAAGAGTGTTTACTGCCCAGTTTTGTATGCAATTCAGCCTATTGCTAGTAGGTCAGCATCGCTGTAATTTGACTTGAGAAAAGAATTAGGGTTCTGTTGTCCTCAGCTGTGATGTTTTGATGTCCCTGCACTTGCTGGCCTTTTAGTAAGGCCTTCTTTAGCTGAATAAGGTGTATTGGAGCAGTGAAAATGACTGTGCGGTGCCGGTGGCCCTTCATAACTAAAGTTGCGAAACACTGCACAGTTGGGTAATCCCCTCTTATCTATTGTGGTCTGTTGAAGGTTTGTGACTTTCTCACATAGATGTCTGCATTACATGACTTGGTTTCCTGTTGTATTTTTGTATGAAAGTCTCTGAAATGTTAGGAATGTCTGTCTGAGGAACTCAGGGATTTGTGGTCATATTATTGTGTACTGCATCCAAATGGTTTAAACACAGTGGATGTGCTTTGGCACACAGTATTTAACTTTAATATTGGACCTTTGAGCACTTGGTATACAGCAGGCAATAACAATGTTTCAGAGATATCCTTGAAGTGACATAGCAATTTAGAGAATGAAAGTAAAGAGCTTAGGCTGAAGATCAAAAGGCTGGTGAATACACTCTACATTCCTGCTGAATTAGCTCATTGAAATAGACAGTCATACAATGTTGTTTATATCCTGTAACAGAGACACATAGTGGCCTGTTTGCCATTTTGTGGTTACACTTCTGATCAGTGTAACATAATATTTTATTTATTTATTTTATATTATTATTATTTTTTTTAAGCTCTGATCTCATTTTGGAGTAAACTGAGGGCATTTTCTGTCTTGCCTCTGCAAGGTAATTTGAGAATCTGCTGGACAGCTGAATCTGAACCTTTTTTCTTTAGCGTAATGTTTGTAGCAGGCCACTAAAGATGTGTGGTTAGTACTTGTCTGATATTGCAGCTTGATCAAACTCAAGCATCTGCTCTTGGGTAAGTGTGGTTTTGTATCGCATGTGAAGATGATTATATAAGTCATGTGACATCTTTAGTAAAATCGTAAGAGGTGTTTTTTTTTTTCTCTGTGTAAAACAGTTTTCAATGGCAAATAGACCAGTGGTGTATGAGCGATTTCCATGTAAAAGAAAAACTCTGGTCTTCAGATAACTGTTGTGAAATTCAAAGCCACAAGCTTCTGTGACTGTTAGCTCAGAGTAAATATGATAGAAAGCTCATATCCTTCACCCTTGGGCAGAATTGAATATTGTTTGTTTCTGTTGTATGTCAGTATGTATGTAGTGTTCACATGGTTTAATCTAATACAATCGTCAAGCTCTTTGCATTTAAAGGTGAAATTCAGGATTATAATCAAAAAGCACTTTTACATTTTTTTTAAATTAAACTTAGAAGATGTTTTCTCACCTTTTCCTAGCTCTCCAGTCTGTCTGAGTGCTGGAAACTGGTTTAATGTGTTTATGAAGCCCCAGTGTCAGTAAAAGCATAAAATAAATAAAATGGCTTGGTCAGACGTACTAGGTTTTCTTTCTCTGTGTTGATGGCTCATTACATGATCAAGTGTAATGAGCCCTTCAGACGTTGAAAATCATTTAAAGGGATGAGGATATATTTCATGCAGTTAGCAATTTCCCAATTTCAAGACAGAAGTGCTACAAAACTAAACAACTCAAATTACAAATTTTCTGGTGTAATACAAAGTATGAATAAAACTTACAATTTACACTGACGCCACATACATACGGTGATTCTTCTCCTCAAACATACTGTTCCACCATAAAAGACATTGAGCTTTTGAATATAAATCTCATTATTTGGTTTAAATTATTCTCTTTTTTTCAATTATTATTGTTTTTCCCTTGTTTTAATTTTCAGACTAATAATTTTGGTTCACAAATATTCGGTACATCCCTAGCAACTTCTGTGTATGTCATTACTGTTGATCAAACTGACTTGTATCTCTTTGGCCTCTTGGAGGCCTTAATTTGTTTGTGTGACTAAAAGTGATCATTTAAAATATTTCTCAAAGTGTGTACACAAAGCCATGAGTAAAACATGTATCTGATACAACAGATACTCGTCCAGCTTAATCAGGCTTCAGTGAACTATGGCTGTGATAGACATGCTTTGGGTCCATCAGTCAGTATGCAAGCCTGTTTATTTCGCACTTCATTTGGATCAAAGCAGCTTACATCCTTCCACTTTGTATAGTAGTCTAAACTAGGTTTATCATATGTTTTACAGCAGGTTAATTAAAAGAGATGGGGTGGGGCTGATAAGGTGCTCTGATAAGAATTTCTACAGTTTGGACAATACAAACTTGATCCTTAATTGTATACCAGCCTTTTGTAACAAATTGATTTTACTTGATCCTTTGTTTAATTTTTCTGATCTTTGAAAGGCAGATTTGTCCCTATCACACACACAGTATAGGACAGTCTCTCATGCTCAAGTCTTTAGATGCTGTCTTGCTAAGATGTAACAATCAAATTAATTCAAGAAAGAGGGCTTTTAGATCTCATTAGAATGACTAAAAAAACATCCTTTGTACTACATGGTGTAATTTATAAACCTACTCAGTCTGCCTGGATCTCATTTCTGCTTTTATGAAAGTGGAGTTTCCCCTTCCGTTCTCACATGACCTCTTATTTAAAGATCTACAGCATAACACTGGTATCGCCAATCAACTTTCCTGAAGTTTCCATGCTTAGCCAGTCTGTTAAGGGCTGTCTATGAAAGTGCTCTGATTGTTCTAAATTCCCCTAATAGGCTCCAGTGACAAGAGACCAGAGGAGATGGAGACTGGTGCCATGTCTGACCCCAGTCAGGACACACTCTCACAGGTATATTTTATTCAGCTTGGTATGAATTTAACTGTTATATTTTCTGTGGTTGTACAAGTTGAATATGAGCAAAGTAAACAAAAGTGTGCATGTTTTTCCTCAGGATGTTTTGAATGGAGAGGAAGATCTAAGTGAAGATGAGAAGGCCAGAAGAAGAGCAGAGAGGCGAAGAGCTAAGAGAAAGGTAGTAGATTTTATACACTCTTGTGTTATACAGTGTACAACCACTGGATTCGAAAAACCTACCTTGTATCTACACTGTACATTGTCCATTTCATCAGCTCCATTGGCCATACAGGAGCACTCTGTAGTTGTACAGTTACAGAGTGAAATCCACCTGTTTCCTCTGTGTACTTTCTTATCCCCGTTTCACTTTGCTCTTCAATGGTCTGGAGCCCCATGTGATCACCTCAGAGCAGACAGGTATGATTTGGGTGAAGGATCATTTTCGGCGCTGCAGTGACTCTGACGTGGCAGTGCTGTGTAAAGGCCGATTTATACTTCTGCGTTAGCTCTGTATCGCTTTGCTGTTACACTGCCATAACACTAGGTCTGAATCTCAAACATCTTTCTCTACATTATGTAGTACCCAATGCAGTGGTGTAGTAGAATTACTCTTATAAATATTTAAAGTGCGATATTTACGGAGTGTGTCGTTGTTTTGGACAGAGCATGGTTTACATGAAGTGCCAGGAAAGAAACAAATAAAATGCTGATCCATTTATCCCCATGGTCCTGCCTCTCATTGAGTTATTTTTTTTCCCGGAGATGTTCGTAATTTTCCTTTCATCAACATCTATATTCCTGACCCCAGCATAGGGTTATTGGCATATGTTTGACGCAGAAGGGCTTTTAAGACGTTTGGGGCCCATTTTACATTGCCACTCACACATCATAAGTCCAGAGCCTGACATGACTGAATAAAATATCTGATTTTGGTCCAGTTTGTTTCCGGGTGAGCGAGATTTTTCTTTTTTATGCTGTAGATTTCTGTATAAAGGAATATGCTAGCATAGGTTTTGTGCTGACATGTTCCTTCTTTCACATAGGCATTCTCTCTCTATATTATACTAACTGCTCATCATTTAAAATACCAATTGTGTTAGAGACAGCCTCTCTTTGGAAGATGTGGTTATTATTTAATATAAAAAGCCTATGGGTGTAAAAAATAAAGTATTTTGAGTTATGATTGCAAGAGGACATGTTGTCTTTCCACCACTCCCCAGCAGCTACTAGACAGAAACAATGGTTAGTATCGATAATTTCTTACATTAGTTTTGGGTCAGAAGTTCAGATATTGGATAAATGTGTAGGGTTGTGTATATTTTTCTATATTTTTTTTAAATTTAGGTTGTTTTCTGTCAGTCAAAACAGCCCTTAGTAACAAAGCATTGTAATGTACATTTTAATATAGTTTTACTACAGAGCCTGAAAGTGGAATACTTGAGTGACACTTTACATATTTTGCTTTCATTTTTAGCGTCAACGTGAGCGGAAGAAACTTGAGAAGGGTAAAAAGGATGAGCATTCAGTGCAGGTAGACAACTATTTAAATGCTGTTTTTTAAACTCCGGCAGTTCAAGTGGCCTTACAATGATAACTGTCTTCCTGTGACTATTGCCCCCCCCCCCCCCCCCCTTATAGGAAGATAATGAGTGTGGTGGGGGGAGTGCAGCTGGCTCTGAGCTGGAGGACAGTGATTCTGAAGCAGATGAGGAACAGCTGGAGGAGGAGTTGAAGGAGAAAACTCCTGTATCTAAAGGCAGTGCCACACCACCACTGGCCTCAGGGGACAAAGGCAACAGACAGGCTTCAACGCAGCCGAGTGAAGAGGTACTACATATATTTCAAAGATTGTGTTTGTTTTCCTTGGTGTCTTATGATCATCATATAAAAAGGTCAGCCTTGGGCAGCCTCTTTTTGTTTCGAAGTGGATCAACAGGCCTTTATTAAACTTGACCCTCTGTTTCATTTTCTCTTGTTCAGGAGCCGGAATGGGACGTAAGCAGTGCCTTTGTTGCCAATGCTGTTAGTCACATCAGGCCTAAAGCCAAGAGCAAAGCAGTTCGCAAATCCAAAGAGAACAAAGAAAACGAGGACAGAACCAGAGAGGTGAGTGTGCTTCTGCAGCACTTAAATCTCAGTGCCGTACATAATAACAGTCATTTACTAACAATGGACATATCTTATGACAAAGTGCTAACTGCTTGATCTTAAAGTGAAAATAGTGGAACAGCAATGAGGGGAAAAATATACAATCTAAAATACAGTTCTGCATCTCTCCAGAGCTTTCAGAGTGCATGGTTCTTGAATTTTGTTCTTCTGCCCAAAACCATGCAATTTCAAGGGGCCCAGGTCAGGGGCCTGGAATGCTTATTATAAAAGCTGGATTCTGTGGGTAGTGAACCACATTTGTGTGAAACTTGAAGTATGCTTTGAATTATTGCCTTGCTGGGGGATCCAATTATGACTCACTCTTTGCTTTCTGACTGAGGCAGTCAGATTTTAATCTAAAATATTTGTAGTCCTTGATGACAATGCCATGCCTAGGGCCATTGGAGAAAAATACATTTGCAGAAGTACTAATATAAATTAGTTTTTAACTTCTATGGCAATAAATATGGTATCTATTTGCACTGACAACAATAACACCATGTCTGCAGTTTAGATTCTTTGAGAATGTTATTTTTTTCAAACAATTATAGAAATGTTGGCTAATATTTATATATTGTGTTTTCATATGTTTTGGAGAAAATTAATCAATATGTTTAGTGCCCATAAATATGTAATGGGCTTAATATGTAGTCACCACATGTTCAGATTTGTTACAATAATAAATGCTGAATGAGAACAGACAAATCACTGTCATGGTAAATATAACAAAAGCTTGTTTAATGCATTAAAAACCTAAGACTCTTTCTAAATAAATATAATAAGATCTAAATTAAAAATAAAATCTCAGAACAGTCTCAAAACAGAAATTAACTAAACTAATGTTTTAAGATTTTCTGCTAGAGACAGTTAAGTACGAATTCAAAGTTTGACTAACAAGTTTATCAGTCACTTAACAATGTTTAACTCGTATTTAAACATGTTCCTTAATGTTAGTATTGGTCACAGTTTGTTTTGGAGACTGTAATATGTATTTGAAATGTTGAAATGTACGGAGACACAAGTAGTAGGATGTAATTGAAGGGATATAAGCTTAAGTCATTCTTTATGGTACTAGAATATCATTTTTATGTGCCATACTGTTGAACCAGAAGGGACCAAGACTGTTGGGACAAGAGCAGAAAGTGTAGTCAGTGTTATGCACAGACTACGCTGTGCTTTACTAAGCAGCTCCCTCCTAATGTTTGCTCACTTAGTCTTCCACCAATTCCTTCCTAATGCAGTATCTGTTGATTTTGTCACAGGTCAGTGGACCTGACTCTTTCACTAAAAGAAGTGCTTCACTGACAGGTGAGCTGTAGAGCTTGAAAATAAAGATTTTCCTTCTGTGAATCTTATTTCTCTTCTTGCATTGCTGATGAACACAATTGTGATGTAGGCTGGCCCAATACTTCACCATCTCTCTAAAACACCTCACCAAAGACACTTCTTTTAAAAACACTTGAAATTAACAATTTTATTAATTGGAAACTGGTATTTACCTGTGTCCTTTTAGGAGTGGCATCATGCAGGTCACCCAGCTTTTATAGTCCTGAGTGGACTAGGGTAAATAGCTGGTCCAGGGGGATCCAGTGAACCTGAAAAAAAGAAAAACATTGATTAATGCATTTTATGTAATTGAATAACTATACTTACCTATACCATCTAGGAATGTATGCATGCATCAAGATCTAACGGTTATATAAGTACTTGACTGTGTGTATATTTAATGTTCTTTAAAGCACACCCAGAATGCTATATACTCATTTAGTTTAGTCGAGGGTGGGGCTAATAAGGTTTATAAGGGGGTGGAACACGGGAAAGAAAAAAGTGGGGAGGAAAGGACTTTGTTTGCTGTGATTTTTCATGGTTGAAACGTTATTTGACTGGGGTAATTTAACAAGCCATCCAGTAAAACTTGTCATAGCCTTGATCTCTTCCTCCTAATGTAAATGAAATGTGTATGCATTTTGTAAATGTTGTTTGCTTTCGATTTTTGAATAATAGTTTCTTTGGTCATCACAACAAATCACTCACTTTTGGGGAAATTCCAATCCTGACTGTAGTATTTCTTTCCACAAACAAGGTGCTTCCCAAAATGGTACCTCCAGACCCCCCGATCCACATTTCTAAAATCTATGTAATTATGTTTTTGAGTATTTTATTTTATTTTATATTTTTAACCCCCACAGAAAAGGGAATCAGACTGGTGCAGGAGGGCCAGTACGCACAGGCTGTTAGTATGTTTACAGAAGCTATTAAGTATGACCCCAAGGACTACAGGTACTATCTATCATAGAATTCCATATAATCAGCAAATGTTTAGTTTGGTTTTGCTTGCATGTAACTGTTATAATTTCCTACATTTGTCTGTGGGAAATTGCAGGTTTTTTGGGAATCGCTCATACTGTTACTACTGTCTGGAGCAGTACACTCTGGCACTTGCTGATGCAGAAATATCTATTCAGATGGCCCCAGAATGGCCTAAAGGCTACTACCGGAAAGGAAGTGCACTGATGGGCCTTAAGGTATGTCTTAAAGCCAAGGCCTTGTACAGATTTAAGCAAATGGGTCTGAACCAGTAAGAGTACCTTATTTATTTTTGTGAACAATAAACATTTATTAAATAAAAGAACATTATAAAACCCAATGGACCGCCACATGGCAGAGCAGTGTAAAAGTCCCAGCTTGGGACCGAGCACTGCAAATTATTAATGCGGTCATTATACAGGACTCTTAACTCTGCTTAAGCTTACCTCTAACATGAATAAAGATGTCACTTTGGTTTGTATGGTCAGCTTTAATGCATGGGAAGCATAGTTAATCAGGAAATAAAGCCCAGAATCGTGAATGTTACACAAACATACCCATCTGAGGCTTAGCCCTGTTTGAAATGGCCCATTTCCCCTGATGTATGAGAGCTGAGACTGTCCTAAAATATACACCATGACTTCTAGATCTCTGATCATTCAAGAAATTAATCTCAAAAGCTGTGGGTTATATTTCTAAAACAATCTAATTTGTTAGGTACAGTTAAATGTAGTATGAACTGGGCCTAAGAAGTACGGGCAGATATGTTATCACAATACATTTTTCCTTTATGGATTGCTATAGATAAAATTTTGTAGTGAGTTCAGTTTGAAAAGAAATTCCTTCTAAGTAATTAGAGTGAATACACCAAATGTTTGCATGTTTGTATTATCATTATTTAAAATATTCAAATATTTATCCAAACAAAACGTACAGGCATATTATGCAAATGACTATAAATAGGCCTGTGTAAGATACAATCAGATCCTTCTGCCCAGACAAAAAAATGACGCACTGACAAAGGTAACACAGTTCTCTACTACCATAAGAATAATGGGATATGTCATGAATAAGTCCTTTATACATAAACATTTCCAGAGTTCAGTGAGTAGGCTCTGCTCTGAAGACTACAAACAGCACATTTAAACGTGTCTAAACATGCCCATCCATTTCATCACCGTTTCTACCTCACTAGCTGTAAATAAACGGATATGTTAAAGTGGTTTGACGGGAGATTGTGTGACCAGCTTAATTTTTGTGTCTGTGGTGGTGTAATTGTTATTGTTGTTCGGTAATGCTAATCAGATATTTAGGTCTTTGGCTACTCAGTCCCTCCACTGTGCTCAGCTTTGCCAGTTACAAACACTTTAATGACTTTGTGTGATGAACTGTACAGTGGCCTCTATGTAATAAGTGTACCACCCCCACACTAACCAGTAAACTAGCTTGTAGACTAAATCTCCAGACAGATCTCTCTGCTACTAACAAACACACCAGATATCCACACTTGATTCACCAGGAATCTGGCCAGCACTATATTCCGCTCTTGGGCAGGTTGGTGCATGTTCTGAATAAAACTTGCCCTAAAACTGTTGAGCTGACCGGCTCTTTTTAAGAACTTACTTCCTTAATTAATTACTTGTCTGTTCAAGATGCACCAGAATACTGCAGGCTGTTTGTGTGTCATTCTTGGTAATGGCCATAATGAAGGAATCTGAGCCAGTGCAGGAGCACATTTGAGGTGTGTTCATAATTCCAAGCGTGGTGTGTTTATGTGGTTTCCTGGCAAAGTGCAAATATCAAGTAATCGTTCATCGCCCAGGCCTAGTATGAAAATTGGATCACTCTACCTGTTCAGTGATGTTCACTTGTTGGAATACTAGTGTAATTAAATAAATTAATTAATGAATTAAAGCATTTAAAATCAGCAGATTTATACCCTCACTATGGGATACCACAGTTACTTGATATATACAAAATGTAGTTAAGTTGATTGTGAAACAGCTGTATGTGTCTGTGTTTATTTTTTAGAGATATAGTGAGGCTGAGAAAGCAATGGAGCAGGTGTTGAAGCTGGATAAAGACTGTGAGGAGGCTGTTAATGATCTCTTTTACTGTAAAGTGCTACAGCTCATGGTGAGTGATTGCACAAAATCTCTTTTTACCTTCCAAATATTCAGTAAGTCATTACAACACTTTGCTGTAGCCCATAATTACAGAATAAAACACGTTAACACTGGGCATGTTGTTACTTGGCTCTGCCACCAGGGAAATTAAGTGAATTGTGTCCTGTAGGTGATGAGTGACTTAATGAAGACACAAAGGCTTTTTTTGTGTCTTCTTTTGTACACCAGGATCTTGGATATGAAGAGGAGCAAAGTGTACTACTGCTGGAGAAGTACAGCACAGTACAAGCTGTTCTAACAGCCCGAGGTATGCTATGAATGAGCATGAATGAATGACCTTCAGTGCTAAATTTTACAACCACATGAGGGCAGTATTGCAGTAGTTTTATCTACCTGTAGCAGCTTAAATAAAGACTGTGATCTGTTGTAATATTTGTTAATTTGAAAATTATTAACCCATATTTCATTCTTTTTTTTTTTTTTAACAGCATTAAACCATGACTCGGCTCTCCTTCAACCAGGGTAAGATATAACATATGCTTGCAGTGTTTCTTGTATTTAGACTTATTGCATGCATATTGCATGTGTCTCTCATGGGTTTGCTCATTATCTCTCTCTCTCTCTCTCTCTCTCGCTCTCTTTCTCAGAAGCCCTTGTCCTTCTCTCTGGGTGGGTAATGTAACCACAGAACTGACAGAGAAGCACCTGCGGGACCTATTCAAAAAGTGAGGCTGGAGTCCAGAGTCTCAGTGGGCTTTGCCCTATTACACTTGCCCAAATTAAGAAGATGGGGAAAATAAACAGCATGTGCTGACTCAATTCTGCCTCTTGTTGTTCCAGCTATGGAGAAATTGAAAGCATCAGAGTGCTACATGAGCGCTATTGTGCCTTTGTCAATTTTAAGAATGCGAACATGGCTACGCGTGCAATGGAAAAGCTGAATGTGAGTCCTCATGTATTTAGAGCCATCACCTTTACATCAGGGAATCCAGATTTCCACTCATGAATGCTATCGGTAAATTGTAATCAAACTTTTATGGTTAGTATGTATCTTGACCTATTGCATCATTTATTTATTTTATATATATATATATATATATATATATATATATATAATTTTTTTTTCTTCCAAGCAAAATATTACACAGATCAATAATTTTCAAAATTATATACATGTTTTATATTAAATAGTTTTGCATGCATGAGCAAGTACACCAGCACAACTCTCACTGTAAAATGAAGTGCTGCAATTTTGTCTGTGAGAATAATTGTAACCTAGAGGGTCTGAAAGAATGTATAGCTGATAAAAAGCTGTAAGTGAGAAAAAAAATAAAATGTATTAAATATTTTATTAAATAAATGAGTGGCATCAAACCATAGTCTGGTTGGTGTGTGTGTGTGTGTATGTATCTGATGTTTATTTATTTGTTTGTTTTTTTATGAAAAAGGGCTATGGAATAGAAAACACGAGGCTGGTAGTCCGCTATCCAGACAGACGCATTCAAAGACCTTTACCTGTTTCTACTGCACCACAGGCAACAGGCGCTTCTGGGTAAAAAACTCTGCACTTTTTCTGATCATTTGTGATGCTGTATGTAGCTGTGGTCTCTTAACACATTGTGCTTATGAGTGTGTATGTGTTTTCTCTCCAGGCCAAGGCGCAAAGGTCCCGTCAACGGAGATGAGTGTTATTTCTGGAGGACCACTGGCTGTCACTTTGGGGACAAGTGTCGCTATAAACACATTCCTGAACAGAGGGGCAAGGACAGGAAGCCCTGGCAGCCCTGAAAGTTCTCGATCTTTCTCTTTCCTTTATCTGTGTGTCTTCTGTTGTCTCTATTTTTTGTACATCTCCCTCTAGTTCTTTGTCATTCTCTCTTCCTCTCTCTCTCTTTCAAACTAGATGGAGAAGGCTGAGAGTTGCCTGGGACTGTGTGAGTTCAGGGACTTGCGTTCATTTTGACTATGCATAGGGTTTATCTCAGTGGGAACAGGACCTGTGTTGTCTTACAATGATACTTTTGGTTCAGATCAGAAATGACCTCAGTGCCTCTGTGATAACACTGCTAGCATCTCATGCTCATGGAGAGGAGAGCACTCCTGGGAACAGTGTGCATTCTCTCTGATGAGGACAGCTTTGGGTGGTGCACCATCGTTGGGCATTCGACCGAGCCGCAGTCAGTGTCTGCTGTGGTTTGTGGTCAGGCCTGGTCTGTCATATCATCTCATCTCCTCTCTTTTCCTGTGCCAAGACCACCAAACCAAAGGAGAGCCGCAGATCAGCTCTTGACATTTCAGTTGATCCAGAGCAATTTGTTGAAGTGTGACAAGGCCTTAACTCAGTCTTCTGCATAGCCTTACCAAGAGGGATGTTGCACAGTAAACCCCCCAAAAAATGCTACAGTTGAACCTTCCTACTAAAAACAGGTGTGTATTTTTTTTATTTTCTACCAAAGAATATCTTTTCTGTGGTGTTCAGGGGGTGCAGCATTTTATATTTATGCATGATGATCATGTGGCTTTTTTTAAGTTTAAGTTTGCATATACAGACACTCCAAACTTAGCGAGCAGTGTTTGTGACCATTCTTTATTTGACGTATGAATAACACCACAGTTGTAAAGCTTAATGGGAGTGAGCTGATAAAAATAGTTTTTTTTTGTTTGTTTTTTTTTCCAAAAAAGCCCTTCATGTATTCCTTTTTAAGGATGTTTAATATCAAAATCGGGTAATGCCAGCATTTGCCAAAAATTTTTGAATTTTGGATGATCTATCTTTCTAACAGCTCATATTTTGGTTTCATATAATATTGCACTTTACTCATCAATACACTCTATTTTATAATTTCAAGTATTGATATACTGTAAGTATGTTTATTTTATTTCAGCTTCAGTCATGTTATGCAGAGATATTTCAAAAGTATTAACTTTTATTATTTTTTTTTTCTATTTGTGAAGTCTTTGTTTATTTGCCATAATATGTCATAGCCATCAGAGTTGTTAAAAATGTTATTTATCCATAAGTTTGGAACACAGTAATGAAGTAGTTTCCCTTATTGGCTAACTCTGTATTTTTAGAAGTTACTTAAAGTTTGTGGACATTTGTCGGATGATTTTTCAGAGTCTGGTAGAGAAAACCAATAGAGAACCTCAGATTTATTAAACTGCTATTTGCTTTTTTTTTCTTTTTTGGGCTGATTTACTGATGTTTGACTGGAGCTTAGCTAAAAACACAAATGTTAAACTGGCAGCGCTGAGTACTAGGACCCTTTTATACAGCTCAGAAAAGATTTATTGTTAATAAGTTAATGTCTGGTGAGTTGGATGCAAGAAAGCACTATGCTGTGTCGTGTGTCTTTTCAGGACCAGGACCTTGCTACAACACAAATTTTAACCACTACAGAACACTAGCTTTTTGTACAAAAAAGATTTTAATGTAACACTTATTATTGAGAACAGCACATCATTTCTCAAATATTTAAGGCTGTCAAGTGCCTTACTGAGTCCATTTTTCTTAACACCTGTTATTATACAGCTTTGTGTTCAGTGATTCTGCATAAAGTAGTTGATTTTTCCATGAAAAAAGAAATGGTGAGCACTGAACTCATTTACTGCCAATTGTTATGCCCAATGTAAAAAGAAAAAAAACAAAACAAAAAAAAAGTCAAATTTAAAAGCAATATGCTGCTGTTTAATATAATGTACGACATTAAGGCTGCTTAAATCAAACACCATTCCTCCTTCTATAACGATGCCTTGACTTCTAGGGATGTAGAAATATATAGAAATGGAATAAACTCACTTGCCATCTCACTTTTTTCAGCAGTATGTTTTACCGTGTAGCACAAAACCAGACAAAGAATTAGCTTCAGTCTTCGTGTAACAACCAAGAAGGCAGTACTCTGCATTACAATAGGTTAGAATAGATGCCCCCCCTCATTTGTTCATGTTTTCCCATTTCCCCATGTTTCTCTCTCAATTATTTTATTTACTTTTTTTTTTAAGGTTTAAAGTTATTTTCTTTCATTGGCTCATGTCATTTTGGAACAATGACAAAAGGTTTACTTTGTAGAGCATTAAGTTCCATCCTCAAGTGTTATGATATTCTGCACTGTATTTCCAAAGAGCTCATTGCAATAAATGATTTAATGTACTAAATCGTTCTTTTTCTGCTGTTTGCGTGTGTTCAATGTTTTCAGATTTATAATTTTAAAAGAAATCATGTCCACATTCAACACTATTTTGTATTTTAACAGAATACTAGGTAGTTATCTTTAAAATTAAAATTACTTCATAAATGTGATGCTCTACTGATCTGTAGAGTGAGAATAGTATGGAGTGAATTTGCTTGAAAACTGGCCCCAGAGGAGGTTTCAGAACACTTGTCAATCCACAATCAGTGACCAATGGATATTCAAGGTGAACACCGCCTTTTAAGATCTTCCCACCCATGAAAAACGTTCCAAAAATCAGTAGCAAAAGATGAAGCAGGAGCAAAGATTCCAGAAGCAAAATAACCTTACCATAAATAAATAAATACATTTTAAAAGTGAATGAAAGCTATGACTGGCAAAATGCAGTGGCAGAGCCTTCTACGGATGACGCAATAGCCTCTTGAAGGGTGTCCCATTTCATAAAGGTTTTAACCACTACACATTGCTAACTCAGTTCCAAACGATGAGGTGACAAAAATGGGGTAGTCGTAAAAGTAAAAAATGGGATATAAATGTTCTATTTTAAGTTAATTTTCTAAGTTAATTTTAAAGAAGTAAACTTAATTAGTCCAAACAAGGCAAGGATGTTAATTTAGAGGAAGAAGAAGAAACATCTTTATTGATCCCCTTAGGGAAATTACTTCTCTGCATTTGAACCATCCATGGAAATGTACACAAAAACACACACTAGTGAGCAAATCTCAACAAACATTAGGGGCTGTGAAAACACACAATCGGAGCAGGGGGGCCGCCTACTACCTCGATGCCTGGGGAGCAGTTTTATACACTCGGTACTTGGTTGAGCTTACGACAATACTGAGAGGAAGCCCAGGTTACATTGACCTTGGTCTTTCTCATCTTCCTCTTGATTTTCTGTGGCAGAGGTCACCAGTCCTAAGCACAAAGGACCAGTGTGGCTGCAGGTTTTCATTCCAGCAAACAGGAGCACACAGTATAACTGTTTAGAGCGTGAGACTGGTTGCTTAAACAAGTAGAAACAGATGTACTTCTGCCCCAAGCTCTATGGGGTTCAGGTCAGTAGTGTTGACTGGCTAAACAAGCACATGTATCATGACCAGGAAACCATTTGGTAGTAGTTAAGTCGCTGTGAGGCAGGTGATAAGTTCTGCCGAAATAGGAAACGTGCATTTTCATGAAGCTTGTCAGCATTAGACATCTAAAATCTCCTGGTAGATGGCTGCAGTCAGAAGTGGCTTGTTATTTGAAATGTGGGAGATGTAGACCTTTCCTGGAAATGCCTGTGCAGGTTGGTCTTGATGCACTGACACAGATCACTGTCAGCTTCACTCCTTATGAAGGCCTCTCAGGTTTTTGAGTTGACTTATGGCTATGGACAACCCTGTTGCTTGTGCAGTGTTTCTTCCACATTATTATGCTTTGATACAGCACTCTACGAGCAGCCAGCCTTTTTAGCAATGACCTTTAGTGGCCTACTCTCCTTGTGGAGGGTGCTGATGATCAACTTTTGGATAAGTCAGCAGTCTTCCCCATGATTGTGATTGCATGTGCTGAACTCAAACGTTGTTGTACTGTTTAAATAGTCATTTACTCAAATATGAAATATTCAAATAATCTGAGATGCTGGATTTTTGAGCTATAAGCCATACTGATCATCTTATATATATATATATATATATATATATATATACACACACACACCCCTTACTACTAATGAATGGCTGATTAATGCTAATGCACTAGTTTTGATGAACTGTATGCTGTTTGGAACATAAACTGTGACTTCATGATAAAAAAAAAGCGTGGTGGTTTTTACCTGCCAATCACCAGGGGGAGTCGTTGCTCAGGTTAAGTGATAGGTGAAACCTCATTCATTATACCCCACTTAATTTTGACGTTGCCTTTAAAAAAAAAACAAAACAAAACACAAAGTTGTACTAATATTGCATTTAATTACATTATTTCCAAACCTGAGTCTGAGTTTCTGCTGGGTTTTAAAGCTAACTGGAAATGCTCATCCTTATATGGGGAAGATCCTTCTCTGTCATCACCAACACATGAAAGAGTGCTGTGGTAGTCACAGCCGCTAGAACGTCAAAAGAGGAGCAAGGGTAACTCCAGCAAATGTATAAGTGGAAGATGTGTCTGTGGGAAAACTTCCATGAATGAAAGCCTCTGCTCTCAGAGAAGAAACGGCTGAAGCCACCTACAGCGTTTGTACGTGTGTGCAGTCATGAGTACCACTCTGCTGTTATGGCTTGGAGCCAGTGGTCTGTGGCCTCGGTGTATTGTTTAAAAAAAGTCTATTGATAACAGCGTGGAAGACATAAGGCAGGGTTGGTCCAGAACAAGTCTCGGTAAAGCAGATGCCCTTAACTTGAGCTCTGCAATGAGCATAGGCTGAAGACACTAAAATCTAATGTTGTTCCTCACATAGCAAAGGTACATAATGAATAATGATACTCTTTGCCTATGACATCTGACCTGCCAAACATCCAAAATATCCTCTAAAATCAAAAGCGTTTTATGTATATGTAGCAGTCTCTAATCACCTGGCAAGGCTATACACACTAGGTTTCGGAATATTGCTGTGAGAATTGGATTGCATTCAGTCGCAAGAGCATTAGTGCAGTCAGGTATAGATAAGCTGGTGATAGGTTCTGGATCATATTTCACAGCACCTTATCCCAAATGTATTATTGCTTTATCAGTCAAAGGAAAGCAAGGCCACTACTCCTCAGACTGCCTGGGGGTTTTAGATGCTTCTCACCAACACTTGGTCTTTAGCATTATTTATCAGTTTTTCTATGAGCTGTGAATTTTTTAAAATCAATATAATAGATAATAGTCACACTGCTCCAGGGCCCTGGTGTAGTGGGTTCAAGCCCCACATTGGTTTAGGTGTTTAGGGTGTTCTCTCTCTGTCTGCATGGGTTTCCTCCAGGTGCTCTGGGTTCCTCTCACGGTCCAAAAGCTCATGGTGGTTGGTGGAGTGGCTATTCAGAAGTGTCTATAGGTGAGAATGTGTGAGTGTGGTGTGCCCTGTGATGGACTAATACCCCTCCAGGGTGCACTCACTGAATACCATGTAGGTTCTGGACTCACCGCGACCCTGAACCAAATAAGTGATTACAGACAATGATTGAATAAATGAATGATTGAATGAAAAAGATCTAGAGTCCTTCTAGTGAAATGTGCCAAGTCCGAACTCTTCTGTGTTGTTGATAGGAACCAGACGTCACAACCTTCACACTGCAGTTCAATTATACCGACATTCTAGCCAATTTTTGTTTATCATCATAGCTGCAATGACATCTCAACTACTCAGTTATTAACAAACTATTTAAAAAGTTGGATTTTGGGCTTCAATAATATTATATTTTATGATGAGGGCTTATCCACCACTGTGAAGACCTTTGTACCACTTGAGTTCAGCCAGTTAGGTTATGTTAAAATAGTAGTTTGTGTCTGGTTAACACTTGGCAAACTGTTGGACAGCAGGTTTCCAGGCGTATTATGCATTGTTCACTCAGGATCTTTGACATTGTCCATTGGCAAACAAATATTACAATGTAATTTCAAGAAATACAGCCATTTGTAAGAACAATACATGGTAGCACATATCCGACGGTCTTAAATGGTCCTTTATAGAGCCTAGTTTTGTAACTGCATTATGAAACCCTCCACTTCTTGACAGAGAAGGAGAGAGGGAGAGCAGATGGTGGGGGTGAACAGGAGGAGGTGCTATAATTTAAAAAGGCAGTTGTTTATTGTTGTAGAGTGTGTATTTATTTCATGGCACCGCAAATTGTGGCTAAGGGCAGATCCAGGATTCGGAGGGTAATTACAGAGGTGGAGGCAAGCAGTGCACCACAGCAGCGCCTCTTAAGAGCTCAGTCTGTGGCTGCAGTTTACTCCTCCCGCCCCTTACACATACACACACTGATTCAGCAGCAACCAGCCTGTTAACATCCACATAATGCACGTAATACAACCTGATGAACCACATCATCAGTTTGCCTAGTAGTCATTTTTAACTTTAGTCACCGTAATGTCCTTTGTGGTCCTCTGAAGCAAGTGCATACTACAATGGCCTCTAAGGTAGATTTGTATATGCACAGGTCAGTACTGTATACATATATTCCACGGTATCGTGTTAATCTGAGGCCTCTGGCTGTTTATTTTCAGCTCTCACTCTCTCCTCGGTCATCTAGTAAGATCTCTCTTTGATTAGGGCCCTTTAATAGATGCCCCGTCTTCCTATCTTGGTTTACCCTAAAAAGGGAGGGATAAGCACTCAAGCACTCAGTCACACACAATCACTGGCTCTCTAAACACCTAAATTGCTAGTTTTACACTAAACAGTTTCTCCACATTTGCATTACAAATAATGAAATATTTTCACAAATTAGTTTTTTTTCACACTTCTCCTGCAGTCTGTTTACCTTCAAGTATAAACGTGGGATTTACAGTAATTGTTGTTGATCTTACTGCACCCACCTGGCATGCTGGAATGTGATTGCTATGAATAACTGTGTCCAACTAAATCAGTTACTCTGTGGTTTGTTTTAAACTTGAAATACACTTAACCAACAACAGCAATGGTCCTCAGTCCACCACAGACCTTCCTCTTACTGCTCACGTTATTTACAAAGTGTACGAGCAAATAACTTCCAAAACAACTGTTGCTAGAACAGCTTGCCCTTAATGCGACAGTAAATAAAGTGATATCTGCCATAAGCAAAGATTTTAAAAAGCTGGACAGTGTTTGAAAAGTGAAGCAGTATAACTGCTAATGATTTTCCTGTAACGGTTTCAGGTGTATGACACACAAAGTCTAGCTTTTCAGTCTGGATATGAACCATGTACGCAATTCTGTTAAAAAAGACTCAAGCAAATATATTAACAAAATATTTATTGGGTGTAGTGCAGTAGAAAAGCAAGACATGCCAACTGTCAATGACTATTTTTCAGAGTCATTTCAATAGAGTAAACATTGTATACTAAACAGAAAATGACATGGAAATCCCAAAACTTTAATATTAGTTCAATTTTTCTGAATTCAGTATTTATTCTTTATAATAACTGTCTTTCTTTGGCGAGGCTTGCTTTCAACTTTCAAAAGAATCTGTAGGATCAAATATTTCCACACCACTTCAAAATGGCAGGGTGGAACAAGTGTTTTTTTATTCCCCTGAAGAGGACATCTTTCCAATAAGTGAAAACAGATTATGTACCAGGTCTTGGAATCAAATTGTTCACAGCATTGTTCTTAAACTTATAATTATATATATATTTTTAATATAAACATATTACTCTTATTTTACTAAGCCAAATTTAAATATTTTTTATTGTATCAGTCCCATAAAGTTTATATAATCGTTACTTGGTTTGCATTACAACCTATGTATAATGAGTTCTGTAAGTTGAAAGCTGGTGAGAGAGATGTGAGATGGTGAGAGGGACAGATGTGGGAGGGATAAAGAGTGATGGAGGATGTAGGGGAGGAGGAAGGAGAGGAAAAGGCCAGAGTGAGTGAGGACCTCATCTCAGTGCGGCACTTTCCTTCATTCACTTTCCCCTAATCAGGGACTGATGTGAATCCTGACTGTCAGGTGAGTGAATTTTTACCTCTGTCTTCGCCTCTGAGAGTCTGCTTCACTGAGGAATTTTATGGTGAAGTTTTATAGGATTCTTTAAAGAGAAACCTTTAGAAACCTTTTCCCCTCTTGAACAAGTTTTTTTCCCTTATAGTATTTTGGCTGAGTTCCACAAAGTCTATTAATATTTAGCAAGTTTGTTCAATGGTTTGGCACCTGCACTCACCAGAGCCACTTATAGCACCTGCCTTTCCCTTTCTGGACTGGATTAAACACGGTTTTTCTTCTTCAGCCTGTTTTTCTTTTTCTTGGGTCACTTGTGAGGAGTGTGACAGTCTGTGTTACTAATGATGTCTCCACCAGGAATTTGTGTAATGCATGTTGGTTTTGTGGTTTCACCTCCTTTGGTGTTCGAGAGGTTTTTCCTTCTATTTCCCCCTCATGTTTCTCGTGTTTGTTATTTTGCCTGGTCGTATGAATTACTTTCAAGACAGACAGCCTTTCTCGAATGTAACAGAATTTGAATGCCCTGCAATTTTAAAATTAACTGCCACTGCTTTGTCTGTAAATTACATGCATAACCCTGAAATACAGGCATGAATTACATTAAAAAGGGAACTATCACAGGTACCCTATGCTACAGGCAGGGTTATCAGGTTCATTTATATAGTGTATTATGTGAGGAACCAAATGTCAGATTTTTTGTAAATTCTGCAGACATGGCTGAATCCCAGATGGCTCTTGTTAGTAATGATGTGCACTGTTTGAATGCTGGAGCCATTATTCTAAAACATGGGTAGTGCACTGTGTGGGGTGTTATTTGAGATTCAGTCTGCGTCTTCATAATTCTTTACAGGAATTGGACAAACTGGGAATGGGAACTAGAGAATACTTCAAATTAAAGGTTCTTTAATGAGCCTTGATTTCTTGATTTTAATTGTTTTCTTAGTTTTGGAGCTAATATAGAACTTTCACATTTTGAATTTTATACCGACTTACCGTTTAACAAAAGAAAAAAAAAAGCTGGGCATCCATGGAATGTTTCATCCTCACAGTCTCAGTCATGGCACAGTTCCATACAGTAGTTTTCAGTCGAACATTATAGAGAATGAGTCTGTAACATTTTCACTGTGTAGGAGCTCTGTTTGGAGGAGTCATGGCGCTGGGCCTCTATCTCTGTGTGACCTCTCTTCTCCTGCTGCGCGTTCCCGCGCTCCCGCGCTCAGGCGGCAGATCGGCGCGCGCTCCAACCGCCAAAGTACGTCTGGCGGGAATCGGGCGCCAGGAAAACGAAGGACGCGTCGAAGTTCTCCACAACAACGTGTGGGGAACGGTGTGCGACGATGAAGTGGACATCAAACTGGCCAACGTCGTGTGCAGAGAACTGGGCTTTCAGAGCGCGATCACGTGGGCGCACAGTGCGAAGTACGGAGAGGGAGAAGGTGAGTGCACGAGCTTCACAGGGGAGGTCCACCCAGTTCACAAAGTTCGGCATTCGGTCTTCTGGGTGTAAACAAAGTGATTCATATATGTTTCGTGTGCAATTGTAGAGTAAATGATTGACTCTTCTACCCCTTTCCTTGCAGTGGTGGTGATAGGAACCATGTGTCCTAATTTCTGCAATGAAACTACAATCTTAGCATATTCATTTATGTTTCAGAACTACAATTTGTGTGTTTTATTTATGTACTGCCTTAAGCATTGTGGGTGTACAATACACAGGAGCAGGCTGAAGTCTATAAGTATCTAGACATGAAGATAAATAAGACATTGTCTGATTCTGTCTATAAGAAGGCCCAGCAATGATTAACCCTGTTGAGAAGGCTCAGAAGCTCAGAAGGGTATATTAATATCTGTTGATAAATCCCTTGTAGAGTCATTGCTGACCTGCAACATAACATTCATTCATTTGTTCATTCATTAATCCCTTGTAGAGTCATTGCTGACCTGCAACATAACATTCATTCATTTGTTCATTCATTCATTGTCTGAAACCGCTTATCCAGTTCACGGTCGCGGCGGGAACACACCCTGGAGAGGGCACCAGTCCTTCGCTGGGCGACACACACTCACACATTCACTCAAACCTATGGACGCTTTTGAGTCACCAATCCACCTACCAACGTGTGTTTTTGGACTGTGGGAGGAAACCGGATCACCCGGAGGAAACCCACGCGGACACGGGGAGAACACACCTCACACACAGTCACTCGGAGCGGGACTTGAACCCACAACCTCCAGGTCCCTGGAGCTGTGTGACTGTGACACTACCTGCTGCACCACTGTGCCGCCCTGTAATATAGCATGCTGGTAGAAATTTCTTAATGCAAAAAGCAGGATTAGTTTGGAGCAAATTATTAACCAGGCAAGCAAATTAATTGATGGAAGGCAAACTCCATTATCAGAGCTGTATAGATGGGAAGTTAAGAGGAAAGCAAATACCAAAATACAAGACCTTACACATCCACTTAACCGCTCCTTTCTGTTACTTCCATCAGGCCATTGCTATAAAGTTCCATTCACCATTGGTAAATTTGTTCCAATGGTTACTAATCTTCTTAACCAGTAAATAATGCAGTATTGTTCATTCATTCATTGTGTGAAACCTCTTATCCAATTCAGTGTCATGGTGGGTCCAGAGCCTACCTGGAATCACTGGGCACAAGGTGGGAACACACTCTGGAGGGGGCGCAAACCCTTCACAGGGCAATATACACTCACACAGTCACATTCACACCTGTGGACACTTTTGAGTCACCAAATCACCTTCCAGTGTGTGTTTTTGGACTGTGGGAGGAAACCGGAGCACCCGGAGGAAACCCACGCAGACACAGGGAGAACAAACCAACTCCTCACACACAGTCACCCGGAGCGGAACTCAAACCCACAACCTCCAGGTCCCTGGAGCTGTGTGACTGCGACACTACCTTCTGCACCACCGTGCCGCCCTAATGCGGTATTATATATGTTTCTAATACACTGGAGTTATTGTGCAGTGTCTAAGACAAATTTCTATCATGTTATGATAGACAGAGTTTTGAATCTGAATCAGAATTTACATTTCCTCCTAGATTTTATGTAATATTATTAATAATAAACGGTTGTTTGACTCCAAATCAATCATGAAACACTTTTCCAGCTACCAGGCAATGTACAGTAGCTTGCCATTCTCTAAAGTTGATTTTAGAGGCATTGATGCTTTGGGCGTCTGGTTCCTAGCACCACCACTCTGAACAATTACATTTTAATCACTGAATTATGCATGAATTTTAAAAATCATGTAATTCATCTTTAACTCTTCAAATAGCCTATGAAAATCTGTGGAAATCCTTAGGAAGGTATGCTACTTGGAAGCATTACTATTTTGTAACAGAGCAATTAAGGATGATTGTTTTTGTCTTTGTGTGGATTCATAGCCTCATGCATGAAGTCATTAAACATACTGAAAAAAACATAATGGGAAAGGTGTTGGAAAAGAAAAGTAAAGTCTTTACATTGACCTGCCCTTCCCTATAATTTAAATTTAAGGCAGCAATAAACATCCCCAGTAAACCAAAGCAAGTGTAGCACTAGCTGGCAAGAGGGCACTGCCATTAAAACTAAACAAAGGCTTCAGTCAGCCCATCTAGCAAAAGCTGTACATGCACTCAGAGGGCTTCGTGAGGACTCTCCTTAAATCCCTTAAGTAAAATATTGCTTTTAAAATATTTATGGAGCCATGTTTTTCCTCCATAGCACTGGGTGACATCATGTCTTCAGGCATGTTTATTACACTCATTATGCCATTTTGTGATTAGACAGCTGTGGTGGTGTGAATGTTAATTTTTAATTTCTGTGCACATTCCTCTCATGCTGCAGGTCCTATTTGGATGGATAATGTGCGCTGTGATGGTTCCGAAAAATCTCTGAAGGAATGCAAGTCAAACGGATGGGGGGTCAATGACTGTAAGCACTCTGAGGACCTGGGGGTTGTCTGTAGTACTGAGAGGAGGCTGGATCAAGTTCATCTTGGAGTCTCAAGGAGAGGGCACACCATCGCTATTAGAACTAACATTACCACCTCAAACCGATGGCAAGACATCTACTCCAGCCCAAGGTCTCCATCTTCTTGGCATGGCAACGCACACCCACAAGACTTCTCAAGACAACACTTTTCCAGACAACAGCTACAAAATCCAGTAAGCAGTCAAAGAGACAAGTCCCAGCATATCCTGTGACCTCGGATGCAAGAATTATCCTCAGTACAATCTCTCATGACAGTACAGTGCTCTCATGACGACATAGAGTTTTTTTTAAAAGACTGTTATCAAATATTGCTCTAAAGCACCAATCTTCATTTTCAATGATAGCACGGTTCTCATTGTTAAATTATTTAATATGGAGGTTGATGCAATTTGAATTTACCAATTTTGCAATGGAACCAACCTCTTTGTTGAAAAAAAAACCCCAAAAACATTAAGACAAAATGTATACAGCATCTAAAATGGTCATCCTGTTTTTATATTTATTTTGTCCTTCTTATTTCCTCAGTCTGCAAGTAGGGTAAGGATTGAAGAGGTCCGTCTGAGGCCAATTTTGATGGCTACAAAGAAGCACACACTGGTAACAGAAGGCGTGGTTGAAGTGAAGCATGCTGGGAGATGGCGACAGGTGTGTGATAAAGGCTGGAGTCTGAACAGCAGCAGGGTGGTGTGTGGCATGCTGGGATTCCCTGATGCAGCACAGCCCAACATTAACACTTACAAGTAAGTTCTAGTCCCTTTACTAAAATTCTCAACAATGTTTTGTATATGTGCAACATCATATAATATTTATGTCGTAAAGGAATTTATGATTAAAAATAGTATTTTAAGTCCTCTAAACGTTTTAACTAGATTTAATGTTTTTTAAGTTTTTAACCATTGACGTTAAAAATGGCATTCTCTGAAATCAGTTGTTTATTATATTACTACATACACATACACAGAGGGTCTGAGGGTAGACACTGAGTCACCTTTTCTATTTGCCAGAGCAGATATTTTGTTTGGACTATCTCCTCCCCCTGGGCAGCTCTTACAAGCCTGAGCTCTGAGGACATGATTAAAAGATCTCTGCAAACTTACTGATAGTATCTGCACGCCCAATTCTGGAGATTAAATGTCTGGCTTAAGCCTTTAGGTTTCTGTTAAAAGCTCTAATGCCCATCTTGATTGTTCTTGCAAAGCGGCATCAGTCTGAAACAGCAAAAGGTCTTTAGTGTTGACAGCACCCGTTTGTTCTTCTAATGGTTTATTGTGAGCATCTCTCATGACTTTATTTCTTGAGTTTACAATGGTCCTCTGTACTGTGTTTACCTCTTGGTGGCTCTGCCTGCACACGTTTTGTGAAAGTGATATATGAAAATCTTAGATAGTTATATGATGGACATATTTTGATATAAATATATTGTGTCAAAACAACATATACTTAGAAGTGTTGTCTGCTAAATATTTAAACAATGATTACATAGTACCCTTGTCTTGACTCCAACCATCTTGCATTCTACAAGGATGTCTAGATTTGATACAGGGTTCATTTGGGGTTTGGGCAGCATGGAACATTTCGGTTCCATAGGCCTGAACACAGAGAGCAGTATAATCCTGCTGATTCTGTGCCTTGTACATATTTAACCCTCAGAGATTTGAGTAGCAGAGTATTAGCCACACAGTGTGTTGGTAAAGTGAAAGTGCTATGGCTTGTATTACTGAGCTTCAGGAAGGGATGCTTGATGACAGCTTGGTGGTGCTGTGGGTCAAGATGATACCGTTTCAGAGAAATCAATGCGTGTTTTTTACAATACAGTACATCGATGATGTCATATCAAATCGTAGTTATATTCTAGACTATTTAAAAGCATTTTTCTGATGAAGATTTAGCAGGGTAGTGGCACGACAAATGACAACACAGTTTGAATCCAGTTCAAAAGAATATTTTGTTACACATAAATTATATCCAGTCAGTTGGTTATTTCCAAAGGGCCAGATATTTAAAGACAATTGAAGAAGGATATATGGTGTGTATGTTTTTAAAATGATATATTTCTAGCAAAGTGACAAATAGTATTCAAATTCAATGTATTTGAGCCCTAGAGGACATCTTTAAGCCCATCTTTGTGAGCTTCTTTTTAGGGTTCTTCTCAAATTGCTAATACAACCATATACATATGTGAAAGCTTGAGTGCCAGTCTGTGGGATTGCTGTGGCCCTAAAACCTTTTCACAAAGCCACATGGATGGGAAATGTATTTATAGTGCTTTAGAATTATGCTTTTTTAGAACATAAATACAGGATAGCAGTGGAGCTAAGGAGGTCCCTTCTCTCACTCTCTCAAAAATTACAATTGGATCGGTTTCAAGTTAGTGAGGGATCATCTCAAAGTGACTTTGGGGATAAATAGCATCATATTTAATATTTGATGCATTTACCAAAAATTAATAGCTCTGGTTATTTAGCACTTAATGAGCCGTTTAGAAGAGCTCTGGGCTCTTAGGCTTTTGGTCAACATTTAAATGAGACACCCCTTTTTTTCCACAAGTTAACACAGTTCCCTGGGGTCTTAATAAAATGAATGTTACACGCTTTGGTCAAAATACCACATGGATCAAATAACACACTGCTTTCCTTATTCAGTCTAAACAGCACTGTTCAGAACAAGTGGTTTCAGCCAGTGCCCAAGAAGTAGCAGAAAAGCTAGTTTTTAGCAGTTTCACTTGGTTCTCTTTTCCTCTCTGTTCTTGTTTTCATCATATTTAATCAGAACTCTTATTTCCCTAGGCTTATGTGTTTGCTTGGTTTTTACTTTGTGTTTTCACTCTCACATAAATGCAGTCCAGTGTTGTGATTGGAGAGACTCAGACAGGTCCAGCACTGTGAATCAGGCAAAGAGAAAAGCAGGACAAATCAGAACAACTTATTTTAACCCATGTCCTCAGACTTATGCAGATTACAAAAAAAATGATTGGGTTGTTTAATTTCAAAATTTGTAGGTTTCTTAGGAGATTCAGATACCCACATTAATGTAATCAAAAGTGTTTTTTTTTTCATAACATGCCCCCATTAAAAAAAAGCATAATTTTCTTGGGTTGTGCCTGATTGGATATTTGATTGGCAAAAGGTCAAGATGTGTTTCTTTTGCTTAGAGCTTTTGTTTGGCCTATTTTGAAGGCTTTGTTTTTGTGAGGCCTTTCCGAACATCCATGAAGCTACACTTTTGTATAACACAAGTATTTCATTTCTCCATATGTGTCAGCCATTGCCTGTTCTTTATTATTAAATGAAGTATGCTTCTGTGGTTTCCACAGTATGTAGGGTGGTCCATTGATGCATGGCTAAATATAGACTACAGCAACCTTATTTTGGACTGAAGTAAGTGAGTTAAGTTCTTTCCAATGTCTTGCCTTGGTTTTGTAGTGGTTTTGATGGAATTTGTATTAAGACTTAGAAAATTGTGGAACACAATGTAAAGACATTTAACTATTAACTAGATTTTTTTTAAATATATGCCCATTTTAAATTTGATGGCACCACTTTATAAAAAGGTTGGGATATGGCAACAGAAGACTGGTAAAATTTTGTAAATATGGTACAGATACAATTAATTAGGTTAATTGGCAACAGGTCAGTGACAAGACTTGGTTTAAACAGAGCATCTCAGAGAAAGTAAAGCAAAGTCTTGAAGAAGTTAAAATGGGGAGGGGTTCACCGTCTTGTGAATGACTGAGCCGGTAAACAATTTAAGAATCCTGTTTCCCAACCCAAAGTATCAAAGACCCCAGGGATTTTTCATGTACTGTACATATTATCTTTACAAAATTCAAAGAATCAGGAGAAATCTCTATATGTTATAAAAGTGGCATTATGGAATCGATTGGAAACTACAGCAACTCAGCCACAAAATGGCAGACTATGTAAAATGACAATGCATTGTCATCGGATGCTGAGATGCATAGTGTGCATTGGTCAGCAACTTTCCACAGAGTCAATCACTTCAGACCTCCAAACTTCTGATTAGCTCAAGAACAGTGCGTAAAGAGCTTCATGGAATGGGTTTCCATGACCAAGCTACTGCATCCAAGTCTTATATCACCATGCGCAATGCAAAGCGTAGGATGCAGTAGTGTAAAGCCACTGGACTCTAGAGCAATGGAGATGTGTTCTGTGGAGTGATGAATCACATTTCTCCATCTGGCAATCCGATGAATAAGTCTGAGTTTGGTGGTTGCCAGGAGAACGGTACTTGTCTGACTGCACTGTGCCAGGGGTAAAGATTGGGGGAGGTGGATTATGGTGTGGGGTTGTTTTTCAGAAGCTGAACTTGGCCCCTTAGTTAATGCTTCATTATACCAAGAGATTATTGACAATTTAATGCTCCCAACTTTGTGGGAACAGTTTGGGGATGGCCCCTTACTTTTCCAGCATGACTTCTCACCAGTGCACAAAGCAAGTAGAGACACGGATGAGCGGGTTTGGTGTAGAATAACTTGACTGGCCTATACAGTAGGCCTCAACTTGACAGAACACTTTGGGATTAGAGCGTAAATTGTGAGCCAGGCCTTCTCTTGTCCAAAATCAGTGTATGACCCCACAAATGTGCTTCTGGAAGAATAGTAAAAATAAAAATCCAATAAACACACTCCTAAACTTTGTGGAAATCTTTCCCAGAAGAGTTGAAGATATTATAATTTCATATTATTACATGTGCTATCATATATGCATGCAAAGGCAGACAAGCAAGTACAGATAATTCAGTACAGTGGTAAACATGCCCCTGTGCCAGACGTTTTGAAATGGGTCCTGGCATCAATTTCAAAATGAGCAAATATCTTTCAAAAAACAGTAAACGTTCTCAGTTTCAGCATTTGAGATTGTGTCCCAATTAAATATAGGTTTTAAATTATTTGCACATAAATGTTTAATGTTTGTTAGATTTTGCACAATGTACTCACATTTCTGGAAATAGGATTTTCAGGTAAATAGATAACTTTATGGATCCATGAAAAAAGCCTGGTAATGTAGTGTTAAAAGAGGGGAAAACGCTAATCTCTGCAAGTAATTGACTCCCTAGGACCTGCAGTTTTTGCTCCCTTAACTTAGACGTATGTTGCTAAATTCTGTGGGAAGGCAGTGTTTTGTTAAGAATTAGAGCTTTTGTTGATTGCAGTCACATTTAGACAATCACAGTTTGGCTCTCCAGCTTAAACAGCAAACACACCCAGCATCTGACCTCACCATGTTGTACGTGCCTGCTGGGACGCTGCACTCCAGACTTGGCTAAGGCTAACAATATGAATTTTACATTCACCCACTCAGCGTCTCAGAAAGTTCAAGCAGCTCCACACCCTGCATACTACTTTTGCTGGATACTCCACTGAAGATGCTGTAATTATATGTTAAAAGAGCTGAGGATTTCTAAGCTTCTCATGTGAGGGGAAAGAGGACGCTCAATTATAGCTGCACTCTATGGACTGCTGTGTCAGCGGCAGCCGCTCTGTGTCACCAAGGAGATTTGCAGACTTAAACCACAATTCAGTTTAATTATCCTGTTGCTTAACTTCTTTTAGACTGAGGTATTATTTAAACCTCTTGGTGAAGGATTTTTCCTCTAGAGGTCATTGATCCCTGTGGATGTTTCCGTCAAACTGCCTGTAATTCTGTTTGTTGATTTTAATTTCAACTTGTCGTTCATCTATCCAAAAAACTTTGATTGATATCTGGATCAGGTGTCTATTCTAGAACCATTACTTAATTTTTGGCTAGTATATAGCCACTTAAATTTACATTAGAGAAACTCTACTTGGCAGATGTATCTTTTATTCTTCCCTTCGAAAGTTAATACCATCTCAGATCAAATTAAAATTGGGTTTTAAGCCCAGGAGGTTTCAGGCTAAATATACCCCTGAGTGTTGTTAGTCAGGTAAAGTAAGTGTCACCTACGGCAGCAGAAGACTACAATCAGCAAATTGTGTAATGTTGAGTGAGTGGAGGCAACAATTACAGAACTATAGAAGACTTTCTGAAGCTAGACCTTTTTGACGTGAGAAACCTGCATTTGGGGGTTGATGATACTTTCATGAGAAAAGCTCACATCTCCGAAATGTAAACTTAACTTAATAACATAATTTTTGTGCTTAACTTTAATAAACAATAATATAATAACATGTAGGGCGGCACGGTGGCGCAGCAGGTAGTGTCGCAGTCACACAGCTCCAGGGACCTGGAGGTTGTGGGTTTATGGAAGAATGTGCATGTGTGTGTGTTTGTGCACTGATTTTGATTACTGCTATGATACTGGTCAGCTAGAGAGCTGTGGGCGTCAGTTTGTTTTGTGGGCAGCTTCGCCTAGCCCATTCCACCATGCAAGAACTTTAGCTTCCGGAAATGTCTGTATTTCGAATCAACATATTTGAAAGCATTCTTGGACTCCTGGAGCAGTCAAAAGTCACTGTGTTTAACTTATTTAGCTACTAAAGCTGTTGCTTATTAGCTCAGGTGAAGGCAAATATTGCTCAATTGTTTGATATATATATATATATATATATATATATATATATATATATATATATATATATATATAATATATGCCTTCTTCAGATCATTCCTCTGCAACTTCTAAACTTAGTGTTGTTTTAAAGTTTATATATATATATATATATATATATATATATATATATATATATATCTCGAAATAACTGTGGGAAGACTAACCTGAGAGTTTAAAGCAGTACTTATTATGAGTATTGTCTATAGTGGCATAGATAATCACTCAGATTTTACACTCGTGATGTTTACACTTGTGAAGCAGGACATTCCAAATATACCAAAAATATTGTGTATGAAATAGTGTAACTGGAATCTTTAAGTCTTTAAGTTTAAGTCCTGCTCCGGGTGACTGTCTGTGAGGAGTTTGGTGTGTTCTCTCTGTGTCCGTGTGGGTTTCCTCCCACAGTCCAAAAACACACGTTGGTAGGTGGATTGACGACTCAATAGTGTCCGTAGGTGTGAGTGAAAACACCCTGGAGGGGGCACTAGTCCTTCACAGTGTGACACACACCCTCATGCCTTCACTCAAACGCTCACAGCTATGGACACTTTTGAGCAGCCAGTCCACCTACTACTGTAAATGTTTTTGAATTGTGGGAGGTAATCGGAGCACCCGGAAGAATCACATTGGAAGAACACACCAAACTTGTCACAGACAGTCACCCGGAGCGGGGTTCGAACCCACAACCCCAGGACCCTGGAGCTGTGTGACTGCACCACTACTGTGCCACCAGTAAAATATATTTAGAGCCTAATTACTGAAGAACACATTAATACATTGCAAGATTTGTAAAACTGTACATTTTACACTGAATGATCACTGGATTAAGTAAACCTACCTTGTATATTCATTGTCCTTTTTGTCAGTTCAAATGATTCCCAGCATACATTCTTATTCCCATTTCAACCTGCTCTTCAATGGTGAGCACCAACACAGAGCAGGTTAGATCTGGGTGGTGGATCATTCTCAGTGCTGCAGTGACACTGACTTGGTGGTAGAGTGTTAGTGTGTGTTCTGCTGATACGAGTCAAAGATAGTAGCTCATCTGTTGCTGCACAGTTTTTTTGATGTCTTCTAGTCCTTCATCAGTGGACACAGGACGCTGCCCATAGGACGCTACTGGCTGCATATTTTTGGTTGGTGGACTATTGCAGTGACCAGCAGTGACACTGAGGGCTTTAAAAACTCCAAAGGCACTGCTGTGTCTGATCCACTTGTACCAGCACAACACAAACTTACACAGCACAGCTATGTCAGTGTCTCTGCAGCGCTGAGAATGATCCACCACCCAAATCACACCCTGCTTATTGGCTGTCCTGAGCATTGAGCAGCATGATGAAAAAAAAAAAGAAAGTATGCCGAAAAACAGGTGGATTATATTCTGTAATTGTTGGACTACAAAGTGCTGCTGTATGGTTTTTGGAGCTGCTAAAATGGGCAGTGAGTGTAGATGCAAGTTAGGTGTTCCTAATCCCATCAATCATTCAGTATATAAACCTCCTTAAATAAAACATGTCCATATATGAAAATTCACCATTTATACTGCGTAATAGAGGACAAACACTGGCATGTTCCAGTACGGAAGAGAGAGTGTATGTGCAGAATGATGCCTAAAACAGTAGCATGATTGTTGTGTCATAACAGACCAGCCCTCCCTATCATTAAGCTTCCCTGGTTTAGTAGTAAACTGAGGGTGGAACTCTGAGACTAATTACATGAGCAGGTGGGTATTTTAGTGCCAGAGACTGTCAGAACAAATTAAAAACAGACCACTGCTGTCTGAAGAGATTCTTGGGGGCCAGATATTTTACTCATATCCATGTTTTCATGTCCTGAAGCCACAAGCTTGTTGAGGTTTTAGATTGCAGCAAAGAGGAAAAGCTTCAATTCAGTGCTGATTTAAAGATATTCTGAGCTGGAATAAGCAGAGATATATCTGTGTCTAGATTTTGAAAAAGACTTGTTAGAACAGAGCACCTCACTATGGAAACATCTAAAATATTTTATAGCGCTAATTAAACTCAAAGCCCTGAGGAGCAAGTGCTTAACTCAGAATAACTTTTTTTTTGTCATCAACCACCAAAACCCCAGTAGTACTGTTGGACCCTTTGGCCTTTGTAGTGACTACAACAGTTCTGCGTGTGAGCATTAAGCATTGAGGCTGCTGCATTGACCAGCTTCTAATTTACTTATTTGTGCAGCTAAGTTTCTCATCTAGAAAAGGCAACAGTAGCCTAGACTACACATGGAAAAATACAGAATATCATCTGAGTGTGGACATCAAAGCTAATCACAGAGCACAGCTGACTGTGGGTATTTGAACAACGTTTAAAAGTTAGTGCTGGAGATGTTTATTTGTGGCAGATGATGATGACGATGATGACTTACTCCATGTTATTTGTCGGTATGTTGGGTGTAGTAAATGCACTTTGAAGAATGTGCATGTGTGTGTGTTTGTGCACTGATTTTGATTACTGCTATGATACTGGTCATCTAGAGAGCTGTGGGGGTCAGTTTGTTATGTGGGCAGCTTCGCCTAGCCCATTCCACCATGCAAGAACTTTAGCTTCCGGAAATGTCTGTATTTCGAATCAACATATTTGAAAGCATTCTTGGACTCCTGGAGCAGTCAAAAGTCACTGTGTTTAACTTATTTAGCTACTAAAGCTGTTGCTTATTAGCTCAGGTGAAGGCAAATATTGCTCAATTGTTTGATATATATATATATATATATATATATATATATATATATATATATATATATATATATATATATATATATATATATATATATATATATTTATGCCTTCTTCAGATCATTCCTCTGCAACTTCTAAACTTAGTGTTGTTTTAAAGTTTTTATATATATATATATATATATATATATATATATATATATATATATATATCTCGAAATAACTGTGGGAAGACTAACCTGAGAGTTTAAAGCAGTACTTATTATGAGTATTGTCTATAGTGGCATAGATAATCACTCAGATTTTACACTCGTGATGTTTACACTTGTGAAGCAGGACATTCCAAATATACCAAAAATATTGTGTATGAAATAGTGTAACTGGAATGGACTTGGTTTAGAGGGAAGAACAATGAGTTCCTACAGTAACTGCTCATTTACCACAAACCCACATATTCTCCGGGACTTGTTTTGCTTCTCAGATATTTATACTGGGCATATATATATATCTGTGTACTCTGAGTAATCTCAGAAAAATGTTCTTCTCTTTGTCAAATTAAATCATGTTGCTGGGTTTACTATGTTTTTATTATTATTATAAAAAAAAAAAGTCAAGACTATTTCAAGTACTATTTCAAGTCAAGATTATTTTAATGATCTAAATTTTTTCTTTCTCCTTCCAGAAAAATTTGGGATGAAAAAGTTAAGGACCCATCTACAAGGTACTACAACCTCTGAGTATTGTATCAGTGTGGTAAAGTTCTGATACAAGAGACTAAAATGAAATGTATGTGTAGTGTTTATTGAACTTTACTGACCCGTAGAGACCTTTCAGATGTCCTAATTTGGCATTTAATCCCATTTTTTAATCTTTTAACCCCTAATCCTTTTTTTTTTTAAACTAGGTTGAGTTTCATGGCCAAAAAGAAGAGTTTCTGGGTGGAGAAAGTGCATTGCCTGGGCATAGAGTCCAGTCTTACAGAGTGCCATGCCCAGCTGTCCATCCCCCGCAGCTCTGTACCCTGCAAGAGTGGCCGCCATGCAGTGGCCCGCTGTGTACCAGGACCTCAGTTCTCACGCATGTCCTCAGGCAGGCCTCAAGCCCCACATCCTACCAAGGTACAAACACTGTCTCTAAACAGGATAGGATTTTTTCTTGCAATTAAAAGCTTGAAAAATAATCCTTGACCTGATATTTAGGAAATAAGTTGTTAACAATGACTAGTAATCCATAATCAATATAATTCCAAAAATAAAATTCCTTCTTATGATATGACTTGTATTTCCTGCCCATTATTAGCCCATGGCGCGTCTGAAGGCAGGACCTCGTCTGGGAGAGGGAAGGGTGGAGGTTCTGCGTGAAGGAAAGTGGGGAACTGTGGTTGACCACCTTTGGGATCGTACATCTGCCAGTGTTGTGTGCAGAGAACTGGGCTTTGGTACAGCAAAAGAAGCTCTTACTGGAGCATACATGGGACAAGGTGAGACACTGTTTTTTTTGTTTTGTTTTGTTTCGTTTTTTTTTTTTTTATCTCAAATTTCTAAAATCAATTTAAAAAGTAGTAAGGGTGGCATGGTGGAGCAATGTGTATTATCACTGTCACACAGTTCCAGGCTCCCCTATCTGCATGGGTTTCCTCTCTCTGGTTCTCTGGTATCTTCTTACAGTCTAAAAACACATTTTGGAATGTCCAGATAGATATGAGGATAGTAAAGGGTGCGGTTAGGAGTGGGCACTATCAAAACATTATATTTTTCACAATACATGTTGGACATGTTTCACAATATTATGTTGGACATTTCGATTCAACAAAAGCGCACTGCAAAAAAGAAGTTCAGAGTTCATTAATTAAACAGTTGCTCAGTCTTTTGGATGTAGTGATATTTCTGATAGTATACTCATATTCTCATGTCAAAACTTATTTGGACATGAGAATAATAACCCCTTTCCCATTCCTAGGGACCACTGTGTACTTTAAGAAATTGAAGTGAAATTGAAGGCTTGGTGTATTGCAAAATTAGTCCTGTATTTAAATAATGGGTGATGAAAAATGCTTGAATAGCCTTTGTCATCTTCTGCTTTAATCAAAAACAGGTACCAGAGTCTGTACCATAATCATTTTTAGAAAGAAAAAAATAGAAGTGGTTTTGTTAGGTCATGAACGCTACATCAGGTTAGAGCTTGCTGGATCTCTGTGGTCAGACCAGTAAACTGCATCTTTCAGAACTCCAGTGGACTTCCATTGCCCTTAAAATGTATTTCCTATATAAACATGTGCCATGTTTCTATCCTAGAAAAAAAGCCTTCACTGTCTGTTGCTAAGTGTAGGCCTGGCTGGTACAGCTATGTTTGTGTTTCCGCTTTCTGAAGTTTTAAGCTCAGCAGCTTTGCTAAAAGACTAGGCATCAAAAGCGATTTCCATTCATCCATTTTGCCTTAGTACTCTTTAGACATTTTATTGCCATGTATAATTTTCTAAGTGCAGTTGAGGCCACAAAAACATATACTGAGTGAAAACAGAGCATAAATTAGCATTCAGATGATAGAACTTGACTATACACTTTGAGACAGATATAATCCGACAAACTCAGACCCATGGACCAGGCTGTGGTCTACAGAGGGGAAAGTGGGATTTAGTAAATGGCGTGTAATTAACAGAGAGTCTAGGTTCATGTCCCTGCTTTATGGAGCAAAGATGTAAAATGTCAGAGCATGTGTACAGGCATGTACTTTGATGTGTTCATGTATGAAATCTGCTAAATTCCTGTCACACTTTCAATAGACTTTGTGTGAAGCATACTGTTAATCCAACCTAATGTCTATGTGGTTTGCACATAGCATGATATGTCTGTTTATCTTTGAGTGATTGCTCCGAATAGCAGCACTGTCTGTAGATAAGTGTCCCCAGAACTCCCAGCAGGATGAAAGTGAGATATCTGTGATTGTGTTTTTGGATGAGTTGTTGTGATTGGAGAGTAGATTTACATCACTGAAATCCTATAGAGAATGCCCACTCTGACCTCATTTGCTTTTAAAAAGACTCACAAGGCTTACGTATTCTCATTCCAAACAGAAATGAAGGGTACTACACTTGCAACTAGACCCTGGCAAGGGGATCTTTATCCTTTCTTATGTTGCTTAAACTTGTCTTTATTTTCACACTGGAAAGGTGGAGGTACATTATTGGTCACTAAAGGTACAGAAAGTGTAAATGCACCTTTAAATGTATAGCAGTGGTTTTAAAGTCTAGTTGTGTTCCATAAGGGTACATTCTCTTCTCCAGAAGGAGAGGTGAGCTTTCAATACAGAACTGTGCAAAATAAAAGAACATAATAAAAATCGTGGAGATTAAATGGGGCGTATGTAATCAACACTGTTTTAATATCTACAATTATAATACAATAAAGTACAATTATGTTCCTTCATTAATGGTATTAAATGTGTTCCAGTGAAAAGTACCACCACAATGACAGCTAAAGGTACCACCTCGTGGACATTTTTTCTTGGCTCATACAAATAGGTATTTTATAAAATAGTAATTTTATTTGCTCCTAAACTGGCATTTCTAGACATCAAGGAAAACACTTTCAATGTGAATTTACATGTTGGCTAATTTTAGAGAGAGACATTTATTTTTAACCACACTCTTGTGAAAGTGTAGTATGTCACTGAAACCTCTCCCTTTCCTTTGGCCATTGCAGTGCCACTTAATCTATGTTTTTAGTTAAATTTCACTTGCCCTTTTAAACACTATAACTCCATGACTTTTCTTTATCATTTGAAAGGTGATGCTCAGATGTGAGGAGTGGAAACTGAGGTTAAATGACATATCTGCTGCTTTTCTTGATCACATCATCTGTTGCCAAAATTACAGGGAGAATGCATAAGCGTCTATTTCCTGTTCCAACCAATGGTGTATTTTTGCCCCTATATGTAATTTTCTCTATGAGGTATACATCCACATGAAGCCTCAAGACAAAAACTGATCTCATGTGATTCTTTCAATGGTCAATGGTTTCCCAGAACTCTGGCAAAACTGAGCTCTGGGCAAGTCTTCCTTTAGATAGTGTGGTTATCATGTTTGTCCCAGTAACTAAACAGTTGGTGAAGATTTCAGTGCCTGTGTTGAAAATGGCCTTTTGATGACTTGTCAAATTTAACAAAACATACCACACTGCCATTTAACACACCACTTTTTGTCCACAGCCACTCCTCCAAACTTCAAACAGCATTTCCTCAGAATTGCTTCAGCTGCACCAGAAGATTTGCCAAACGTGTCCCTGGTATTTGTGTTGTTCATACTCATTCTGAGTGTGGTTTTAGCCCATTCCCAGCATAGAACTCCTGTGATGCCAACAGGCCCCAGTTTTCTGAAAAGGAGTCTAGCCATGTTTTTGCTTGCTGAGAGTAAACAAAGTAAGAAACGTTCTGTGACTGCACTTAGAATGTTATAGTCCTTATCTCTGCAGAGCTGGCAGACAGACTGGGACAAGCACGTGTTATGCAAACAAGAATCTTTGCCTTTTTCACTTTTGGACTATACTGCTTTCACTTTGATGTTGTATGAATGCATGTAAGAGCAGAGGAATTTACCACCCTGGGTTTCTGCCCTCGCCTGGTGTAGACAAGTTATACTGCAGTGTTGAATTTCAGATTTCACTTTTCCCTTAAATATATGGGGAAAAAAAAACATTTATTCCTTTTTTTCCATAGAATTTTGATTTGTTGTCTAGAAAGCTTTTGTTAATGGAATTACTACTCCTTGATTTAAAAAAATGTGAATGAAGTCTATGGTCTTATATTTTACAGGAACTGGCCCAATCCATATGAACTCAGTTCAGTGTACTGGAAGTGAGCGCTCAATCTTGGACTGCTTCTTCCAAGATGTTCAGCCATGGACCTTCAAACACACACAAGATGCCTGTGTCAAATGTAATATTCCGAGAACAGGAGTGGAGACCACAGTTAGTACATTTTCCTGCCATTCTTAAATCTATCAGTCAGAAAAAACATAATTCCAGTTATATACCTATAAGTAGTTAAAGACATGCAGTAAACACAGTGGGTACTCATCTGTAAAAGGTTTTTACAAGAGTAGGAATGTGATATTTATTTTTTATGTGATATTTACCCATGTTTTTATACAGCTGTTTACTAAATTCCAGAATACATGAGACATTTTATTCAGTATTAACAGATTAATACTTTAACAATGCTTTGACTTTCTGTAGCTCACAAGGGTAAAGCCACATTTGAGCTGCTTTGTCCAGAATAACGTGTTATTTCACAGTGCTCCATAAGTATTGCATTATTAACTCATCTCTGTTTGCATCTTTGTATGTACAGGTGCGATTAGCAGGAGGCAGGGAAGCAGGAGAAGGCCGTGTGGAAGTTTTGATTGAGGTCGGGGGCAGGAAGCGCTGGGGATCGGTGTGCAGCGAGAGTTGGGGCATTAATGAGGCCATGGTGGTCTGCAGACAGCTAGGTTTCGGCTTTGCTGCGCGAGCCCATCAGGTAAGACTACACTTAGCACTGGGCACTGTTTAAGAACACACCACTTTCCTGTACTCACTGAATGTGTCACTTGTTCTATTTTCTAACACTGCCTCAACCAAAGTTGTGTATGTTGTGTGTGCACGCACACCAAGCATGTTTTGGAGGAAGGCTGTTTTTAAGCCTGTAAGAGTTATACAGTAGTTGTTCTGTGATGGTGAATGGGTGGGACCGGAGCCCATAGGCTGCTGGTAAATAGTGTATTTAAAGATATATAATATATATTTGGTGAAGGTTTTGAAAATGTATACTGCAGCACAAGATTCTGTCTGATGTACTCTTAGCATTTCCAGCCATGATAAAAAGTCAAACATCTGAAGTCCAGTTCTTTCTTATGTCTTCAGTTTGAAAGTCTGCTAGTTTTATTAAAACAAGACAAAGGAAAATCACACTGATCAACTGAAGCAAGAAAATGACCTTTTTATTTCTCATCTCATTGACTATCAGCTCCAATTGCCATATAGGTGCATATGGTGTTACACAGCTATGAGTGGATCAGACACAGCATTGATGCTGGAGTTTTTTTAACACCTTAATGGCACTGCTACACTAAGAATTGTCCACCAATCAAAAATATTCAGCCAAACATATTCCTGTAGGCAGCGTCCTATGACCACTCGTGAAGGACTAGAGGACGACCTACACAAACTGTGCAGCAACAAATGAGCTAATGTCTCTGACTTTACGTCTGCAAGGTGGATCAACAATGCAAGTGTCTACTAGAAAGAACAGTGGGAGCGTTCAATGTTTAAAAACTGCAGCAACTGCTGTGTCTGATCCACTTCTTGCAGTGCAATGCACATTAACATGCCAACACACATCAGTTTCTCTACAGTGCTGAGAATGATTCACTGTCCTAAGTAATACCTGTTCTTCTGTGGCACTGTGCTAGTTTTGACCATTGAAGAACAGGGTGAAAGGGAAATAAAATGGTATGAAAAACAACAGATAGAATACAGTCTGTAAATTTAAATGACATAATGCATTTATAGATTATTGAATCTAATTAAAATGGACTATAATTCTAGAACCTAGGAGGTGGCTTTAATGTGAAGGCTGATCTTTGTATGTTTTTTAAATTGACCTACCACTAGACACTTCTAACAAAATATCCAAGAACCCTGATGTATACTATAGGGACAGATTCCCTACTTTGCTGATGCTTGTGTGTTTCTAGTAAGGCTTACTACAAGAATTTTGAAGCATTCCTGTGAAGATTTGATCACATTCAGCCATGAGAGCGTTACTGATGTCATTTTTCTAGGGTTTGGGGCAGTGGTGTTTAGGCACATGATGAACTCAGGGGGATGTGCAGATGCTCCAGATAGCTCCTTGCTAAAGACAATGTTTTGGGGCTGCAAGAGTCCATATGTAGGCCCAAACATACCTCACATGAGAGTTCCCTTGTAACTTTTAAAATACTTATATGAAATAATATGTGTTAATAAAAGCAGAGCCACTCAATATTAAACTTGGTGAAATTATAGACATTGAACTTGAATGGTTTCTGTGTACAGGACACATATTACTGGCAGGGAGACCCTAATGCTCAGGAAATTCTACTAAGTGGAACACATTGCGTGGGCACCGAACTGTCTGTCCAGCAGTGCCGTCGCAACAACCATGTCCACTGCCCCCGCGGAGGAGGACCCAAAGCAGCTGGAGTCACTTGCTCTGAGAGTGAGTGCTGATTAAGCAATATCTTTTATATCATAGCATCGTATTTAAAGAAAGCATAGTGGTGTGGCAATATTTATTTACCAACATTGCTGAATTAAGATAATTATCTAAGATATAAAATATTAATTAAGATAAAGATTAACTTTCAAATACTGATACCTCAAACGTTTACAGTTAATCACTTTTAAATTTTTTGAAATGTTTAAAAATAATAAATTTTACTTCATGCAATTTTCAATGCAATGAACTAATATGAACATAACAATACTATCATACTCTCTTCCATTTCTAGCTGCCCCTGACCTGGTGGTAGATGCACAGCTGGTGCAGGAAACAGCATATCTGGAAGATCGTCCACTTCACCTGCTGACCTGTGCCCATGAGGAGAACTGTCTGTCTTCCTCAGCCAGGCATATGGACTGGCCGTATGGTCATCGGCGTCTTCTGCGGTTCTCCTCCCGCATCATGAACCTTGGGAGAGCAGATTTCCGGCCGAGAGCCACACGTGAGTCTTGGACCTGGCACCAGTGCCATAGGTGAGTCATAGCAACAAGGACAAAATACCACTTACAAAATGACTTACACTTTTGCTTTCATTATGAGCTCATGGGTCTTTATGGTAATGAGATGGAGGATCGTTTCTGACGTTAAGTAGGAGCATGTGACATGATGTTGTGTTAGGCCCCTCCGTGTCATGAACAGTATTTTGATAACAACTGAAATGTTCAAAGAGGGTTATTTCACCTTATGTGTTAACAAGAGCTCACTGTTGAGAGGCTGATTTGCTCATTGAACCATGTCAACTTTCAGTGGAACTATCCACTAAATGCCATGGTGGTTTCAGAGGTACTGTGTCAGTAAGCTTTTTCTTTGCCTGGCCAATGCTAAAATATAAAAAAATTCCAAGCCACTTCTAGAGTAGGTTATGTAAGCTTAGTTACATTGTCATTTCAATGAGTTAATTGTTTGGCCAAATCTACACCCTCCACGTGTTTTCTGAAAATAATTGCAGCTCATTCTGTATGAACAAGGCAAGCTGTTGTGGAGAATGTTGAGGCTCTGGATAGCCCTGTGCTGTATTTTCTTCATTAATCTCTTAAATAAACAACACCAGGGTTTGCATTTCAAAGCAGGTCATTCAGACCTAAATAAACATCGTCGCAAACATGACCCTGCTGGGGCATCAACAGCTTTCTGTAAGGGCTGTTACCGTAGCAGCCAACACCTTCATGCTGATGCAGTGAGGTCATTCAGTAGTGGGCCATAGTAACTCACTGTTCTCTCCTCATTCACAACCCAGTTTCATTAAACTGCAAGCTAAGGTGTTTCGAAACATTAGCCTCTTAAAGACCATGACTAGTAGTCAGTTATTAATCTTAAGACATATTGTTCAGCAACTAATATGACTCCATGTGTAACTGCTATGAATCTGTTAAGATACACATATCTTTAGCCCAGGACTTGGCTTCACCCTTTTTCCAGGAATCCAGCCCAGAGTTTAAATTAAACTAGCAGAAAACATTCCTTGTGGAAGTAGGCTTTGTTTAGTGATCACAGTTTAATTATGCATCCACAGGCATTACCACAGCATTGAAGTGTTCACACACTATGACCTTCTTACACTGAATGGAACCAGAGTGGCAGAGGGACACAAAGCCAGCTTCTGCCTTGAGGACACATACTGCCCTGACGGTGAAGAACAGTTTAGAATTTGCTTTGGAAAAAAGAGAAAGACTGGCATAGACATAAAGTTAATCATTATTTCATCTTGCTTCATTTTACAGGACTTTCTAAACGCTTTTCATGTTACAACTACGGAGATCAGGGAATTTCTGTCGGCTGCTGGGACACATATCGTCATGATATCGACTGCCAGTGGGTTGATATCACAGATGTCAGGCCAGGAGATTATATATTCCAGGTCAAATGATGTAATATTTACACCGTACTTCATATTCTAATATTGTCTTATAATACATGTTTATTTCTGCATTACTGTTTGAGAAGTGTTTCACAACACAAGAAAAAAAATCAGTGATCATGGTACAGGCTGTAAAAAGTAGACCTCCCCTCATGGTGCAGTCAAGGCAGGAATTTTAAACACTTTCTCTCTGTCATTAACTTAGTTACATGTTAATCATTCAAATCATTGTGGGCATCCCCATCAAAGTCTGCACTCCCAAGCTTCAGTTCTACCTTCTACTCTTCAGTTCTATGGTTTTACCCATGGCAGGCCTCACTCCATGCACTGTGAAATCTCAAAGCGTTCATGGGGAGCTATGTTTTAATTACAGTGTACCTATGTGCCTTGGCCATTTTAAAGATTAATTTACTCTAAACGTCTTCATGATCGAGCACATATATTTTAGGCATGTTTTTCAAATGCTAATTACAAACCGGCATCATGCTGGAGCTATTTGTGGTGAAGCACGGTGTTCTGGTATTGCTTAAAGATCAGGGAACCCATTTGATCACTAGCTTCTAAACACGGACCCATACAAATCAATCCAAACAAAGGCACTGCCATCTCATCTGCTGTGGCAACGCACTGAGGCTTCAATGGATCTTAGTTTGATTCTAATAATTCAAAAATCAATTTCTAGGAACTTTGTGGTAGCCTTTTCCTTTGGCGGTTTGCTTTAATTATATAGCGATATACCAAAAATAAACGCGTTCAGGTTTCTAGGAAGAGTAGAAAACACTCTATTAGACATGGCTAATTGGACCCCAAGGAATTTACTTTGCTTTACAAGCTCGTTTTTTGCTCTGAAACACATTCCATTGCCAGAAAATACCACAGTTCCACAGTCCAGACTGAAAGCCATAGGCAGTAATTTGACAAAACTAGAAACTCACTTTAACATCACTATACATTTATTTTTTCCTTTTCTTTGGAACTGGATGCAACCTGTATTTAAAGTGGGCGTAGGTTTCTTTTATACGTCCTGATAAGGAAAGTATTTACATACTATTATAACTGAGAGTTCAAATGAAATATTTTTGATTCAAAGATATTTGGCTTTTCATAATTTGGCACTGATGTTGAGATCTGGGCTCTGGGGTTTTCCAGTGAACAGTGCAGTATTTTTGATCTGTGTTTATCTGTAAATAAAATTCACTAAATTACTTGGAAATTTATACTCATAGGAAATTTAATAAATCAAGAGTGGTATGATTTTACAGCATAATTTGTCATTGTCTGTGTTGTCCAATAGTGATAGAACATTTTTAAGTGATGTGCAGATATTTTTTATAGATATTAGATTACTTGGCTTATGTTTTTGGCTTCCTCTGTTCTCTTACAGGTGGAAGTAAATCCGACACTGGACATGGCTGAATCAGACTTTTTGAATAATGTAATGCGCTGTAGGTGCAGATACGATGGTCACAGAGTCTTCATGTATGGCTGTCATACAGGTTAGATCCACACTGTCGAAACAAGCACAAAATAAATAACAAATATATTTATTGTGTGTTTCTCATCATTCAAATTTTTTGTCCTATTTTATTTTTTACAGGTGATGCCTACAGTGCCGAGGTTGAGGATTTGTTTGAGCACCAACAGCAGATCACCAACAACTTCATCTGAGATGAGTGAGGAGTGAGGACAGCTTGTGCTGGGCTAGCTCGTTGGAAACATGGCCTACAACAACATGGACTTCGAAGAAACTCTCCTCTATACAGACCACAAACAGAGTAAATGGGCTACAACAGTCTATGGAGGAGGGATTTCACAAGAGTCACAGTCCACTTTCATTACTGTTTTGGACATGCCCTCGTTAATTTACCCTTACGACTCAAATCTGCAACGTGTACATCACTCCACCAGGCATTTTCAGGAGGAAGTTACAGTGGGGAATGTACTTTTAGGAACACACTTTTCAGCACGTAGGGTGTATCCAGTTGAAGTGATTCATGTGGTGATTTTCATCTTTAGTTTAATTTAGATTAGTGTTTAAGAAAAAAAAGTTATCATAAGCTAAACTGGAACATTTAGCAAGGGAAAAATAAACTTGCTAACAAAGCTAGGAACAATACAAAGTCAATCTGTCATTTATATATTGGATGACCTAAAGTTAAGTATGAACATTGTAAATCATGTGCGTTAAATATTTATTGCTCCTGCCACTTATCAACATACTTGTCTAAACTCAAAATTCCAGCTATTCCAGGCAAGTTCTAAGTTTGTAGTAATGCTTTCATAAGATCACCCAATACATTTATAAAGTAATGTGAGATTGGTGACAGGATATCTGCATTAAATCGTGAGTGCAAGTCAGCAAGGGCATATTAAAATACAGCAGTGAAACCTGGCCAAGATCTACTAATGAGTGGACAGGAGGAGTTGACAAATTGGCATGAAATATAGTTGCAATAAAGGTAGATCCTTAATGTCTCATTAAAAGAATTAATAACACTAGAACAGTAGTTCAGAGTAGACATTTCAAAAGATGTATTTAAATGTACTGGGAATCTTTGCTATAGTTTACAAGCTGCTGGTTGAAACATAATTAGTGCAAGTACTTGTACCTCTGCTTGAGTTTGTTCTTTAAGCAAATTCCAATTCCATAATCAAGAGACAAGATATTGATATTAAGTGTGGACAGTTTTACTTACCAATTCTAGCTGTATATTATATACCAATACATTTATATAGACTTTCCAACTCAGTGACATTTATAATAATAATTTCAGTTTTTTTCTTCGAGTAATGCACTTTATTTACCATCAGTATTCTGGTAGAAATTACCCAGTCACTGCCGATGATGAGTTTAAGGGTCTTTTGTGTCTTTTCTCTTTTGTTTTTCTGTATTCAGTATTTATCACCTTATAGTTCTTCTTTCATTCTGGTTAGATTCATTCTGCTTTTCAATTCCTGATGTGGTTATACATTGCAGTATACATTGTACAGTGCATTCTACAGAGTAATTTATTTAATACTTTACTAAACTAATTTAATTTTTTATAGAGAAAAAAATATTTCAAATAGTCATCTTTAAATTAGCAGCTTTTTTAATATGTAATACTTAGTTGTTGTTTGAATTCTAAAACATTTGGGGTACCTCAACCCAGCAGGGACCTCAGGCTTGTTTATCAGCTGGTGGAAAATAGACCTAGTTGTAAAAGCACTGGTTACAGCACTGTCAAAAACAGTATAAAATCTTTAATTATGGGATTTGCATACAACCATGCTGCCAGGAGCTCTGTATAAAAGAGAAGAGGCCTGGATGGGGGACAGCAAAATGTGTCTCCATTTGCTTAGGCCCAGGCTTACAACAGCAAAGCTCAGATTCTAGCCTGTGACAAAGACCACACGATATACTTTAAAAGAAAACAACATGTTTGGTGGAAGGGCAAAACTATTTATCTAAAATGTGGTTAGCAATAGCTTTATTCTTACTTTTTAAAGGGGGTAATTACCTATACTGACGAGTACTGTATTCCTGCCTTATAGCTCTGTGACATTTAGATTTAGGTATTTTATTCACTGCACACCATGACTGTACCAACAATTAATGTGTATTTTACGAGTTGATCTGCAATTTGTTCCTACTATGAATCCTTTTTTGGTGCCTTTTTCCTTTGTTGGACTTTAATAAGACCCTCTGTTTATGGAAAACGTTCAGATTATCTGTAAATGTTCATCTCAGCAGCATTTTAAAATGGACTTGTTGGCTATAAAATAACATCTTAAGTTCATGTGATGCCTTCACCAGATATTCAAGGTTTTGCAGCACATATATATTTCTGTATTACCAGCTTTTTTCAATCAATATCTGTGAACACTGTGCCTAATTTAATATGTTCCAGCCCTTTTATTAGATACAAAATCAATATGAATTAAATGGCTAAGTCATACAGTTATAACATACATACAATATAAACTACCGTCTATGGTAGTTATTTAGTTTTACAAGGTGTTTTAATAATGTCAGATAACTTATTATTTGTCTGGGTTACTGAGGACTAGGTTTTCTGCATGTGAATTTAAACATGCTTTTTATTATGTATCCTAAATTTTAATCCTACATTTGATATTTATCATAAAAAAAACCTTGTCACATGATACTCTGTTTTTATGTATTGAAGATTTGTAAATTATATTACTGTGGTGCTAACTGTACACTGTCCTAAAACTCTTTATCAGCTGAGAGTCTAAACTATCCCTCCTTTATCCCATACATCGTGCTCTCAGGGATGAACTGTCTCCTCAGATTTGTTCAATGTTTTTTAACGTTTGTGGTCAGATTGATAGGATCTGTAGCATAACACAAAGTTTAGTAGGTGAACTCCAAAGCCATCAATGTGTCAAAACAGTTTTGGTCAGTTTGTCGGTCAGACTTTAAAGTGGTGGCCACTCACTGGTGGGCAGTCTTTGCACTATAAGATGGGTCAAATTCAAATACTGTGTTCTAATGTGAATGAACATAACTGATCAATTGTAAGCCAGCAAACTAGTTTCAGGATTTTTTTTTTTTTTGGCTCTCTGTTTGGACAGTATCAATAAATTATCATTAAATAAGGAATGTCTGTGAATGTCCTTATGAAGTTCTATGCCACATTACATTTTAGCTTTTATTTTTCATTTATATACAACTATTATTTATAAAAAATGCTGACTTCACTTACAAGGTCATTAGAGCTTATCAGCCAGCATGAGAAATCGGGACTCTTAAGTTGATGGCCAATTTGCAAACACTTACTAATTTCCCTCTATTTTGCCTGTATAAGTCCCATAAGTGGGTGGCATGGTGGCGCAGCAGGTAGTGTCACACTGATCCAGGGGCCTGGAGGTTGTGGGTTCAATTCCCGCTCCGGGTGACTGTCTGTGTTCTCCCTGTGTCTGCGTGGGATTCCTCCGGGTGCTCCGATTTCCTCCCACAGCCCAAAAACACACTTTGGTACACTTTTGTGTTGCTCTGTGAAGGACTGGCGCCCCCTCCAGGGTGTATTCCCGCCTTCCCAATGATTCCAGGTAGGCTCTGGACCCACCATGACCCTGAACTGGATAAGTGCTTACAGATAATGAATGAATGACTGAAAGTCCCATAAGTGTCTTATATAAGTGTTTTCAAACACATAGAATGAAAAGAAAAAAGTTCTGAAAAGTATTGTTACAGGCTGGAAGATTTTGGCCATGCTGCCTCAGATATTCCAAAAAACAAGTATCCCCAGTATGCCAGATTTGCTTTAGAATGCAAAAGCCTTTATTTAACAAAAAGAGAGTATTTCCATTGGCCCATTCATCATAAAAGTGTAAGGAGAAACACCCATATAAACACAGTGGTCCGGTTTTAGACACAAGCTGTGGCCTAACAGGTTTCCCCCTTCCCCCCACAGCGTGTGTATAAAATTGGACCATTGTTTTTTCTATGTATCTTTTTTTTTTACTGTTCTGATGCTAAACATTTGAGACAGCTTGTACTAGTGAGAGCTTGTCTAGAGAGAGTCTAGTACCTTTCTCCAATTAATGTGGCCAAGAACCGCCTACTACAGCTGGAAAAGAAATTTGATTGACATGCAAATAGACCAATCACAAGTCTGCTAACTGCCAGAATCCTGACAGTGAGGCCAGATTAACGCACTGGATGTATCAAACATTCCATCAACTTGTGGGCAGAGCGTCTGTGGCTATTAGTCATAGAAGGCCTTGGAGGTACACTTCAGGATTTATGTTTCTTTAAAATGAGCTATTATTTATTGAAACGCTTCAGATGAACACTTAAAATATGATTAAATAATTGTATAATTTATTACTGCCTAGCAAGAAGGGGAATAGGGGCAGCATGGTGGTGCAGCAGTCACACAGATCCAGGGGCCTGGAGGTTGTGCGTTCGATTCCTGCTCCGGGTGACTGTCTGTGAGGAGTTTGTGTGTTCTCCCAGTGTCTACGTGTGTTTCCTCCGGGTGCTCCGGTTTCCTCCCACAGTCCAAAAACACACACTGGTAGGTGGGTTGGTGACTCAAAAGTGTCCGTAGGTGTGAATGTGTGAGTGTGTGTTGCCCTGTGAAGGACTGGCGCCCCCTCCAGGGTGTATTCCCGCCTTGTGCCCAATGATTCCAGGTAGGCTCTGGACCCCCCGCGACCCTGAACTGGATAAGCGGTTACAGATAATGAATGAATAAAGAAGGGAAATAGTTAAAACAGCATGACATGACAAAGTTTGAAATAATTCATTATTTTTTTTCTTTGAATATCTGACTTGGTATTTTCTGCATACATTAGCCCACTGCTGACACCCTTTATCAGATCAATGTCATCTCCAGGTGAAATGCACATTAAACATGAAGCATCTTTCCCAAGGTGTTCTACACAAAGCTCTTAAGCTACACTCCCTAATCTCTTGCAATGAAACTGCTGAGAAACCTAGGAAATTCCCTTGTAATTGTATGGTAACCTCCAAATGAAGGACGCCCTGTACATTCAGTGTGTCATTCTATTTTAAAATATTACACTCTCATAAGGTAGATCACTCTTTATTGCACACACATCTCTATTCCAAACATGGCTCAGCTTGAATGACACATGCTATTCTTCGAGTGGAAGTGTGATATTTTACCGAGGCACTGACGGCTTTTACTGGCTTTTCCCAGTAATGGCCTCCTGTGAGCACTGAGGCAGCACTACGGCATTTCTGCGGAAAGTGATGGAACAAGCAGAGCATGAGGCACACAAATAACATTGGCCTTACTCTCGAGTGCTACCCTTATTTAAACTTGTTTATGAAAAAGTGTTGTTTTACAGGGCGTGACAGACTCATGACGGCTGCTAATCTGTAGCCGAGTGAAAGCTGACATTTTCATTGTTATGGGCTGTAGATCAGAAACAACTCGCTGCAGAGATGATGCATATATTGCATACAACACAAGACACAGGGCCTAACACTGCAAATTTATGCGTTTACTCTGGGGCTGGTCTGCACTGCCAATGCAACTGAAATATAGAATATTATGCGCTATTCTGGGGTGATTATGGCCTTTGCGGTTATGGCAAGAAGCATAAAGGGCTCAGTAGAGCCCAGTCAGTATTTCCCTCAGCTCTATATGAACTCAGCTCAGACTACAAAATGTCTTATGATTTACCCCTTTCTCTCAACATTACCAGTGGACTATTATTAGTGCATAGGCTATTAGTGCAATAATATTATGTTTTAAGGGACACATTAAGAAGTAGTATTTTTGCTTCTGGGCTCCCCCTACATTTGTAGCATGTATAATCACTTTTTACAACATTGTCCTAAAATTAATATAAGGGGAGGCAGTGGGGGAGCATGTGTGTGTGTGTGTGTGTGTTTTGGGGGGGCGGTGGTGTTTTCTACCCTCCTTTAAAAGATACATAATGCAGTTTCTGCAGTGCTGAACCCATAGCAGCAACAACAGAGGCTCTGTTACATGTTGGTGGAGCATCACAATGCTCCAAAGATTTTAAGCTGGAATTTTAAGGTTAGGGTTTGAGTGTGTGTGTGTGTGTGTGTGTGTGTGTGTGTGTGTGTGTGTGAGAGAGAGAGAGAGAGAGAGAGAGAGAGAGAGAGAGAGAGAGAGAGAGTGAGTGAGTGAGTGAGTGAATGAGTGAGAAAGAGAGAGAGAGAGAGAATGAGAGAGAGATGGGATAGTGAGTAAGATAGTGAGTGTGTGAGTGAGTGAGTGAATGAGTGAGAAAGAGAGAGAGAGAATGAGAGAGAGATAGGATAGTGAGTAAGATAGTGAGTGAGTGAGTGAGAGCGAGAGAGTGAGTGAGTGAGTGAGTGAGTGAGTGAGAAAGAGAGAGAAAGATAATGAGTGAGTGAGAGTGTGTGAGAGAGTGTGTGAGAAAGAGAGAGAGAAAGTGAGAGAGAGAGAGAGAGAGAGAGAGAGAGATTGTCTTACATGCCTCACATGCCTCTTATAGTAACCATCTGAAAAGAACTGCAAACAGCTCTTCCAGTACATATGCATTGCATTGCCCCGGGAGGACGTCCTAACAATTACAGCTATATATACTGGAGAAAATGAGAGCTGTTAAAAGCGCTGATTATAGGGTGGAATAAGGATCGAGCCAGTGGCAGAGAGAAGGACTTAGCAGGTCAGGAGGCTCCCACTCAGGCAAGTGAACAAAGCCTGCAGTCAAACACTGTAAAGAAAATCTTTGGGCTAGTGCTACAACCTTTCAGATTTTTAATAAATCAGCCATTTCCTGTTAATGACAATGGTACAGTAGTGTATCACCAGCCATAGATATCAACACCCTACAGTTTGACTTCACTGTGTTCAAACATGAATAAAGGATAATTCCAATAGGCCTCTTTTGTTGTAAAGTGCTGCTTTACTCTGTTTTAGCCTAGTTTTATGAGAATGGATGTTTGTTGGAATCAACCTGTAGAGGTATTTACAGGGTTTTGTCAGCTTTCATTAAAAATAATTTGTAAGGGTCATGTCGCCTTATGAAAAATGACCTTCAGTAAAATGCCTGTTTGATACATATATATTTTTTTCATGTGTAGAGGGAAGACAGAAGTGATATAGGGCAGTTAACCAGGCTGATTTTGGCGAATATTTTACTACATCACCCCAGTATATCTATAAAATGACACTTACATACATATTTGCATACTTACAGGTTTTTATTCTGGAGAAATAATAGGAAAACCTCAGATCTGACTGGTGTTAAACTGAAGCTGTATTGAAGTGCACTTGTTTTTCGAAACTAGCCAGAACCTATCATCTAGCATTCTCACCAGCTTTTTTAAGCATGTCTGAAAGACCTGTATAATTGGCAACATTTAAAAAACAGCAAATTATACTCCTTTCGACATTGTTGAAATATGGTTCATTTCTTTAAATGGCCTCCCTAGAAAATTGCAAGAGAAGATCATTATAAGTGTGTCTCCATCTAGTGGTGATATGTAACAATTAGCTGAGATGAAACTAGGACCTTTACAACCTCAATTAACCCAAAGAGCCTCAAATATATAGAGCATGAAAACTGAAAGATTATAAGAGCACATCCAGACAAAACAAACAAATCTTATCTGAAAGATCAAAGAAAAAGTAAGAAATAAACTCTCTCTCACACACACACACACATAGTGGAGAAAAAGAAAAGAAAGGCATTCAATTAGGTGTGGCTTCTCTTACAGTCTCCCGCTTCTCATTTATTTCACCTGTGAAAAAAGAGCCCTGGAATATTGTGTTTCTCATATTGAGTTTCTCTGGAGATCATGGTAAAGTCTCACACTGTACTTATATGTGCTGAGATATTAATATTCATTTTTATTTGCAGCTAAACTACAGACAGAAACACAATTTCTCACCCAAGACAAACCCAGTAAACATTTAGCCGTTGATTCAACGTTGAAACAACGTAATGACTGCCGTCTAATCAACGTTCTCTTAAGGTTGAAAATGAAAGTTGAGAAGACGTCCAAACACAGACATTGAATAGACGACTATTAGACGTATTTTGGACGTCCATTGACGTTATTAATTGGTCTCGATATAAATTACTTGTATAAAACGCATTTTGGACGCCCTTTGACGTTATCGATTGGTCACCACTTAACTAACTTATTAAGATGGAATTTGGACGTCCATGACGTTTAAAATATGTCCTTGACGGACAGACTACTTTTAGACCTATTTTGAACGTCCAGGGACGTTCCTTGTTTATTGGGAAGGGCCTTCTCACTATCTCATATCTCTTTTTTGTTTAATACAGTTTGTGCTGAAGAATAGCAGGAACACCACTGAGTTTCCTGAGCCACTGGCAAGCAATTTTGAGACCTAAAATGTTCCTCCGGGCCTGATTCAGTCTCACTGGTTGTCTCATTGAATTAATCTGGGAACCTGTGTTGGTTTATACGGGGATACATGGTCAGAATATGAATGTGGAATATGGATTATTAGTATTGGAAACACAGATATTTAACTCCTCCCCAGTTCCAAACTCTCGCTTGTCTTTGTGCTCCACACAAAGTTAATGGAAAGGGAAGCAGTGCTGCGATTTCCCTTAACCACCTCTCATGTGTGAAACAGTTCCCTGTGGGTAAGAGCACTACGAACACATTAACTATTGGCTGCTCTTACGCTTGGAAATACCACACTTGGTCTCCCTCCACTGGCTTGCATAATTGAAAGCGCCTTTGCATGGAGATATAGCCAAGATGGCATATCAATGGCAAATTATTTCAAGGGCACATTTTAAAGAAAAGTATGCTGCCCTTAACCGGTTGCGTCGATAAAGAGTCACTGGTCCGGCAGTGATAGGGACCTAACATAAATCTAGCCTTGTTGAGGGGATCACATGACTAGAGTCTTTGAAATCATCTGATTGTTTAAGGTTTTAAAGTTTTAAAGGTAGCCAGAGGCTAAACATGGCTGGAAGTTTTTCCTGTGTCCACAGAGCAGTCAATCAGCTTGTGTAAATGAACGGTTATTGTCTTGTAACTTACTACAATGATTTTACTATTCCAGGAGCTAGGGTGACCTCCTCTTTCCCACATCTCATGCATGCGACACAGTAACAATACCCAAGGCAGCTCTGCTGGCTTAGTTGTACACACACACACACACACACACACACACACACCCTTGTAAGAAGAGAGATGTGAAACACAACATAAAAGTATGAAGTAAAGAACAGCACACTTCCTGTTTGTATGTATCTTAAGTAGGGTGACCAGACGCCCTCTTTTACCCGGACATGTCCTCTTTTTTAGACTTAAAAAAATGTCCAGGATTTTGTTTTTCTAGAGTTTACATAGAATTTCGAGAAGTTTCTTTCACAAACTAGTCCCGCCCTTCCCTACTCCGTTAGGTTCGCTTGAGTGAGAAGGGGGCGTGGTGAAGTAGCCTATAATCTTCGGATTGGACGGTCTGACTGTAGAGTTACCGTTATTGGTCGATAGCCTTTTCTGTAAACATTTAATTGGTCAGTCTGCACGTCAGTAGTCCCCCCCCCCCCCCCCCCCCCCCGATCTGGTCACCCTAATCTTAAATATAGCAGGGTTTATGCCCAAACGTGTCTTCTTGTAGTGCGTGAAGGTAGAAATTAGATATTATGCCTTTGCTGTATTTTACTCTAAAATGCATGACTTTATTTAGCTTTTATGTCATAAATCCCAGTACTAAAACCAATAAATTTACTTCAAACAATGACCCTTAGCTAGCTAGACATGGTAAGCAGCTGGAAGCAGTATATTTCTCTGAAAATTTGTTGTCATTTTTTCGTGTTTAACTGTTTAATGCAGATTATACAATTCCCTGTAGTGTCTTCACTTGTCTCATTTTGTAAAATGATATTAAGGTATCAGACATGCATGAACTTATTTACAATTTACATTAAGTGCAGGGCAAATTATATCTAACCTTGGGTCATTTTCAGTGATATCTCACATAAGAATAATAGTTCTTTGAGCACAATTTTAATTCATTAATTTTTATAAAAAATCATTAATAATGCACAATATAGCACAATAAAAAACATGAAGTACTGTTAACAAAGGACCTCTGGCTAAGAATCATAATGGTGTCAGATGTCAGGTTTAAGTCTAATTAATCAATTCCAATGACTTGAAATACATGTTATCTTGGCTGTATCACTCCAGGCTCCTAAACACTGACTATGTGGCATCTAAAATTTAATTAATTGTTTATTATGATTGTTTGAAAATACTTTACTGTACGTCACAGCTCATGTAGTGGAGCATTACAGAATATATAATGGCCTATAATTTTGCCTGTTCCCTACATAAAGTTATAAAACACTGGTGGAATTCACAATTGAAATTTCTTATTGCTTTCCGAGTTTGTAGAAAAAGAACAGGTGACTGTTCTATCTTTTTAGATATGCACATCACCATATCCGTTTTCTCAAGGAGAAAAGTCTGCTGCCTTCCAAGATAAACTAGCACTCTTTTGCGTATCTGTTCACCCTCAGTGTAGATAAGGCCTGAGCTGTATGCAAAGCTGAACAAAGTGACACATCGCTGGGTGTCACTCGGTTTTTACTGCATAACAAATAAATCCTCCTCACAACAAGGCTCTTAAGTGTTGGTTTTTTTCTGCAGAACACCATAGCTCTGAAAATGCAGGGCTGTCTTCTCTTCAGTAAACCCTGCTGCATTTTTTGACTTACTTTCTATTAAACTTAGCCTGCAGTTAATGAAAAACTCTCTGTTTACATCAGCCTCTTTCTGTAAATTCTTAAAACAAATGCATCCTACTGCTGTGTTTAGTGTTTAGTAGAGAAAAGTTTATACGTTATATGCCTAAAAGTTTGGACATCTGTTCTGAAGTCAGGGTAATTAATAGGTTGTTGTTCCCCTGCAGTAACTGCTTCTGCTTCCGAAAGAAAACTTTACACTAAATAATAGAAGATTGTGGCAAGGATTTGATTGCATTCAACTACATAAGTAGTACAATAACCTTTCCAGCTTATGATAAAAATGGTGCTCCCTCACTCAAAAGAAAACAGTTCTGCTGATACACAATGCCTCATTATGCCTCATTATCTGGCTCTTAGCACTGAACCTGATGACCTTATGTTCATGTTCAGCTGTTCAAAGTGTTCCCTATTGCTCAATGTTCTTCTGTGGGGAGCAAGTAATTGGTTCCAAACTTTGTGCACCTTGAAAAATCCAGTGTCCACAAATATATGGAGAGTATATATCACCATTTGTAATCATGCTGTACTGAGTGTTTGTAATTACAAATTACAGATACTACTCTGATTAATCAGAAGCAAATTTCCATCTCCTAAAGTGGGGTTGAACAAACAGAAATCACTGAAGTTTGAAAAAGGGGAATTTATGGCTGTTGTAGAGAAATCAATCAAGGTCAAGGGAATGTGTAATTAATATGGTGCTATGAAAGATTGCCCCAGGCTCTGTCTGTGGCGTGCCCCCTCCCTCCCGCTGCTTTGTTATTTATCTGCTCTGTCACACTGTTGTTGTGATTATGGATGTCATACAGCAATAAAGCGCTTTGGGATCAATATTCCCTAAATTAAAGCAAAAAGTGAATTTCCGCAGCCGGCCACACTCCTTGGCAGCAGGAGTTACCTTGTCGGATTATCATAAATTTGAACCATTGATGAGAGGTAAGATTCAACTGAGACTTTGACCATTGACTCTCTGCATTCTTAGAGAGTGCTGACTTTGTTGACAGTTGTGTTTTTAAAAAATGTCCTTTCAGTTCTCCCTAACACTTTGGAGCCAGTCCATCACAGGGCAACACCCACATATTCACTCTCACACTCACACGTATGCAAATTTCAGCATGGCCAATGAACCTACAAATGTTTATTGTTGGACCGTGGGAAGAAATAAGAGTACTTGGAGAAAACCTACACAGACACAGTGAGAACACACCAAACTCCTTACAGTCACCAGAGGTGGGGCTTGTGAGAGTGACACACCCTGTTGTGCCACCATGCAGCCTTCTGAACCTGAATATTTATTTATTTATTTATTTTTAATCTACATATATAATGTCTCTGTTTAGTCTATTGACTTTATATTTTGGAGACACTCCTTTAATTGAAAGATTGTTCAAATAACATTTACATTTCAGGGTAGTGACATGACATATATGTCTGTCTCATGTATATATTCTGTCTCAAATATATTATCCCAGTAATAGAAGCTATCAAAATCTAACCCTAGTAAAATAAATGACGCAATATTAGCCAACTGGGCTGAAGAATAACTGAAAAAGTTGTATAACGGTGATTGAAGTAATTAATTTATAAAATGCCACATATTTCATGAATTTTCTGTAAAGCAATCATTCAGACAAGTTTAGATGCGTGTCCTACAGGCAGAAATAAACCCAGGATCCCAGGACCCTAAAGCTGTGGCAGCAACACTACCATCAACGCCATCAATAGAAAATTGCAGTACATTATTTCCAATTAAATTATTCTTGCTATTCCCAAAGCACATGCATTAAACTATTTTTATACAAATATAAAAAATAACAATCATTCATTCAATTTCTGTAATTGGTTCGATGGGTACAAAGTGGGAATACAATCTGGAGAGGGCAAAATATTATTCATTCATTCATTATCTGTAAGTGCTTATGCAGTTCAGGGTCGCAGTGGGTCCAGAGCCTGCCTGGAATCATTGGGCGCCAGGCAGGAATACACCCTGGAGGGGGCGCCAGTCCTTCACAGGGCAACACACACACACACACTTTTGAGTCGCCAATCCTCCTACCAACTTGTGTTTTTGGACTGTGGGAAGAAACCCACGCGGACAGGGGGAGAACACACCAAACTCCTCACAGACAGTCACCCGGAGCGGGAATCGAGCCCACAACCTCCAGGTCCCTGGAGCTGTGTGACTGCGACACTACCTGCTGCGCCACCATGCCGCCCGGCTAAATATTACATAAACATAAAGTATAAGACATTTAAAATTAAAATTCAATGTGCTCCATATAATATACTATTGAATAAAACAATAGCAGTTATTAATAAGATAAAATATCTGAGATTTCTTAGCTGCAGTGTACTGGTATTTTGTATGAAACCCTAAGAGCTTCTCAGAGTCCCCAGCTGATCTAACAGTGGGTTTTAAAGGTGCGGTGTAAAGCAGTGGCCTGCTGTGCTGAGGCTGGAGATCTGTCTGTGAGATCCTGCTGGAGCACTTCCCTCAGATCAATAGTCTATTAGTTTGGGTATAACATCAGCTTTATCTTTGTGTTAAGCTTCCGTGTGAGACAATCTTTCATCACGTGAGCTCACTGTGGCTTTACATTCAGTAAGAACTCTAATGATGCATAGGTAAGCATTTAAAGGCATCTAATGAACCCCAGTTAAAGCCTGGAAGCGTGCAAACATACTGATGTAACCCAGCTGATCAAATCATAAGGCAAACCACATCCCTTGTGGGCATAATATAGACAATTATGCATATGATTATTACTAATCAAGAGAGCACATAAAAGCCAAGCTGTTTGAAAAAGAAGCAAGAGTATACTGGGGAAAAAAATTATGAATAATACCCTCATCAGTCATCTGCCTTTCCATCTCATTTGAATTACTGTAAATATTTACAGAAGTTAAATATTCTATAGAATTCCAAACGGTTTTTACATTGCACCCAACAACTGCGCAGTCTAATCCCAGGATAAGATGATAAATCTGTTCACAACAGTCCGTTTTCTGCTCAAACATAGTGTTCCACCTTAAAATATGTAGAAACATAAAGTCATAATGACTGCAAATAAATGCATACTGAAAGTGCTATATATCTATGCAGCTCAAGTTACAAATGAGTTTCTGTGGTAATTCAAACACTGAGTAAAATTTACAGGCAAGTTCAAACCATGAATAAGCTACTGTCAGCTTCTTACTCAAACATGGGGTTCTTCCTTAAAAGAGCCTCTGAAGGAACACAAACGATAGTGTGTGAATTTTTTTGCTCTGAGAACTTCTACACTATCTTTAAGTCCACTATTAACACAACGGATAAGTAAATCACGTGCCTTAACATCTTGGGCCTGCACTCCACATGGAAGCCCAAATTAGGACACTTTTGCAACTGAGTTTCCATAAAGAAATGCGCACAGATAAATGTTCTGACACTGATTCTGTTATAAAAATGTAATCATTGCAACAGGGGGCCTGGCAGGTCAATAAGTAATGTTGCTGGCACAAAGTTCCAGGTTTTTTCCCCCTCACCTTGTGTCACTGTGTTCTCCCTGTTTCTGAGTGGGTTTTCTTCAGGTGTTTTGGTTTCTTGCCAAAGTTTTCTCCAGATGCTTTGGCTGTGTGAATCAGTTGGTGTGGGATGTGGGATGCCCTGAGATTGAGTGACTTAAAAACAAAGCATAAATATATATATAAAAAAATCATGTTTTACTGTCCCAACATTTCTGAAAATGGGATTTTGATATAATTTATGGCTTATGGCAGACACTGTCATCCAGGCAGAAAGTTTGAGAGGAAATTACATGCAGTATCTTTCCCAAAGCTGTCTCAAATTATGTTTCTGCCAGTGTCTGGAACCTCACAGTCTTTATTTTATTGTATAGTGTCAACCACAACACTATTTAATTACTAGAAAAATATGAGGGATACAGTTAAGAGATCCTGGTTCCCCATAAAACCGTTTCTGTTTATAAAACACGGGTGGTTTACTGCCCCTCACAGCATACAATATGCTTTATTAATAATAAAAAAAAATAACCAGATGATGGACTGTGATGATTTCATTATTAGTGTTTTACCTGCAGGATTTTCATCAATATACTGAGCTACAAAGCTTAAATATAGAGAGGGAAATTGAGAGCAGTATATTTTGTGTAACTCTTTACAGCTCATTCACACTATCAATGGACAAGGCTGAGTTTTCTTTGCCTCACCGGACTGGATCGTGAAAAATCATGGAGGTCATATTTAATACACTTACACTCTCAGGGCAAAGGGCAGGGGTCAAGCCTAACCCAGGGATCTGTCTCTGCACATGCCCCACTCTTGCCTCAATCCCAGCATTTTGTAACAAATATTTAGAAAGACAGGAAAGAACATAACCTCAAGTCCTTCAGACATGTGTATCCTGAGGAAATGGCATCTATCATGTGATGCAAGTCATGTGACATGGTGAATGTGACCATTCCTCATAAAGACGTTAGTAAAGAACTTATTTTTAGATATTAAAATAATTTAAATATTGCTAATTATGATTATTAAATTCCAGAGACACTGGGTTGTGCTAGGTTACTTCAGAAGATTCAGTTACACTGAATCACAGCCACATGCTAGGTGCTTTATATCAATCTAGTCAATACATGTCATAGGGCATTATGGCCTTAGGCATTCATGCAACTTTTCCAGAGCTTTTCGTTCAATTTTATACATTTATATGGAGATTATACAAGTTGTGTGTGCACAACTGTACGCCTGTGTCAGTAATGGGTGCACCTTAGAACAGCTGATTTCGCACAATATATTTGTCTACAAATTATTGTGTATAGAGTGAAGAAGTGATGAAAATGTATCAAATATTCATCCTAAGAAGTTAAATGAGCTGCCGTTTTAGAAGTTTAGAAGCATGTAAAAGGGTTCTTTTACTTTTAAGCTCCAATCATTTGAATTCAAGTGAGGGCCTTTGCAAAGATTAATTGTGCTCAGGGAAATCTTCCTTCAAAACTCATCCACGCCTGCATCCGGACAGAATATTTTCCTGCTCTCCACTCCACACGCCCATCACCGGAGACAGACACGGCCCTTATAAGAGTTCTCCAGATCAATCTGTAATTAATTTGGGCAGATCATGAGGAAGATGACAGAGGAGAGTGTTAAAGCAGCGCATGCTGACAGGCTGCTTTATCTCAGCCTGGCAACTTTTGTTTGTTTTAGCCAAAGGCGTAAACTGTCGATTTGAATCCTCAGGGAGAATTGTTTTGATTTATCTCAGCTGCTCCTCCTTATTTCACACAGTACAGTGCAGCGGCTATTCAAGCATACCTTGCTTTAAATGAACCCCATTTTCATTTACACACTTAAAGTATCTACATATGCCACATACTCTACTGAGCAACACGCTTCGGAGCACACTTCTGAATGGCTCTGTGACATTGATGTGTTAAGACATTTGAGACGTGTCCATTTGTCACCACTCTCCTCAGAAGCCTGTACAAGCTGGAGCTGTTGCAAATCAGCGTTTGATTTCTCTTATTGATTTGACAAATCCTGAGGACATGGAACTCCCATGTCAAGAGGAGTGATAGAGAGACGGCCTGACAGTTTGGATCTGGGCAAAAAGTAAATATATATATATATATATATACAAATATTCCAAAGCAAATGCTGCAAATGACCAAACAAATTAAGATGCCAATTGACACGTCAACAAATTTGGGAAGTAACAGTTTATTATGCACAGTGTTTTCAGACGTATTACCTTACAGCTGATGGGGCATTTCCCATAAAAACTACAATGCGTGTGATGCGAATATATGTTGTGTAAAATTTGTTTATCAGTTATTTATAGGATGATTAAAAAAATTGATAAACAACATTACATTTCTACATTACATTACTAAATAGCAACAGAACAATAATGCTATTGTTGCAACCTATTCTGGTATAATTTGTATGTATCTATACACTTCTATAGACACCTATCGCTGCCCAAAGATTCTGTTAAAAACAAAGTTGCAGACTACTGGGTGAGACCTCTAGGAGATGGCCACTGTGAAAGTTCATTCTAAACTATTTATTTCCTTTATTTCCTGAGATCAGCTATAAAGGACAAACACTATTAAGCTGGCCAATCAATAGCCAGCATGAGGGAACATCACTGCTGTTATCCCTCCCTCACACAGAACAGATTTATGTCTCTGCCACTGAGGCATAAATCATATATTCATACTTTCAATTAAAGAGTGACAGATGGCGAGCTGAAAGTAGATGGGGAAGAAGTGTTGGGGAAAAGAAGGTGGGTAAAAATGTATTACAAAAGAATATGTTAAACATTAGTTTGAAAAGCTGCTAATAAAAAGGAAATAGTTTTGACAGATCCCTAATTCCTTCCTGTAGGCAAGCTTGGCCTGTATGTAAGTATATATGTATGTATGTATACCTGTCAATTAACCAAAGCTTAACTTGAGAATGTCAGATCGCTGATTATTTAGAGTCTGTTCGAGCCTATAACAATCCTCTAATGAACAACAACATTTTTTAACTTTCTATGTTGATCATTTTGAACCACAAGAGTTCAAATCGGCAGTCAATTTCTAAGACAATTCTGGTCTTCTTTGATATGCTGCATGATCATCTTCCCATTGAAAAAACTTGCCCTTGATCCAGTATGCCGGATTTCAAGATTCCGTCCATGTTCCGGACAGAGTCTAAAAGATAGGCCCCTTACCCATTACGTGGTAGGGCATCCAGGTCATTTTCCCTTTTGTTTCTGAAATAAAAGGGTGTCCTTTTACATAGTATATATACTAATTTTGGACCATTTCCTGATGTTTTCAAAGGATATAGAATAATCCAGTATTTCAATAATCCAAGCTTTCTGGCTCACCTGAATAGGGTTCATTGTATGGGAAACATCAGCCTCTGTACAGGTTTGCATGGTAGGTTATGAGGAGCAGTGATGATGGGTGTATTTGAAGCGTGTGGGAGAAATATGGCAGCATCCATCAGCAGGTAGTGCAGGAGCAAGTGGAAGAGAGAATCTGCCAAGGACATTTTAGTGTGCTGTCAGCCTTAGATGATATAGGGGCCTGCTAATAAACCAACATCCAAGCATGTGTGTTCTCCTTCACCACCACCCTCGGAAAGATCAGAATAACTCTCAGCTACTGTTGAAACAAATAATGGGAAATCACATGCAGTATAAATAAAACAGTAAACTACTCTTATCTAATACATAAGAAATGCCAAAGGATAGTATTTACAAGTTAAAAGATTTGTCTTCACAGAAAGAGAGAACAGTGTTATTTATACAGTTTATAAGATGTTATTTAATATAGTTTAGTTAGGACTGTGCAAGAAACATTAATTTCAGATTAGAAAAGATGCCTTGCAATAGTAAGGTAATAACAATGTTGTATTTACCATCAGTGTATTATTTAGCATTATATTGTCATTAAAATAAAGTAATGTTCTGCTTTGACAGAAGATGTAGGCCAGTGAGATTGCCGTCTATAAAATCCTGTGTGTCGCCCTGTGAAGGGTAGGCTCCAGACGCACCATGACCCTTAACTGGATAAGCATTTACAAATAATGAATGAATGTATGAATATATCATACATATGAAAATTCATGTAACTGCTATATACAACTGGAAATATTGATACTCTCAGTGTTTGGTACATGTTGTTATACAATATTCATATTTTTGTAATTCAGATGTAATATGTTATAATTTCTTGCTGCCACACGTATTACAATTAGTAATATACAGTGTAAATCGAAAGTTACAGGACACCCTTTTATCTAAATACCCCAGCAAGTAATGGGTGAGGGAGCCTATCTTTTAGGCTATATCCGGAACATGGCTGCCAACTTGAAAGCCACCATATTGGATCAAGGGCAAGTTTTTCCTGCGGGAATGTGGTCATGTAGCATATCAAAATCAAAAATACAAGGGTGTCATGCGACTTTGGACTCACCCTGCATACTGTTTACATCGTCTCTAATTTACATATGCATTCTGTGGGTATAATCTTACAAAAAGCGAAACAAAAAATATTTACACATTTACAACAACAACAACAAAAAAAGTATATACAGACAGTAAATTATACAGTATACATTAACATCCACATCACAAGGTATCAATCACTGGAGTAATTCCAGTCATTTATTATACTGCATTTGCCATAGGGCAAATTTTTTAATGATTTATTACCCTCCATTTCTTAAAGTTTACATCCTGTTTCCATTTCATACTCAAGTTGCCCTTGTCTCCATGTGGAGCACTTGCCAGTTAAGGTAATGATAATTACCACATAAGGCTTAATTAAGACAGTAATTCAGGCTGCCTGACTCCATCGAACTGGTGCACATTTGAGAGGCTACATTCAGCCAGAAATGGCCTGTGTAAATCACAACAACACACCAGCGGATCAGTTTAAATGCTCTTAATGTGAACATTAACGTCTGACATTTCCTCTGACCCTCATTTATATAATTTTCATATGCTTTCCCTAGGGCCTTATAAAGATCATGTAAACAGCAAAAAGTAAATCACTTTGCTTTAGGGACCAAGAAATGCCATAACATTACATGTCACTGCATTGCTATAGGCTTCAAATCTGGCAAAATCATCCTTAATGACTGCTGACAGTGTTCACATCAGCTTTAAAATGTGTAGGTTTGTTTTTGATGCCAAAGTGCCAAAGCGCTTTTGTAGATTTTTGTAGATGTGATTTGGGAGTGAAATTAGACTGAATATTTAACACAGAGTTTGAAGTCAAAGTCTTGGAAGTGCAGTTAGCCTCAGTTTATTGTCATTCCTCATCAGAGATCTAGAGACCTACCTATAACTGAATTTGAACTATTACTTAAATCATCAGATTAAACCGAACATTATTTTGTACATTCAATAAACATTTATTTGTATATTAATATTTTGTTTGTTGTTTTGTATTCCCAAGAAAACATGTGGAAGAAAAAAACACACATGAAAGGAAGAGAAGAATGAAGAGTTAGCAAATGGTAAGGAAACATCTGAATTTTATAAAAAGTGCATTTGTTTTATTACAATCATGAATGTTGCTTTTAACATTTACCTCATCTGAAAGACTAGACCTCTCTTTAGTGCACATTAAACTGACCAAAAACCAGTCAGTTAAAAATATAACTTAAAATATATACCTCATTCTGTACTCAAATATTACATGGAAAACAGTATTTTAACTTACATTAGCAGTAAAGTAGGTTTTTTGCTATTTTGACATTCCAGACTTGTGTGTTTGTAAATTTTGTTTTGATATTTTGATTTTTATGTATCATGTGATAGTTGTATTTCCGTTGACTTTCTTCATGTGGCATACTCCTCATGCATCATTATCAAACAGAAAAGTTCAGGTAGACTTCCAGTCTTTCTCCCTGTTTCAGGTAGCTACTGCTTCCCTTTTCTCTGATGACAGATCAGCCCTTGGCATCCATAACTGTATGTTATTGAGTGTGAGATAACGGAGATGTATCTGATCTCGGATCAGTGGAGAGAGTTCGCCCCGCAGCAGGTTTGACTCCGCCCTTCTCGCTCGCTATTGGCTATGCCTTTAAATATTCAGGGAAACCGCGTGTTATTGGACGGATTCATTCACAAGCGATTTCATAAAGCAATTTCTTCAGAAGTTGTGTGAAAGGACTGTTGTTATTGGACCCCAGAGACGTACGGGGTGTTCTGAGAGATACAGCGGAGGACACTACTGCTGACCACCGGCATTCCCTCATGTAGGTGCTGCTGCTTATCCAGTGCTTTCTGGCGGACTGAGAGACCCTCTGCTAAGCCTGACGTTAAGCCGAGAAAATCTGTTTTTAATTATTATGAGTTAGCTTCCCGTTCCCTCTGGTTTGTTTCTGTGAATAGTGTTCTTAATAGTTTCTATAACTTCTTAATTGTTTGAAGTAGGAATGCGCCGGCTGTAAGTGTGGACAGTGCTGCTTGGACAAACGTCTTTCATTGGATACATTTTCTTTTTCTCAAAGCGTTTGGAGACATTTTTAAAAACAGAATATTGTGTCTAATTTGGCTGAACGTAAATGCGGTTGATATGACATTATGAGAACGTTCTAAAAATAATTCTGGAAACGTTAAGCGAAGGTTTTTTGTTGACTGTTTATTGTTAGATGAAATTTGAATAGAACGTTAGAGGAAAGTTTGCTAGCTATGTTTTAACGTTATGGAGATGTTAGTTGTTTTCTAATTAAACATTTGAGGAAAGTTTGCACGCTGTTTTTAAGATAAAGTAGCCGTTTGCTTGTTAGGCTTGTTCTTGGGTTAGTTTCCTCAGATTTGTTTGTTGAAGTGCAACATCTGTTATGTGTATACTTACAACTGCGCCCAATGCTTGCTGAATCAGAAGAGTGCAGCAATCTTCACTTAACAGCCAGCTCTAGTGTTCTCCAAGTTTTCTGTACTCACTGGCTGAGAGAGTGTGGAGCTGATGTCCTTCACACTCTTGGGTTCGTGTTCAGAAAGTGAAGACACTCGTCTTTGTCGCAGTCCTATCTTGATGTAAGGATGCAGGATAGATTGCGCAAGATCAGGGCCAGTGAATCATAGATCTAAACCAGGCTATCTTTAATAATCTAAGATCCAATATTAACATGGTCTCTGTAACTTACACTAACTTTCAGCTATTTAATTTTAAGGCCCATTTTTAACTGGGGGCAAAATGAGGAGATTTAGATATTTTGATGAAATTGTGTCTTATTTCATCATTTGTATCAGAAAATAGCATTGATTAAAATGGATACCACCTCATAGACTGTATTTTCAAATCTGTACAGATCAATAAAGCTCATGCATAGTTTACCAAACACTGATAAAGCTTTTTATAAATAAATCATTATGCATTTTTAAGACAGGTCTTGGATTAAACTGCAATGTCACTGGTTATTCATATTTAAAGATTTGTAGTTCATCTTTTAGCTTAATCTGGGTTTTGGAAACCCACATTTTTTAAAGTAAACACTGAAGAGTTTGTACGGTTTGGTATTAATATGGACTTTTTTCATTAGATTTTAACGTGCATGACTTTGACTACAGCTGCAGTGCGATAAAAAGATCCTTCCCCATTATGAGGATGCAGAAGGGTCATTTCTGCTTGCTTGTGGGCTTTATTGCTGCACAGTGACTTGAAATATGGTCTTATGTTTGTGCAGTGTTCATTTTTACCTGGTCACTGTATAGTACTGTTTTAATGACCATAGTGTAAGGCTTTTTCATAACTTGCAGCGCTGCTTGGTTGCATTTTTATCATTTTGCAAACCTTTAGTTGTGTTTGAGTGTACAATATTACAACTCCCCAAACTTGTGTGAAGATGATAGCTAACATATCGTAAGGGGTTGACTCAAAGCATCACATCATTCTGCAGCTGGATGAATTCAGGACTCCAATAAAGTGAATGGAATTAGTTTATTTAGGTCCACTGCACTGTAATGTCTTAATAAAGGTAGTCTCATCACAAACCCTCCCGCTTGTAAAGAGTCCTGTAATCTTGCTTCACACATGTCTGTGATGCCTCCGTTTTCAACCTCCCTGTTCCTCTGCATGGTCTCCTCTTTTTCATGTGTTTATTTTCCATTGCTTGGATTAAATATGGCCATGCTTTTGAATAATTTTACAGTTTTATCCATGTCACTGCTGGACATAGACCTTATATCTTTAAAACAATACATTTTTGTGAGAAGAAATAATGGTCTTAACCTTCAGTATTAAGTTTTAGTGGAAGTATATTTCATTCTAAATAATTTTGGAGCATTTCTATTAGACTGTTTATCATGAGACTTTCACATAAATAAAAGGCCAGTTGGTATTTTCAAATGACATCATAAAACGAAAAATGACAAAAAGGAAGTTTTTGTTTATAAAATGTAGATAGTTTCAAGCCAAATTGCTAATTTCAAATCATACAGAAGCTTAAAAATATAATTGAAATTGGAATCCTTGAAAGTATTTTTCTAAAGATTTTCTAAAAGCAGTATAAAAAATAACAGGTAGATTTTACCCCCTGACCCTTACCCACCCACAGACAATCAACTTTTCGTTGATTATCACTAAACCAAATTCACCACTGTCTTTATTCCCCAATTGTTCTGCATTCAATTTAAAGCACAGTCACTGAATTTATCCCTTCCAGACTGCTAGGTCCAGGATTCTCATGCTATAAGTATGTCTTTCAAATTCACGTATAGATTTGTTTTTGCTCTGAGTTTTCTGTTTCATGTGCACTGACAGCGTCCTCTCAGGATTTAATTTGGACCTGACCCTTTCACCTGTCTTCACTCCTCCGATTTATTACCTTCTTCTGTTAGTGGAGATCTGACCAGGTCATTTTCTCTTAACAAGAAAATTCTGTCTATACACCACAGGGACAGAGAATGAGTATGGAATGGACTCCTTGTGGTTGCTTATATTTTTGCAACATGGGTGGTAAATCACACTATAATGATCATATTACATCTCTTTTTTGATGCAAGTGGATCACTAGCTATTATTTTTGTCTTGTTTGTTTGAAATGATTTGCCTTATAGTTGCTTTATTCTGTGGCCTTCTAATGTTGTTGGTAATACTTGACTGGAGGCAGAGTGGTGATAAGGCTGTATGACACCTATGCAACCCCCACATAAGCTTACATAAGAGTCTTTTGTCAAAAAGGTGAAGCTGATATAACCGCTGTCCAGTGGCATAGACTTGTTTTCTGACGTTAGGTTGTCACAACATTTTCTGAGGTGAAAAGTGTATTATGTCTTACAGTGAAATAAATATGATGTATCTGGGTGGATTATGGCGGCACGGTGGTGCAGCAGGTAGTGTCGCAGTCACACAGCTCCAGGGACCTGGAGGTTGTGGGTTCAAGTCCTGCTCAGGGTGACTGTTTGTAAGGAGTTTGGTGTGTTCTCCCCATGTCTGTGTGGGTTTCCTCCGGGTGCTCCGGTTTCCTCCCACAGTCCAAAAAACAAATGTTGGTAGGTGGATTGGCAACTTGAAAGTGTCCATAGGTGTGAGTGGGTGAATGAATATGTGCATGTGAGTGTTGCCCTCTGAAGGACCGGCACCCCCTCTTGGGTTTATTCCTGCCTTGCGCGCAGTGATTCCAGGTAGGCTCCGGACTCACTGTCACCCTGAACTGGATAAGTGCTTACAGATAATGAATGAATGGGTGGATTATCAAAATATTTTTGGTCTGTGGTCCTTAAGTAAGGTCCATTTGACCACAGTTAAATTTAAACTGTGTAACATCCTCAGTTTTATGTCACTGTGATATACTCTACTTACTTGGTTTTATGTGCTTTGTCATCTCTCACAATGCAGTATATATATTAAATAAGTTCACACCTTTTCCAGATAGTGCCCAAAGGAATAACCATTTATAAATGTTTATGCAGGTTTATGACAGTATGTAAAATATTTTAAACAAGGTTAACTTAAACTTAAGAGCATCCTGATATCTGTAGGTCAATGAAAAAAACAAACAAAAAACCCAGAGCTGGATTCCAGGTGATGGCTGCTGATCAATATAAGCTCATTTTAAGACACATAGGTTTACACTGTACCATGTCAGTTAAGAAAGGTTTGTGCCACACTAATTTTATGTGTGATTTTAGCACGTGACCATGTTTATATGGACGATAACACTGGCTCTGGTCATAACGGGTCAGTCCTGTGCCCAGCGTTCAGAGCCCATGTTTGCAACAGTCACTCAGAATGTTCTGCCTCCTGACTACGACAACAACCCCACCCAGCTTAACTACGGCTTGGCTGTCACTGACGTGGATGGAGATGGAGATCTGGAGATATTTGTAGCTGGGTGAGTATGTTCTAAATTAGGATAATATTAATATGCAGGTTTAAATTTGAACAAATTGGATAAGTATTGAATGCATGCGACATTCATTGTATTGCCATCAATAACCTATTTTTTCCTTAAAACCTAACTCTAAATTTTCAGTGCTGCTTAATTGAAAATACATTTGATCAGTATTGAGTAACAGTAGATAGCTGCCAGGAACTTAATTTGCCAAGAGAATGCAATTACTCCAATTTGTGATTTGAAAGTGATATTTCATCAGCAACTACATGATCATGGAGGAAATAAAGTGGGATTTAGACTGTGGTGGATGTGTGTTGATGAAAATGGAGGTAATTGGCCAGTCTTCTCTTGTTTTGACACTGTTGCAGTGAAATGGACAGAGACTGATAGAGCCCTCAGGCGTTTGCTGTGCAGTGCAGCTAGGGAGGAAGCGAAGAGTCAGGAGACTGCATCATTAAAAGCATACTTTTAAAGTTTGATTCTATAATATGGTTAAATAAATTTAGTATGATATGACAGCAAAGGGGAGGAACATCATCTATGATCACACACTGTAGAAGTAAAGCACTGAATTTACTTGATTCAAATGTGTACATCCTTTCTAGATTTAATTAAATATATTACCTCAGTGCAGTTTTGACTTCCTGTTTACTTTTGACTGTATCTGCGTTGATAAAATATACTTTAATTCAAAAGACAGTGACATAGACATACCATACACTTGTACAGTATATTGCAGTTGGGGATGCACAAGGTTTTCAGACTGATTTCAGTAGCAGCAGATATTTGCTAGAAATGAAAATACCATGAAAAACATTGCTTGACCCATATTTGAAACCTGTATTTGATAATGTATTAACTGTGCTCTGTGTAAGCACCTGCCCAACATTTACATATCAGTACACCCCTAGTCATGGTAATATCAAGGAAGACGTGTGTCTGATATTATGAGATATTATTTCAGAGATCCTTTTGATTTTGAGAATTTTATTAACTTTTGCCTTTCTTGGCTCTCTCACTACAGAAGCCAGTTTATTACAGTGATTATATTAAGTGTCTTAATACGCTACAGGTACAATGGGCCAAACCTGGTGTTGAAGTATGATAAGATCAAGAAGAGGCTGGTGAACATTGCAGTGGACAATCGCAGTTCTCCGTACTATGCACTCAGGGATCGACAGGGAAATGCAATTGGAGTAACGGCATGCGATATAGATGGTGACGGAAAAGAAGAAATCTATGTTCTCAACACTAATAATGCTTTCTCAGGTACTTCATGAATATTGTCGCAGAAAGACAACTATGCAATATTGCCAAATGTTTGGGGTCGTCTGCTCATCCAATGTTTCTCCTGAAATTCCAAGTATTTTAAGGCAGTTTTGCAGAAGTAATCGCTTCTACTGTTTTTGTAAGGCTTTACATTGGATACTACCACATTACCGCAGTACATTTAATGGGGTCCCTAAGTTCATATACAAGTGTTGCACTTTATTTCATTCTTTTTAATGGAGATTATGCAAGCTGTGTGTTTAGTTGAACATCTGCGTCCACATAGGTATGCACCTTAAAGTAACAGCAGGTAGTGTCGCAGTCACACAGCTCCAGGGGCCTAGAGGTTGTGGGTTCGATTCCGGGTGACTGTCTGTGAGGAGTTGGTGTGTTCTCCCCGTGTCTGCGTGGGTTTCCTCCGGGTGCTCCGGTTTCCTCCCACGGTCCAAAAACACACGTTAGTAGGTGGATTGGCGACTCAAAAGTGTCCGTAGGTGTGAGTGTGTGAGTGAATGTGTGTGTGTCTGTGTTGCCCTGTGAAGGACTGGCGCCCCCTCCAGGGTGTAATCCTGCCTTGCGCCCAATGATTCCAGGTAGGCTCTGGATCCAATGCGACCCTGAATTGGATAAGCGGTTACAGCTAATGAATGAATGAATGAATGCATTGAATTGACCTCATTCTGAAGGTTATTTCCTATCGAATAAGATCACCTCAATACAGAATCATCTTTCAGGATGCTTACTTTTGATCATAATTTCTAAGTGAATAAAATAACGAGAACAATGTTAAAATACACAAATAATTTTAATCAAGTAAATTTAATACACTGCTTTTCCTGGATGGAATCAGTTCTAACCATTTCAGAAAATCTGTTAATATACACCATGTTTGCTTCTTTATTGGACCAGGTCGAGCTACATACACGGATAAACTTTTCAAGTTTCGCAATGGACGTTTTGAGGATCTGCTGAACGATGAGATAAATGAACACAGAGACGTGGCCAATCGGATGGCAGGCCGGTCTGTAGCTTGCATAGACAGAAAGGTAACAGCACAAATCTCCAAATCTCTCTTGATGAATCTTTCAGATGGACTCGGCCATTGATTCTCACTCTCGGGAAACTCCTTACATGCAGTGAAATCTATAGTTTAGCTTTACACCTCATTTCTATGGGACCTTAAAGCCCTCTGATCTGGTTTGGTGGAGCCAAATGTGTGTATTGATCTGCAGCTGGACAGGGGGGATGGACAGTGCTGGGTGTTGCTTGTGAAGGCCAGTGAGTTGGGCAGACCCTTAGGTGACATTTTATACTCCATTACGGTCTTCATGTTTCATCCAGAGGAGTTTGCAGGTTTCACTGGCTATTACTCAGCGGGCCTGTTGAGTCCCGCCTCTGCCAGCCAGCTACTGTGACAGTCCATTTGTGGAGAGCTATGATATTTGTCTCTGACAGCGCATCATGTGGCATGATAATTAGAAAAAGTTAGGCCTCATTTGTTTTGTTCAGACGACATGTGAGAAGGGACATATTGCCCTAATTTTCCTCTGCTCAGGTGCATTATCACAACAGAACATGCCAGCTTTAGAGCCCTGCTCATAACTAATCAGAGAGGGCACACATGATACATGCCTATCATGAAAAGGGATTTGGATGATAGCCAAAATACTGTAAGCCGAACGTGCACAGCATATTTCTGGCTTTCATGCTGCTCTCCAACACAGTCAGCAATGAACGATGTCCACTTATCCTGCAGAGCAGCAGGCGAGGGATTGAAATAGATTTTTTGACTGCGGCTTCATTTGACTGAGCAATAAGAGGATGCTGTTCTTCAGCCCTGTGTAAGTGATTTAGCCCCGCCCGCCAACGGTGTTGAAGTGAAACAAAACACGAAAGTGTAGGGTCCGGGTTTAAATGAGGTGGGGGGAAAAATGCTCCATCTTTGGTTTAGCACAAAGGCCCATTTCAGAGATACTCTGGGAAATTTAAATGATATAATACAGAGGGAATGTTTATTTATTTCTTTTTTTTCTCTTGAAGAAGAAGAAGTTGCGGTGGTGCAAGGTCATCACCTGACATGACGACGACTGGGTATTAAGCACTAAAACTTATAGAGGTCTTGCCCTATTTATCTGTAGATTTTCCATCAGTGTGAGGGACAGCTAATATTCAAATGCATTTTTTTAATATTAGATTTCTCCTTGAAAATGAAGCACTGTCATTTGTCTCTTAAAGGTGGACAGGGAGATGTATTGACCTACTCCTGGAGGGGAGATAGATTGGCCCTCACTTGCTCCAATTCTGCATGGGCTGGTAATTATCTGTGGGCTTATGGCTGCCTCTGGAACCCTTCCCAACAGACACAGAAGGTATTAGAGCAAAGTAGTAGCATTTAAGTGGCAGAGGATTGGCTTTTTTCCTGACTTAATGGCAGTGTAATAAAGTGTAGAGGTAAAAAGTACGCTGAGGTTTTCTGGCCTTGAAGAAATGGAGAGAGACCTTCAGGCCACTGGACTGCAGTATTTAAGCAACTGTGTTGCAATCTGCCCATCTTTACCCATATTCAATAGTCATTGAAGAAATGTATATTAGAGAAGGATGGGAGTAAATCCTCCAGCATTGGGCTATGGAGCTCTGTCTCTGAGATGAGCTGGAGTGGTATTTATGATCCAGAACTAATTAACTGACATCAGTACCTGACCTCACTAATGTGCTCCTGGAATCGGTAAAATCTGCACAGCATATTAGAAATATCTGCTGAAAATAGTATATTTTCTAATGCAATGAGAGAACAAATTCCCTGTTGATGCAGTGAGTATCATGATTTCAACCAAACATTGTTGTCTTCATAATTTGTACTGTAATTTTTTAGGGAAAAATATGGCCATTAACATTGTCCAGCACTCAGAATGTTAGAAAAGAAAATGGGACATTGTGCCATTATTAAATAAAAATGAAATAAAGATAAAATTTATTTGAAGATTCTGTAACATCAGATACCCCTGAAAAATTTGAAGCAATACATTATTAATATAATTATTGCAATGATACATTATTTAACCCTTTATTCTGAGCTGTTAGTCTGGATCTGAGTGATGAGAGAGAGCGGCATGATGGGTTTGACATTTACATTCTCACGCCTCATTAGCTCTGCAGGCACTAGGTGGTGGTATTTATATACTTATGGATACATTTCAGGATTTTTTTTCATTTGGCTGTGTGGAGACGCAAGGATGGCAGGAGACTTTATTGAAACTGTGTGCGTAAGTTCATTTACATGGTTCCTTCACTGAGTTCATGCCCACAGGGACTCTGCCTGATAATGGGGTGTGAAATTAATATCCACGGGGTGGGTGCTAGAGAGTCCGGGCACACAAGGGGGAGGGGCTCCTGAAACTACAGAGAGACGGAGGCAGCAGGATTCCAATGAGGTGCTAGTTAGAATTAGGAAACGAACACAGACATGCTGTGTTTGGGAACAGCACAATCATATGTTGTGTTTCCGTGTGGTGAAAAAAGTCTTTTAGCATTGGTGGGTGCACAATAAATATTTATGCAGCTTCATTAGGTTATTTGGTTCTCCATCTCCAAACATGTACTGAGCACATTTACAGATATTCACTGATTTGTATTGAACTATACTGATGCGTTTAATTTAATCTAAAACAGTCCCTTCATGCCTGTGTGCAGATTGGATAATTTTGTCAGACTTTTTAGATGATTTTGGTGTAATATATCCACTGTGCTCATAATTAGGTCACGAAGCAGGATGCTGTGATATGATTAAATTGGACTTTTGTTTATTCACATTGATTGTTTTTATTTGTTTAAACTGATTACTACTTTTCCATCCTTGTCCATTTTCACACTAGCAGTAGATGAGCTGAGTTTACATACAGGCCTACAATCTTAGAATTTAGCATTAAACAAGGTAGTATTAAAAACTTTGTGGTCTTTTATGTTTTCTATATGATATCACACAATGTTACCATCAAAAATATGTAACATATGTTCATATTTTATAATGATATACACAGATCAGCCATAATATTAAGACCACCTCCATGTATCTACACTTATTGTCAATTTTCTCGGCTCCACTGACCGCACAGGAGCAGACATTAATCAATTTGTTGCTCTGCATACTTTGTTTGCCTCCTTTCAACCTGTCTTTCAATGGTCAGGACCCCCAAAGGACCACGATAGAGCAGTTATTATCAGGGTTGTCGGTCATTGTCAACTTTGCAGTGACATTGTGTGGAAGTGGGTAGTAGGTGTTGTGCTGGTACGAGTGGATCAGACACAGCAGTGCTGCTGTAGTTTTTAAATTCACCGATCTCATTGCTAGACCAAGAATAGTCCACCAAACAAAACAATCCAGCCAGTAGTGTCCTGTGTCCACTAAAAAAGGACAAAAGAATGACCCAACACAAACTGTTCAGCAACGGATGAGCTACTGTCTCTGACAGGGTGGACCAACGAGGTGGGAGTGTCTAATCGAGTGGACAGTGTTAAAAAATATACAGCAGCACTGCTGTGTCCAATCATCTTATACCAGCACAACACACACTAACACATTAGTGTCACTGCAGCACTGAGAATGATCCATCTTCCAAAATATTCCTGCTTTGTGCAGGTCCTGACCGTTGAAAAACTGTGTGAAAGTAAGCAGAGAAACTGGTGGACTACAGTCTGTATTTGTTGTAAATTGTTTTGTAATATTTCTATTGGTGAGTTCATTGTGATCCCAAACTTTTTTGAAAGACTCTTTATGCATTCAAGAATTATATTTTTCTCACCACTAATGATGCACTAGTTTCATAATGAGTGCATGCTTCTGTTTATACGGCTAACAGTTAGAGTGACTAATATAAGGCATTATAAGATATGTATAGATGTATTATGCAGAAAATGAATGAACGAGTGCATTATGAATACATGTTTCACAGTGTTGGCAGTACTTTTTTACTGATAATTTGGCACTAATCTGTACCGATCTGCCTAATTTTGTGTGTTGTCTCAGGGAACAGGACGTTATGCCATCTACATTGCCAACTATGCCAGTGGTAGTGTGGGGCCACATGCTCTTATTGAAATGGATGAGAGTGGCAGTGACCTGTCCAAGGGGATTGTTGCCCTCTCCAACGTGGCAGAGCAGGCCGGGGTCAACAAATTTACAGGTGTGTGTGGGCATATGTGTGTGTGAGAGAGGTTTATCCATTATTGGAGACCCTCTAAAAGCTGCCTGTGGGAGCAGGGTGCTTTGGCCAGTGGATGATTTACACCGGAGCAGAGAGCTCATATCAGCTGAGAGTCACTGAGTTATGGACAGTGTTTATCAGCTAAAGCAGCTCTAATAGAGAGAGCAGAGGGCCTGGGAGGCAGCACTACTGCTGGAGAGAGCAAGAGAGAGGCAGCTTTTGGCCACTCAGCTGTTTACTGCGCTGAAAGTCATAGGGAGGCACAAGGACGACTGAGCCATATTTCAACCCAGACTTGCTCAATGGGCCAAACATTCCATTAATCAGTGTAGACTGTGAAGTGGGCTTTGATCCTCCATTCAGCTCCCTTTCCGAGGAAGCACACTTGCACAAGACTGTGCTCTGGGACAAGGAGAAGTGGAGTAGAGCATGGCACTGAAAGAAGGTCATAAAGGAGAAAACCCTGGAATTTCCTTCTCATATAAATAAATAAGTTCCAGCCTATAAATCCAGACCAGCGTCTTGAGTTATAATTTATAATTCATTATTGGCTTATATCGGCTTAACTCAGCTACATGCCTCTGACATAACCATGTCATAAATATGTCTTAGAGAATGAGTTGTCAAGACATATTATGTCCAGCAGTATAACAATGTCAAGTTATCATGGCTGATAATTGTGAATCGTGACAGCATATGATAACTGCCATGACATTTTATTGTCAGTGTTATGTAGAAGGGTTCAAGTAAAGTGTTAAGAACTATAAGATCTAGGCTTACTATTGACTGCATTAATGATATCAGCAGATATGTTTAAATGTTCAAAACTGGTTTTAACCTGAATATTTAATATACATTCAGCTCAGTTATAAATATTAAATGGTTTCCTGGTTTAATGGATGTGGAGTTTAAGTGAAAGTGTTTGCATCCACTTAAAATATCGTATGTAATAATTCTGTATAGTGGTAGAAAGCCAAAAATAGTGTTTGGTTTGAGGTCTCAATGTTGTTGGCATGTTATTGAGTATATATTCAAATAGGTGATTATTTCTTATCCAATGGGGCATGCTTTAGACACTGAAAAGTTTATCTGCGTTTGAGATGCCGGAGTGGAGAAGTGAGATATGTGCAGGCAGAGTGGTATCGAAGCTTTAACTGAATGTGTTCACGCACTCTTTAATGTGATTGTAGTCAGTGTGTGTGTGTGTGTGCATGTGCGTGCGTGTGTGTCAGCAGAAACAGCTCAGAGAAATGGGGTGGAAAGCTAGTAATGATTGCACATTGCTTTTTGTGATGGTGCTGTCTCTGCTGTGTGCTGTAGGGGGACGGGGGGTTGTGGTGGGGCCCATCCTTAGCCACGCCCTCCCTGACATATTCTGTGACAATGAGTACAGCCCCAACTTCCTGTTCCGCAACAATGGGGATGGGACGTTTACAGATGTGGCTTCACAAGCAGGTGAGGTGCAAAAGACATTCTTTTCTTATCACCATTACACTATCACAACTGGATATTCACGTGTGCTGGAACAGTTTCAGCATATCAGAGCACTTTATGGCAAGGCTCTTAAAGGTGCAATATATGACATTCTGTAATCGGAATCTCAAACCAAATCAAATGCTTCACTAGGGCTGGACAATATGGATAAATGTATATCACGATATGTTTTTCATTTTGGTCGATATGATATAATACTGATATCGATATGAATAGTATAAAATCCACTGAAAATTTTCCAAGAAGAAACATGGAACAACACATCACCATCAAACATCAAATTGTAAGTACTATTTATATTTTTACACTAAATTTTAACAAGAGTGCGCTGAACTAATGACAATGTCCTGTAATGTATGTAAGTCAGTGACAGACGTTGTAAATAATATATATTGAAAAATTGAAAAGGTGGGCGGCACGGTGGTGCAGCAGGTACTGTTAGTGTCGCAGTCACACAGCTCCAGGGACCTGGAGGTTGTGGGTTCGATTCCTGCTCCGGGTGACTGTCTGTGAGGAGTTGGTGTGTTCTCCCCGTGTCCGCGTGGGTTTGCTCCAGGTGCTCCGGTTTCCTCCCACAGTCCAAAAACACACGTTAGTAGGTGGATTGGCGACTCAAAAGTGTCCGTAGGTGTGAGTGTGTGAGTGAATGTGTGTGTGTCTGTGTTGCCCTGTGAAAGACTGGCCCCCCCTCCAGGGTGTATTCCCGCCTTGCGCCCAATGATTCCAGGTAAGCTCTGGACCCACCGTGACCCTGAATTGGATAAGCGGTTACAGATAGTGAATAAATGAAAAGGTGTTTAATAATCATACAATTCTTATTAAAACATCATATATTGTGATATATATTGATATTGAATTATTGTCCAGACCTCCATCAAGGAGAGGAGCACAAGGGAATTCAACAACAACAAATTGCGCCTACTCCAGCCAATCAGTTATGAAAAGAGACATATGTCTTATTTTGCCATCAAGTTTCTTACACATCAAGGATTCATTCTGAAAACCTTCGGCTGCTTTGTTTGTTCTGAACCCAAATAAAAAACAAAACAAAATCATATTTTGAAAGGCAGTACCAGCAGTAATCAGACTGCAATTTAACAAGGTGTAATGGAGTTTAATAAAGGGATGACATCTGCTACTTACAGGAGTTGAGGACCCAATGCAGCATGGCCGAGGGGTAGCTCTAGCGGATTTTAATCGTGACGGGAGGACAGACATTGTGTATGGAAACTGGAATGGGCCACATCGACTCTTCCTGCAGTTAAGCAATAACCGCAAACAAAGATTCAAGGTGAGTTTAAGGCTTGCTGAAATCTTTATCAGTTGTCATGTTACCTGATTTGTAGACTTTTCCTTTAGAGGCTGATTTAAACCTAATGTCAATGCTCCCTGAAGCTTGGAAGATCATCCTAACCCTTGAACGCCTGCTCAGGTCACTAGTGACAAATGGCCTCATTTACTGGCATATGCAATAATAAATCTTTCAAATAAGCGAAAAAACAAATAATCAGAATTAAATATGATAAATTGTTGGTGCCAGTAAACAGTTTTGGCAGTGTCTAAGCTAACATGCATTTTGTAGACCAGTTAGATAATAATTGCCAGGGCAATATGGGTTCAAGGTAAACAGTAAGTTCAGAAATTAGTTGACTCATACTTATGAATTATATTTATAATAAGATTGCAGTCTTTTCTGCAGTTACAGCTTCTGTTCATCTGTAAAGACTTTACATTAGATGTTATAATATTACTCTGTAGATTAATAGAATTCAGCTGAGAGGGCAACAGTGGAGGTACTGATATTAATTATATGTGGATCACAATCACTACTCTTGATTGTATTGATTGTATTGTACAGCACTTCTAGTCAAAACATCTTGTTGTTAAGTGTACTATATAAATAAAGGTCATACTCTAATTCACACCAAAGATATTAGATGGACCTCAATCAATCTATTAATTATAAAAAAATATAGAGTGTACAGTATATAAAGTTGGCAACGAATCGCCTGCAGGCATCTGAACGCTCTTTGTGGAATAGAGAAATTGGCGCAATCTTTTAGAGGTGTGTCTTGTAGATGTCTAAAATCTTTGACTTTATAGCATCAAAAATTTGCCTCCAAGCTGTGATATCCATTAGGGACTGTAAATATATGTAAGGTTTTTTATTTCTTGGGTAAATGCAGTTTGAGCTCTTGAACTATTTCGGAAATCTGCATCAGTATAAATTATTTTATAAAAACTATATACATGTTAGCACAGTATGTTGCTATAGCACTTGTTAACTGCCTTATTTAAAACTCAGGCTAAATAAAAACATTAAAAACCTCATTATATTATTTTCCATAAATGTTGAGGTACTACAGGAGGTAGTGTCTCAGTCACACAGCTCCAGGAACTGAGACTGTCTGTGAGTTTGTCTGTATGTGAGTTTGGTGTGTTCTCCCTGTGTCTGTGTGGGGTTCCTCCGGGTGACTGTCTGTGAGGAGTGTGGTGTGTTCTCCCTGTGTCTGTGTGGGGTTCCTCCGGGTGACTGTCTGTGAGGAGTGTGGTGTGTTCTCCCTATGTCCGTGTGGGTTTCCGCCGGGTGCTCTGGTTTTCTCCCACAGTCCAAAAACACACGTTGGTAGGTGGATTGGTGACTCAAAAGTGTCCGTAGGTATGAGTGTGAGTGAATATGAGAGTGTGTGTCGCCATGTGAAGGACGGCGCCCCCTCCAGGGTGTGTTCCTGCCTTGTGCCCAGTGATTCCGGGTAGGCTCTGAACCCACCACAACCCTGAACTGGATAAGTGGTTACAGATAATGAATGAATGAATTAAATAAAATAATATTGAGTAACTAGACAGTCAGAGCAGTGACTTTTTAGTTAAATGTTCTTGCTGTTATTCTTTTCTACAGAACAGTGAGCACCTCATCATTCTTCCTGAGACAAACATAGCTACTGCATCTGTGCCTGCTTTTATGTTCCTGATGATTACTTGGCAGATTGGGCCAGAGTTGATTATTCTGAAGCTGCAGGAGAAAGTGCTGACCAAGGATTGACTGCCCTCCACACACAAGATAGCACTATATGAATACAGTAATTAAGAATACAACTGTGCTCAGTTTAATCTTACTTATTAATGTATACAAATATGAAACAAAAATGTGCAGACTTGTAAGATTTCCACATACAGACTGAGTTAAAACACTCAATTAAAAAATACTTATAATAACATTTATTTGTTTATTTATGTTCCTAAAATTTGTAGAAACCCTTTTTAATAAGTGAAAAGAACACACATTTCAAACACAGACATGTAATGTTGCATACAGAGCTTAAATGATCTCTGTAGAATAGCATCAAATGAAATGGGACACTCTGAAATAGCTGCACATGCACTTGAGGCCACCATGCCCAATGCTGAGAATGGACTGGAAGGAAATCAGACACTGCCCATTGGAGCAGTGGAACTGCATTCTCAGGATTGAAGGAGGTGTTTTAATGTGTATAAAGCAGCATATTAAATTTGTCTGCATGAATAATGTGAGAATCCTCCTGGAACAAATTTAAGCAAGTAACAGACAGGTTAAATAACTTGTATTCATGCCAAAATCAGTGTTTCTATGTAGTACAGAAGTGACCCAGTGTTTGAGAAATGGAATAAATTTATGCATAATTATGCAGGATCTAAGTCCAAAGTCTAGAAACGGTCTGATCTTTAATTCAGCATCATGGGGGTATGAAGTCAGTTTTAAAACAGATTCAGACTCACTGTTTAATGTCAGTTGTAACTAAATGAAGCACTACTTTATGTGGAACTGTGGGCTGAGTGTAAACCTGCAGTGACATTAGCTGTTGTGGCATTTTTTGATGTTATATTCACTGACAGAAATGTTTTTTTTTTCTCTGTCCAGATAGATAAATATCAGCAGGAGGTGTTTTATGGGGTCAGGTACTGGGTTAATGTCCTGTGGGAGCACTTGTAGAGAGATGTCTGTGGCCGAGACACGCTGCTAGCTCTTCTGACCTATGCCATCAGTAATTAAGATGCTCTGTCACCTCAGTGAATTGCTAATTAAATTTGAACAAGCAACTGTGGTCCACTTAGGCACAAAGTGCATACTTGGGGCACTACAGGCCAGTTTTCCCTAATAACTCCTTGAGGTGTGGAATTTAAAAGTGTAGTAATTGCAAAATAATAATACAATTAATGATATTTTAATTTATATGCTGTACACTGTATTGATATGTATAAGTCAGTGCTTTTTAATATTTTTGACATGATATGCATGTAAAGGATGTTTTTATTTTTTGTGTACACAAACTTTGTGAGACATAGACATCATATTCACATTTTAATACATATGTATTTATGTCTACTAACACTTATTCAAAATCTGCATTTGTTTAGTTGAGTTACAAGTGAGAAATATTTCAAAATGACATGCTTGTGTTAATGTTGACTTCTAAATATAAGGAAGTCTTAAGAAGAGACTGTGCCATAATGACAACAGTGTTTCATCATTAAAAAAATTGTTTAGGCATTGCAATAAGAAAACTGAAATTCGTCAGCTTAATGCTTTCTGTAGCATATGGGAGTGATAGTACTGAAATGACCGAAGCAGAACCTTAGAGAGCTTCAGTTTAATTTCTCTTTTGTTCCACACCTCCCCTGTATGAGTCCTGTCCAGAGCTGTCCATTGCCTCTCCTTCACCCACAGAGGACAAGGTCACTGTGTGGGACTCCTTGAGCAGACTTTATGAGCCTTATAATTAAAATGAGGGATAAATACTTGAGGGAGTGCAGGGCTGCTCTATAACTCTTCCCAGACTTATTGCTGCACCACTGAAGCGTGGAGATTTCAGTTACTTTCTCTTGGGCCAGGTCTCTGCCCTGTAAGTTTACCTGTAGATTTACTTCCTTACTGATGACACCACACATCAATTATTAACTTATCTGACTGCTCTACAGGTAAGGAATACATATCATTACTGTCTAAACAAAGCCTCAACAATCTCCAAACAATCTATCTGTAAAGGAGGATGAAAACACGTTTGGACTTTCAAAAGAGGTTAATGTAATATTGTTTAAACTATTTAATAAACAATAAAAATTATTTATTGTTTAATTAATTCATGCAACACATTTTATTGGTTTGTTTATGTCTGTGTGAATGTAAATAGCAAAAGGGCAAATGTGAAATATTTGGAGAGTGATGATATATAATCCTTAAATTCTCTTATATCCTTAAACCAGCAAATAAAACCTTGAAAATTACACATAGTTCATTTAAACAATTGGCGAGATGAAAGTGTGATTAGGGTTTATGTTCAGAAGCTGATATGCCGATATTCTTGTGTGTGTCTCTCAGGACATCGCCTCGCAAAAGTTCTCCATGCCATCTCCAGTGCGCACAGTCATCGCTGCTGACTTCGACAATGACAATGAGCTGGAGGTCTTTTTCAACAACATTGCATACAGAGGGCCATCAGCCAACAGACTCTTCAGGTAAATGACTCTAAATTACTACAAGGACCAACTTAGGTCACAGTACATTATATTCAGGTTCATATCGGATCAAAACATTTCAAATCACACACAAATTCAAAGCACAGCCAAGAAAACAATGTTTAACCCAAAGGTTATTCTTTAAGGCAGGAAATAATTAAGGAAGCTCCCTGTCTTGTTCTGTATTTATGAGCGCGTCTTGATAGACCAGTTAGCCGAGAGGTGCAGTGGCCAGGCCACAGACTTACAGCCGAGGCCCATCCTTTTGCAACCTTCAGAGCTACAGGACTGTGCAGAAGTCTTAGGCACCTAAGGGAATTATATATTTTTAAACTAATGCCTTCTCAGTGAGTATGGTGCTTGTATAAAGTTATATATATTCACAGTAAATACAAAAAAAATGTATATAAAATAAATAAGAAATATGAGATAATTTTTTTTATATATAAAGTAGTAGATGTGAGTGAGTTTGAAGAACAATGTTTTGTTCAGATTCTCCTTGATTGCATGAATTGGTTAAATCCACAGCACACATTATCATTATTTATTAACTGGTAAAACTAGGTATTGGATGATAACCTCAAATAATACGCACTGCCACAGGGAGAGATTTGGAAAAATTTAAACCAATACATTCACACACAGAGTATCACACTGGAATAATGTTATTTGGTTTTATTCTAATGTTGGGCGTTATTTGTTGTTTGTTTTTTAGCAAATAAACACTTACTGCTCAGATTAATAGCTTTTTAAATCTCAGTCTCTGGTGTCTAAACTTTTGCACAGTACTGTAACTGATGGGAAATCTTGCCCAACCTCCATCCTATTCCTGTGTCCATTTCCCTGCTTCCTATAAAGATAATACCGCATATAAGCAAAGAAAATTTCCCTCTAAGGTCCATTAACAAAGCCTTCTGAATGACCCCTGCTTTCTATTAGGACAAGGAGCAGTTCACTAAATCTAATTAATGTAACCACTGGCTTAATTTTATTACTGAAAAAGGCCATCTGGCATACAAAGCGGTAGTCTGTCCTCAAACTTCATTAATTAAATCAGCGTAGCAGGATTCATTGACCAAAGGCAAACTTGTAAAAGAATTCCACCAGTGAGACTTGTTATATAAAATGAAATGGAAAAAAAGGAGAGAAATCGAAATATGTTTGACGTGAACAAATACAAATGCTGCTTTTTGGAATGGAGTTGTTTGAAGTGAAAAGACAGTGCATATATTTGATGAGTGCTTTGGCAGGGTTTCCCGAAGAGAACACGGAGACCCTCAGATAGAGGAGCTCAATGTTGGAGAGGCAGCCGAGCCAGAAGGGAGGGGAACAGGTATGTACCTTTGGCCGAACAACTCTAGGAATATTCATTCTAAAATTACATCCTGCTGTTTTTGGATTCAGGCACGATGTAAAACCCGTCAAATTGTACAATATTATGTAATTGTTGAATCAACATTTTTAGGTGATTTAAAAGGTCTGAAAAAATCTTTCCACAATTTTTTCACAATCATTTTTATGGCTATTTTGCTGTACAGTGGATACACGTGGTGTCAGTGTAATATACACTGATTATGAATTACAAATTGATGTGTATTCAAAATCAGAGATGTAGAGTTTCTTCTACTGTGGTATTTATTCATTTTAGATCATTTCAGTCTAAAATAAAATGTCATTTGTTAGATCAGCCTCAGAGGTGTAGGGATTCAGTCAGCAGAAACATATAATTAAATGAAATAAAAAATAATAATTAGTGGCTAAATATGAATGCTTAAAATACATCTGCATACAAAGTTATAAATCGTTTAGGTTTATTTATGTGGTTCACATGTATGTGTTTTCTTTACCACTGGGTGGCGCTAGAGATCTATTGGTATCTTACTAATGTCAAACTGCTTCAGATTGTATTCCAGCAATAAGTATTTAGTGTAGTTATAATGATGATAATCATCTGCAACTGAGTCATTACGTAATGTCAGCTCATTATGTTAATATAAGGTTCAGATTCAGGGTCTCTATTAAGTCACTGTGGTAGACTCACTGGGTCAGCATGAATAACAGGAATAACTGGCCTTATCCTGGCCATCATAAAGATTGTGTATTTAAAGTAGCAGAACCATGTAAAATATTCTACAAAATGAATAATTCAAGTCGCACAGTACCTCATTACATCTCTGATTTACTGGGCATGTTGGATCCATGGCAGGGTTAAGACACTGGGACTCGTTCCATCTCGAAAGAGTAATGTATTTGTCTTGTAGGAGCTGCTGTGACAGATTTTGACGGAGACGGACAGTTGGATCTGCTGGTAACACATGGAGAGAGCGCAGCCCAGCCCATCTCTGTGTACAGAGTCACTCAGGTACGCCACTGACTCACACTATCACAACTCACCAAAAAACTGCTAATGAAGGAAGAACTTACAAATGGATTTTAAATGTGGTTCAGGTGTTAATGAAAATTATGCAGTGGAAACAATTGAGTAATCAGTTTAGACAAGAATTAATTTTTTGTCAGACTTCATTGTGCAGGTGTACATTCCCTTTTCTCTGAATAATTAGTTATTTGTTCAAACACATCTCGTTTTCACACGTTTTTGCATCTCAGAGGGATTTATCATAGTTGATTTTAGAGTTTCACTGACAGCCTTCTCATGGTGTTTCTTTCCCCTCTCAGGGATCATCTAACAGATGGCTGCGTGTGATTCCACGTACACAGTTTGGGGCTTTTGCTCGAGGAGCAAAAGTGGTGGTCTACACGAAAAAAAATGGCGCTCACACACGCATCATTGATGGAGGTTCTGGCTACCTGTGTGAGATGGAACCTGTTGCTCACTTTGGGCTCGGTATGTGCTGCATGTCTCTTATAAGTCGCAAAACACTCCTAAAGGTTTATAGCACGGGTATTATTTAAAATTTGATGAAGTCAATTTGCCAATGTTTTCTCCCAAAGAGTTTATGGTTTAAGCTTCAAGGTTTATGTTTCGTCTTATAGTGGCGCTTCACATTGATGTGTTTGATTAATGTTATATTACGGAACACATGAACTGGTTTAGAATTGGCTGCAGGAATAATGTCCATAGACATCTATAAAGTTATGTATTCTATATCAAATTGCCTTATTTTTAAGCAAGTTAGGCTGTCCTCAAGCTCATACCTGTCTTGCTCTCTCTAGTGAACGGACCACAAAGGGTAAACCATCAATTTGATTGGCACAATTGTCCATCTCCATGACTGTCAAAAAAAACAAACAAAATAAACTTAATGAATATTATTATTTATTCTCATTAATTCATTACAAATTGGCCATGGATCCCAACAGAGCCTTCACACAATCCAGGTCCAGACTGAGGTCCACCATGTGGTTATACCAGGGTTTTAGTTTTTAGGTTTTTCTGTTAATTTGGAAATGAAAATATTGTTGAGTCAGAGACCACACTTTATTTATATTATTTTCAGTCAAATGGTCATTAAGTACAAGTTATTTATTTGAGATATTCCATGTTTTACATAGTTCCCTTAAATAAGGAAGGGAGAACATTTTCGCCAAAAATGGGATTTTCACAACAACACTAAAACTGAGGCACAGAATAAGGTTTTATGGACTACATTAACTAAATCAGTGAGAGATTTAGAAGACAGTATTATCCCAGAAACATTTCAAGAATTTTCAATCAATCAATTAATATAGATTTATATATTATTTATATATAGATAATATATGGTTTATATAGAGTATTTTACAACTGATTTTGCCACAAAGCAGCTTTTCAGAATCTATTCAAATAATATCTGATAACCACAAAGAATGTTGAAGAATCAGTGCAAGATTTGAAGACCAATGAATGCTGTTAAACATGAAACACTTTGGAAAACAGCTGACTGGGAAGAGGTTTAATCTACAGCAAGATAATGACCCTCTACAATTTGCACACACAGAATTTTTTAGCAAAGAATCTTCTGGTGTCCTCAGAAAAGTGGTCTGGCCACACTAAGAGCCCAGGGTTAAATACCATACTCTGTTTGGGATCATTTTATCATGGGAGGCAGTAACTGGAACCAACTTTGAAGATATGTTAGATTATTTAAAATACAATTTAATAAAAACTGAGAGCAAGTCTCTTGAAAGCTGTAATTTACGCAAAAATTCTAGTGGTAATGCTTAACCATGAGGGTACATTAATTCATGGTATTTTAGCAGTATTACGTAACAAGACAGTAATAAGCCTTACTATATATTTTAATAATTAATATAGAAACAAGAACTACCATTACTTTAATATAATGCATGTTCTTGCTAGTTATTGTTTATTATCATTACTTAATGATTGTGACTTTACCGAGGCTTATTACTGTTTTAAGTAATGTGAATTTATATTATTGTTAATTGTTTCCATTATATTTAATGGTTGAGTCTTCTGCATGATCATCTGCTTTTGACTGATGGTATAAATAAGAAGCTTATACTTGCTATTGTTATCGACTGTAAAATAAAAAAGGGTGGTCTTTGAATTTTGACCAGTATGGTACTATGTTTCTATGCGGTGGTGTTCTGAAAGTATTTAATTACGCTTGATTATCATTAGCCAGTATTAAACACAGTCATGATTATAAGTAATACATTACAGTTGATATGATTAAAAACAATCAGCACAAATCTCAGTTTGCTTGACAAAGTCCTATCTAACAACTATGCAAACACAGCGGGGAATAAACATGCTCTTCTGAGGCCGACTGTGATGTAACTCCTGATCTATGGGGTTGCTTGAGTCATGCGTTCCTCACAGAGCAGGAACATTAGCCTGTGTGCTGAGGTCAGTGTTTTTAAACTCCTCACTGATTGGAGGTCAGTGGAGGTGAGGACATTGGGGTACAGGTGTAGCAGCTGGTGGTCAGCCCTGGAGCCTGCTCCCTCTGCACAGCTCGTTTACAGAGCATGGCTTCAGCAGCTCATCAGGGAGTCATCAGGCAGATTTGTAGCAGCGCTAGGGAGCGAGTTGGAAGCCGGGGCAGTTCTAAATATGCTGTGAAAAATAAAACACTCTCCATCAGCGGTCACACGATCGCCTTTAGGGCCTGTAAATATGTGTGTACGTGGCTGTGGGTACAGCCAGACGTATATTCAGTAATGAAGTGCCTGTGTGTGGAGCCAAGCTAAAAGACAATACGAAATTTCACCAAGGGACATATGAAGAGAAGTACCAATCAACATTATTGGAACAGTAGTTTGACCCCTTAATTGTTCATTATACATTTGTATATTTTCCATTTCATTAAGTTTTCATTTTGATTAAATTGTATTTGTGTAGAGCTTTTTAACTGCCAAAGTCACAAAGACGTTTTACAGAAATCTGGGTCCTTGCCACAAGTGAGGTTTGCTAAGGTGACAGATGCAAGAAAAGTTTACTCAGAACTGGATAAGATAAGAATAAAGACGATGAAATATGACCACTACTTTAGAATATTCTTTTGCATTTACTTTTCCACCATTGCATGACTTAAAATTGTATTTGAATTAAACTTTTAACCAAGCATTTCTAAACATTTGTGACAAAGATTTAAAAAGAATTACAATGCAGTGGCAGCTCCTGCCTAACTTCTCTATAAATTAAGAGCTAGCTATCTAGCCAACCAGCACATTGCACTGTATAAATAATCAGGAATGTAACTTGACAGTGTCATGTAACGTTGACGATTTTTATTTCTGTGGTCACCTCATGTCGAAATGTCACCAAAGCTTTCTCTTTTATCTACATACTGTTCAATATCTGTGGATAGCTTAATCCAGGAGTTCATTATAAAAGTCTTGTTCAATAAAGTTACTTTACCTCTACAGTGAACCAACAATCAACAACTGTGGTCATAAACAAATACATTGAAATTGAGTCTCCCTCTTTCTATTCTATACATGCTCAGCCTTCTGTCCTCAGAAATTTAATGTGTACAGGAATTCCAGAATAAATAGTATTGTGAAGTTTATGGAAGTCATACTGACCAGATTGCTAGCTGCTCTCTCTACATGGTGAGAGTTTATGAGAGGAGTCTGGGGTAAATTTCCACCATCTTGAAATTGCCCAAAAAGAGGAGGGACCTTACAGAATAAAATATAATGCTGATTGGGATACTTAGAGGTGGGACAAACCGTCTGGTCTTTTACTGCAGGATATTGAAAGATAAAAAATCCTCCCTTTCCATTTTGGTGGTGTGTCGCTCCATCGCACTAATGAATGAAGCTCCCCCATTAAAATACTTTGCACACTTCAGGTGAAATGGCTTCTTTTCTGAGGGGCACCTGTAGAGGTAGACTGAGTCCTGGCGGGACTCTCTGCGGATCTGTTTACTTTAGAAATGGTGCTTTAATTAAAGACCGGGAAGGCCCTCAAAGCCTCTTTCCATGCTTGACTAAAGAGTGGAATAGAAGGAAAGTGGAGCTGCTTGCCCTCCCCACATTCCCATCTTTGGCTCTTTGAAGTTCTGCATCTCTTTTTTGCCACGTTTGTTTCTTTTGGATCATCTCTGTGGTGATCAGTCAATGCCAAGGTCTTGGTCATTGCAATGCCAACTGCTGGACCAAGTAACCATGGTGGCATTGTCAAAAGTGACTGTCTGGGTGATCTACTGAGGCAATGTCATGGGCCAATATTATCTGGATTTAGGCAAATATTATACGTCTTCATAATCCTTTTAATGAAGCTGTTGATTTATAAGGCTACATGACACCAACATATGCCTTTTATGGCAGATGGAATAAGTCTGCATCAAGGAAGGTTTATTCTAACAAGACTCATTTTTCATAACACTTCCTAGACTGAAATGTGCTAAATCAGCTTTAATAACAACTTGTTGGATTAAGCTGTAATAGATAATTATGTACGTTTACATTAGTTTTCATGAAAGGTATTGTAGCCTTACAAAGGTTTTTGTGGAGCTTATGAATAAATGCTTAGAGTAAAGTTTTACTCAGACACCTAATATAGAAGACTTTAAAGCCAAGTTCACACAACAAGTGGCCCAACCTTATTTTCAACAATCAAATCTGATTCTGCTGTTCACAGAATATGCTGTCTATATAATGTGACCTACAGTCTGTCATCAGTCTGAACAGATCAAACTGCATGCACAAAATGATGATTCTCCAGGCTGTTCCCTCCAAAGCACTCTCGTATTTAAATGGAATGGAACCGGACCAAACACACCGTCTCCAAAGAGAACAAATCAAGAGCTCACATAAGAACATTAAGAAGTTTCACACCTCAAATTAAAACACATCTGTGTCACAAATAGTGTCCCAGTATTCATCTCAAACATGCAACATAAGAGTCTCACGTCTAATGGGGCAGTTGAGCACCATGGAATGTTACTTGCAGTGCCAGTGGGCTCAGACCCGTGATCCCCTCATACACTGTTAGTCATGAGAGACCCGCTCTCGCTGTATCATATGAGAATTAGGCACCATCGTGTTCAAGCCGTAGTACTCACACTGCTGTGCACAGCTGCAGCAGAGAACATTCCTGTGCATTTGTTAAGAGCCTGCAGCTCTGGTGCCAAACCCTAGCCTGCTCCAACCTGGCTTTTGCCGAAGAGCTTCTTGGGAGGCCTTTTCTCCTGAGTGGAATTTTTCCATTGAGAGCCTTGCATAAAGAGAAGAAATCACTCATTGTGTCTTCCAATCCTGAGGGGAGGTTACAAAGGCAGACTGTTCTCAAACTGCTGAGAAGCTTTTTTCCTTCATCCTCCTTAACTATGTACTTCAACCAACAGGGAAAGATGTGGCCACCAATGTGGAAGTGTATTGGCCCGATGGACACTCTGTGGCCAGGCCTTTGGAGCTCAGTGACCTGAACACGGTCATGGAGATCTTCTACCCAAAGGCTGAAGAGGAAGAAACTCCAACAGTTGAGATAGAGGTGTGGGTGAGCCCTGAGTACAATGTCATTATCATGAAGGGTAAATATTAAGAATAATTTTATTCGCTGCTTTTATTCTTCTACAGTGTGGACATGGATTTATTGTCAATGAAAATGGCCGTTGCACTGGTAAGATACTTTAAGGATCGCTGTCCTATGTAACCCTCATACACAGTGTGATATATATGTTGAATGTTGTACCCTTAAGTTGTTCTTGTTTTGTCCCCTGTGTGAAATCTTGTATTTCACTAAACTCCCTTGTAACTCCCAGATCAGGATGAGTGTACGCAGTTCCCGTCTGTCTGTCCCCCTGAGCGTCCTGTGTGTACTAATACTTATGGTAGCTTCAAGTGCCGTGCCAACAAGAGGTGTAACCAGGGATACGAGCCCAATGATGAGGGTACGGCCTGTGTGGGTGAGTAAAAAGCTGGAAACCAGACATAATAGTAATAACCATATACGGAAAATGGTTTCCAGCTGTTATTTTGCTGTTAGCTTCCATGGATGACAGCACACTGAAAAAAAGCAAAGGTATGAATTTACTTGATTCTTATTTACATTGGTTCTACGTGAGTGAACGTTAATTTAAATGACAAATTTGTGCTGATATAATATATTTTATTCATGTGGAAATGATGCTTACATTTGAAATATATAAATTCAGTGTATCATTATTTCCCACTGTCATTACTGATTCAAGGACTAATTTAGTTCAGCTTTTTCTCAACTTTCTGTCCCTGCTTCATAACTGTTTTCACCTTTCCCTGTCCCCTCTTTGTTCTGTGGTCTTTGCACATTTTCATGTTTTCATCACCGGAATGACATTACAATCCCCTGTAACATATGTGTAACACTGGCATTATTTTCAGTTGCTATTTTGGTGGATAGTGTCTGAGCTGGAATGGCTTGAGTGAATCAGGTGCACAGAGCTATTTTTGAACCCAGTATGATCCCAAATGGAGCTTATGTTACATTTTCAGACACACTTGAAGCACAAGTGCAAGCTGAAAGTGGTATTTTGTGTCTTCAGCTGCAGATCTTGCCCAAATATTTGTAGACACCCTTTATAATTAGTTCATTTAGCTGTTTTAATTTGCTTCCCTTGTGGGGAGAGGCACTCAGTACATTCACAGCTTATGTATTCTGCGCGGAAATACATGTAAATCAAATGATACTCTGGAGAAGCTTTACATGAGCTTAGAGTCACTATGCCCAAGCCAAGCATTGGCTAGAACTAAATTGGCCTGTGGAGCTGTGGAATTGTGTTCTCCAGAGCATTCAAAAACCATGGGATGAGTTGCAGTGGTTTTTGTAATCCAAAGCTAATTATCTAGTGACAGTGCCTGACTTGACTGATCCCAGAGTACACTGTAAACCTGAATGTTAGCCGAACTGGAAAAAAAAAAGTTCACAAACTCATAAAATGTCAGAAGAATGCATGCACAGCAGAGGCGATTGCTCTAAGACTGCAAGGGAAGCTCAGCTTCCCCTAAAATGTCAAAAAATAAGTGATCAAATATATTCTGTTGGGTGTACATGTCATTGAATAAATATGCACTACAACGTGCTCAATTTTTGTTCAGAATCAGCTTCTTATCACTGGTAAAGATGTGGCTTTCCTCTCAATCCCGGAGCCTCACAGCGCTTTAAACAGAAACAGCGTCTCTGGGGGTCTAAGGGGCAGTGGGCGGGCCTCGGCTGGCCCGGACGCTCAGCTTCTGCATGATGATAGGATGATCTGTCTGAGGCTGAATCCCTTTTTGATTGACAGCGAAATGAGCGAATCAGCGATCCTTTGGTGTAAAGATCCGAGTGAGCATTAAATTTTCATTCTGTTCTGAGTTGAACCGGACACTTTCTTAATTCTCTTAGCGAGATTTTCTTTGTTAAAAACGACTAGCGACAAATCAAGCTTCTATTTCTGGTGGTTTTTTTTGTAGCTGCTTGTGTTTGGAGACTGACTTCTATCACTCTTTCTGACTTCTATCTCAGTTTCTGACCAGCGGGTGCTACTGAGCCCCTCCACCGTCACAAAGCACTCACAGGCGAACACACTTCACATGGGCCAAGGCCGTTTAAGCAGCCTAGCTCTGCTGGCCATTGAGAGGACACAAGTCAAGTCCCTGGAAAAGACTCCTTGTTGGTACGACAGGGTCACAGATCATTTTCGTGAAAAGGAACGGAGGGTAGAATTTATGTATAAATAAACCGACACATTTTATGATGTAGGCCGAAATTGAGCTTCCCCTCCTTGAAAGACCAGCATCTGCCACTGGGGCACAGTTACTTTAAGTGTCTACAACTTTAATGCTTAATACAACTCATGCATTTCTGGTCCTCAATACTATTAAGTACTATTAACTAATCTAAAAATAAATTAATTCATTGTCTGTAACCAAGGTGTCAGTCCATCACAGGGCACAACTCACACCTATGGACACTCATGCATGGCCAGTCCACCTACTAACGTGTGTTTTTGCACTGTGGGGAACACACCAAACTGCTCAGGGCAGTGACTCAATGCGGGTCTCGAACCCACGACCCTAGGACTCTGGAGCTATGTGACAGTGATTCTACCTGTTGCACCACCGCCCCCTTGCACTGAAAATAACACATGAACCTGTCCACATTCACTAAAAGTAGTGAGCCCTAGACCATCCACCAACTCGACTGAAAATTGCTGCACTGGTCCTATGTCTGTGACTTACGACGCCATGCTGCATAAACTTATAACATTTAAGTTCAGTTAAATCAATCATATACAGCTATTTTTTACTTAAATCACAAAACAGGATTCAATCAAAATTTTACAGTTTCACAAACTCAAAATGAAGAAATTGTTGAAAAAATTGAATTGTTAAATTGATTGCAACTTTTCAATATATTTTAAGTTACAATCACTCAATCCAGTTAATTACTTTGAAGATTAGATTTTACCATATAGTATGTGTCTTACAACAAATAACAGTTAACAACAGAGAGAAAAAGGTGATTTAATTTCATATTGCTTCTGTTGCAAAAGGTTTAATTACAATTATAATTTGTCCTCAATGATGCTGATACTGATATTGATAATGAAACCCTGAGTATTGAAAGCACCTTGCTTTTATTTAGCATTATGATCACAGGACGGGCTTTCTCTTCTCTCCGCTTCCTTTCTGCAGCACAAGTAGCATACTTTGAGGGGAACAAGTCATCTGCCTTCAAACTCTGGGCTTCTCACCTCTTGCCCCTGTCTCTAACGCTGCTGGCTGCTCTGTCTGTCTGTCTGGAGGCCTGAGAACACTATACCTCTTCTCCTCCCTCTTGCTGTCACTCTCACCCCTCTGTGTTCTCTCTCGTTTGTATTGGGAGTGGACAGTGAAGGGAACTCTATGGACTCGTGTTTCCCACTGTGGCCCCCCTGCTGCAACCCATTTTCAGCTCTCATCACTCACTGAACTCTAGAACAGACACTGAGCATGCCCACAGGAACCTAAAGGAGATACCTGCTTAAAAAAAGAAAAAAAAAAGAAAAAGAATAACAGTTGTCCCTTCAGGCAGGTTGTCAAGTGAGAAAGTCATCGCATGGAGGACAAACATCAACTTCTGACCAAATGTGGAATGGACTATTCATCAGTTCCACTATTGTTATTTGGTGTATCCTTTTTCAACACTACCTTAATTTTTTTTCAATGCGATAATGATATGAAAATATGTGCAAATTACAGGGTCATTTTGAGCAGTGCTTGCAGTTTTAATATTTAATGTAATCAATAAATGGTCAAGTCTCTGCTGTTGATTTTATCAAAACCATGAGCACAACTACGGTGGAAAGTTCAAAGAAATGAAACGTGTTCATGTATCATATTGTTTTATTGAACAGTCTGCTACTACATTTTTGTAAATGTCATTACAAGACTCCAAATCGGCTTCTTGTGTTTCTTAAATGTACTGTCCAGGCCCTAATTGTAGTGGGACTGCAAATGTTGAAGGAGCCATGAATGGTTTGGAATGAACTGAAATGATGTCTTTGAACACAGTGCTCCTGTAGACAGTGGTCAGAGTTTATCATTTATACTGCCTGCTTGTTGCTGTAAATTGGCCATGCCCAGGCTTCAGTGTAGCGGTTGCTTTTTAAGTCTCGGAGTGAGATGTGAAGAGCTGTTGGAGATGGGCAGCATATGCCCAGCCATCTGCTTTATTCAAGGATACAGTCCATAAACACTGAATAATACATGCACAAGCTTCACCACAACACATTCTTAACACCGACCTGTACTCAATATCCAAAAACAGGGTCATCAGCTTCTGGAAAGACCATAAACTCTGATGTAATCAAAGCAGGTAGTAAACTCTGCATCAGTTAAATAGCTCTTAAATATTCTTCTCAATTTATTCTAGGTGTCAGTGTGGAGAGATAAGAATATATAGCCCAAGGAACATGCAGCAATATACAGGAAAATACATTGTGAAAAATTTGATTGTGAAATTCAGCTAATCCACCAAAGCACTGCCTATGAGTTTTGCCTATGATTGCGCAATATTATATAATGATTTCTATTAATACCAACCTTTATTCACAGTGCATTGCTTCAGCATATATTATATATCCCTAATATATATATATATATATATATATATATGGGTGTGATGGAGTGAGAATACTACTATACTACTACCACATGCAGGGCAGAGACCCACTTGGACCAGGACTGATAACCACTGCTGTAGGGTGTTTTATTTCTCATTTTGTTGATCAAATCTGTGCATACTTCTGCCCTCTAAATTCCCACAGTGTGGCATACTTTGATGCAGGCATATAGGTGAAGTCATATCAGAGAGGATTGTTCACAGCTGATCGACATGGCACAGAGAAAGGTATTCAGGCTTCAGCAGTAATGTATTTGTTTAATTTGTCTATGAGCTTATTTATGCTTATAATTTGAACAGTAACAATGTATATAAACAGATTGGCACATCTCAGATTGAAATACACTTTGAAACCAAGCACATTCAGGGTCTTTCCTACCCTGCTTATCAGCACATTACTGACGTCTTCAAAGATTAGACCTAGGGTGCTATTTGGAGCGGGGCTTTAATCAATCATTTAACAAGTGCCATGGCAAAATTTAATGTCCATTTCTTTTAGCAAAATATGTAGATTTTACATACTATATCTTCTGCCAGTTTTTTTTAATGCTATAAATGATAAAATACCAAAGTCATCAGAAATCAAAGCCCTGAACTATTTCGACTAAACTATTTTGTCTAGAGAATGCATTAATTTTCACATTGCTATGCAGACTTCTATGTAGACATACTTTTAGTTTCCAGTGTTCAATTATGTAGTGTGTTTGGTAGAGATATGAAGAATCTTTATTTCCCAGATGCACAAATCATAAAGAATTCAACAAACCCAAAAGGAACCCCAGGAAAAGATGTTAAAAGTATTATTAGAAATATAAGATAGTTAGTGGAGCAAGCAGCACTTAAGTTTTGCTAGCATGGATTACATCCGGAGAGGAGCCAGGGTGGAGGGGGGCTCAGGAAACTTAGGCTGGAAATCTGGGGGGATTGGATGCATGCGCTTAGAGTCGAACAGGTGTTGGTTGGTGTGATGTTGCTCAACATGGGGATGAACAGAGTGGTGGAGAGGTAATTGGGCTGTGATCCAGCTCCCAAGACTAAGTAATTTATTATTTTATATTTACTGCATTGTATATAACCATCATTCAGATTAGTCATTTTAAGTGAAAAATAGTATGTAGCATTTCATGAACACCTTCAGTGAGATGGAGGATTTTGGCTAGTTGTAGCCTACACTGTGGAAAAGGCCAAGCATTCTGCTCATGGCGAAAGCCTCAAAAAATGTATCTAGTCTAACAAGAGCTGGCAGACATAAACTGTAAAGGCCACACAATTCCAGTAATATGTGTACTGGTGACAGAGCTGATGAAAACATCTCATTTTTACTGCTGTTGCATAGTGATGAAAAAACACAACAGGAAACAAAACGTCAAGTGCCAATAGCATTAAAAAATAAGAAAAATATTTTTATGCAAAAATGTTCTGAACAAGTCTCCCTTGATATTCTTCAGTAGAGCAGTGACGGTCATTATCTTCCCAAATGGCATGTTGAGGTCAGCCTGTGGAATGAGAAGCTCCCCATGGTGAGTGAGGCTTTTAAAGTGAAAGTAAATGGAGAAAGCAGGCAGGCTTGAGTTCTGGAGAGAACATTGGGGAATGCTGACCTGTAAACAGACACAACCTGTGTTCCTAACTTTCAGATATTGAATGAATGTCTGTCTTTGCTGAATGAAATGTTATTGAGGATTTCCCTGTGCAAAATAAAGTCTGGAATCTTTTTTTGTTCTTATTTATTTTTCTTGTAACATTCTTGGGTGTTAGCACTGTAAACACGCCCATATCTCCAACGATTCTGGACACTGATAGACATCTTACAGTGATGCAGCTTACGATAAATGTGTGGTAAGTATAAAGGTGGTATTTTCTCTGGGTCTCATTTAAGATGACCAATTCTTTTAGAAATATGAGTGTATATAAAAGTGAGAGCGGCAGCAGCTGCAGAAATTGAAGGGGCTGGACGAGAGAGAGGGGGAGATTAGATCTCAGAAGAAAGCCAAACAGACTTACCCTGCCATGATGAGAGGTTGCCGACTGCTTGTTGTCTTTGAATGCAAATTTCGATTCATGCGGCCCGGCAAGGCCTTTTGAAGAGCTGTTGCCTTTGGGGACCAAAGAACACAGGAGTTATGCACTGGGCCATGGTCCATGTCTCCCATGGTTCAGAGCAAGTGGAACAAACACAGTGCTCACACCACTGATGTACCTGTTTACACAGGTGCTGTGTTCTGACCATTTGCTGGGCATTTAGCCAGTAAGGTAGACCTTACTAATAGACCAGTAGACCAGACTAATTTGGAGGATACATTTTATATATATATATATATATATATATATATATATATATATATATATATATATATATATATATATATATATATATATATATATATGCATTTTCAGTAGAATTTTAGAGACTGCCTGATTTTAATGAAATGATGTCATCTTAGCTATTGTACATGAAGGGCCACAATGGAATCAATTTAATGACTTTGTTTATATATTCTTCATAAACAGGTTTATCTATTGACAACAGATGTGTATAGAGAAGCCTACACCCATACTCAGAAACAGGTATTACTTATTCGGGTGAAATTATCCACCAGACCTCAGTGAAAGTGCACAATAAAAATGCAACAAATTATAGAAATATGCTGCTTGTCTGGGTAAAATAAAATTTGGCTACATAGTGTTATTTTCTTTCCAAACACATGATTTATCCAAAAGCTTAAACTTGTGGTTCCCTGACATGATGTACTTCTGAGTTCATTTAGACAGTGAATGTGCTAATAAAAATTTGTGTCAGTAAAAGTATAAAGTGAGAGTCTCCTGAGTAGTCCAAATATTCATGTTGTGGCCATCTCTGGCTGAGGGGCCCAAGATACGTTTGCCCCACTTCTTCCCCCCATCACATAACACTGCACTAGCCAGTGCAGGCATCTTAATTAATACGACAGAATTGAGCTGTTGTTATTCTCCAAGTACACTGAGCTGATCAAAAATGTCAAAGTGGGAGTCTGAAAAAGAGGCAGTGGCTGGGTCCATATGTCTCAGAGGGAGTATGTGCGAGACCTCGCCTAAAAGCATATTGGTATCTAACTTCCTATTGCCAGCATATTACACCAAATTAATTTAAATGGCTGGCTCTGAAGTGTAATCTGAGAAGGTGTTTTTTTTTCACCTTTGAACAAATAAACTTTAGCAAATGTGTCTGGCTTTTTCTTTTTCTGGCAACTGTCTTTGTGTGGAAAACTATGGACTGCTGAAAGAAAAGTAGTTTCTGCTGTTCAATCAAACATTGGAAGTATATTATAAACATTTGCTTTTGCACTTGAAAGAGGACTGAATTGTTCAATTTCCACTGAGGAAGCCAGTGATGAAGTATAATTTGGGCTTTCCTTTTTCCTTTTGGTGAGTGGAAGATGAGTGTGGTTGTGGTGAAATTCTGTGTGGGTCAGAATGAATGTTATCTGTAATATCCAAAGAGAGAGTTTAGATTTAAAAGCTTCTACCCAACAAAGGTCTTAATGCAGTGGCTGAAAGCGTGATGAGATACTGAGTCAGTAGCTGCGATGAAAGGAGATGAAACGCTCTGAGATAGTGTGCTTGGGAACATGGCAGAAAGATCTGCAGAGAGCAGTACCTGATAGCATCACTGCTAGATTGGTCTCAGTCTAAGACACAGATTGTTCTCAGTCAGCCACTCTCACAGTCACTGCCCTGGCATCCCTCATACATCTCAGGACTCTGCGAGTGTGGGCTTTCCACACAGGCTTGGACACCAGAGTCCTTACAAACTCATTACACAAACAGAACAGTACATTCTGCCATTGCTCTCTGGTAACTGTTTTAGAGCATATTTTGGGAACAAATACACAACATACTGTGGGGATTAAGGGCCTCTCAAAATCTATCTGATGGACCTGCCAATCCGGGGCTTCCAACAGCCTCGCGACTTGCAAGTTTCTATGTTGTGTGTTCACTGATGTAGCTAAACTGAGACAAAACAGTAAGCTGGTTAACTTGCTACATTTGCATTGGCTATATAAAGAACAAGCTGAAATCACAGACAATTAATTTAAGTCATTTTTCAGTGTAAAACGTTTTTGCTGTGATGAAGTGGAACACACCCTGGAGGGGGCGTCAGTCCTTCACAGGGCTTAATCCAACATTATAGCCACATAATTGTTTTATGGAAGAACACAAAATCCCCACAGCACTGTACTAATGTGTTGTTTAAAGCCTTCCCAGTAGAGTACAGGATGTTACTGCTGCCACAAATAGTAAAACATACCTGTATAAGACCTTCCTTGAAATTGTATTTAAAACCAATCTTTTCAATTCCATTCAATTCCTGAACTTACCAACACAATTTCCAGAAAGTTTGGGACATTTTGTAACGTAAGAAAAACAAGAATCTCTTATTTTATTTTCTCATATACAGGTGCACCTCAGTAAATTACAATATAGAACATATCTATTCATTATGAACAGAGTGATCTATTTCAAGGGTTTATTTCTTTTAATGTTGATGATTATGGTTCACAGGCAATAAAAACCCAATGGTCATCTCAAATTAGAAATTAGAATCAACACAAAACACCTATAAAAGTTTCCTAAGCATTTAAAATGGTCCTTTAGTCTGGTTCAGTAGGCTACACACTCATGGGGAAGACTGCTGACTTGACAGATGTCCAGAAGGCGGTCATTGACACCCTTCTGCTGTATCCAAGCATATTAATGGAAAGTTGAGTGGAAGGAAAATGTGTGGTAGAAAAAGGTGCACAAGCAACAGGGATAACCACAGCCTTGATAGGATTGTCAAGAAAAGGCCATTCAAAAAAAAAAAAAAAAAAAAAAAAATTGGGGGAGATTCACATGGAGTGGACTACTGCTGGAGCCACCACACAGACATATCCAGGACATGGACTATTTTCAAGCATAAGATGCGAGACACCAGACCCAACAATGCAGATGAGCTGAAGGCCACTATCTGGGCTTCCATAACACTTCATTACACCACAAGCTGATCACCTTCATGCCACGCAGCATTGATGCAGTAATTAATGCAAAAGGAGCCCCGACCAAGTATTGAGTGCATATACTGTATATACTTTTCAGTAGGCCAACATTTCTGTATTAAAAACATTTTTTTAATTGGTCTTATATAATATTCACCTTTTCTGAGATAATGACTTTTGGGTTTTCATTGGCTGGAATCCATAATCATCAACATTAAAAGAAATAAACACTTGAAATAGATCACTCTGTTTATATTGAATAATAATGAGTTTTGCTTCTTATTTCTGAAATAAATTATTTTTTTGATAATATTCACATGTATTGAGATGCACATTTTATATATATATATACACACACACACACACACACACCTATTTATCCTCTTCATGATGTGCCATAGGAGACAGTTCTGAACTACAGACAGGTCAGTCAATCAAACACACCGTCTTTGAAACCATGTTGTTGTAACGTACAGATTAAGGCCTGGTACTGTCTTGCTTAAATAACCATGGACTTGTGTAATCTGTTTTTTATTTCTATCAGATCTATTTCGTTGAGTCTTGGTTCCTCTCTGTTTTTCTACTTCTTACTCTGAGGGAGACTTTCCTTGCCACTGTCTCCCATATCTTGCTCAAAGGAGGCTTAGACCCAGATCTGCAAAGCTGTTTTGTGATGACCTTAATGCACAGAAAACAGAATGTTGATTTTTCTGTAAACCTTTTCTATAAAAGCTGAAACAACATCTGCTCACTACACAGGTTTCTGCAGTCTTTTGGACCGTCTGGGATGAGCCTGGGCCCAGAGAATTACATATTTACAAAACAGAAACAGTGAAAACATTGGAAGTCCTTTTTTTCTATATTTGTAAGTTAAAAGTTAAATATTGAAGAGAATTAAAAATTCAGATTTTTTCTTTTATTGCAATTTATACGATCTTTTAAGGAAAAAGTGTTTGTACAATAAATTAATAAAAACAATGAGGGATATTTTCTTGTGATTGCTTACAGCCTGTTTGTGTGGTAATTTGTTCCCTCTATGTGTGGTCCACTGATTGTTTTTGGATTTGGAAGAATATGTGGCTGGCTATGGAAGGATCACTCTCTTCTCTAGATCTCCTGTCAGCATGCCATAATCCTGAGCTGGAGTTTGTGATGGGACTAAACACAACTGACAAAAACTCTCCCTACTATCATGTAGATTTAAAGGCCTTGCATATGCAGGGTGTTCATTAGGAGACACAACAAAACCTGTGTCAGTGCTTGAGGTTAAATGGCCCTAGCCAAAACTAACAAGGCAGGCCTTCTGGGGAAACAAGAATTTTGAGGAGCTTCCAAGAGCAGGCAAACCATAATAAATGGTGGGTTTGAATGTAGCCAGAACCCGAAGAGAAAAAGGCAGATTGCACTAATCTTGGTGTCTACAAACTTGTGCTTGGTAGCTGTGAAAGTGCTCAGATGATGGATAAATGCTGCTTGTTGAAATTATGAATGAGATGCTGTTCTTGCTGATGAGAGCCCACTTGGTCTCAATGAAGTGTGCAACCAGGAATGCATGAATAGAAGGCTCCTTTTTCTAAGAGGTTCTAGACGGTTGTGGTAAGGGCCTGGGTTTTGGCTGAGTGGACTATACCTCTGTTGGAAAGACCACTGTACTCTTCTGTTCTGGTCAAATGTTAGACAAACTATTTCATATTGCACAATGAGGTGATCTAGTTTCACTACTGCAATGGATGAAAAATAAGGAAAAATTACATCTCCATTTTCACAGTACAAATTATAGTTCCCTTTCATTTAAAATAAGCTGCAAGTATCTTTTTTGCTTACATTATTTGACATATTTATAGCAATGTTCCTAGTCCTTTGTGTCCTACAGTCTTGTGACTTTGCTGTGTTCCCTCTCATTTTTTCCACACTTCTTTGGATTTAAACTGCAAAGCTGGCATCCTTTCCCAAACTGGAATCAGTGAATTTTTACTGGCCCAGCCTCTTGTGGCCAATCTAAATATTTCAAGCTTTTTCCAGCCAGTCATGATGCTCCTAACTGAATCATTGCAGCTTGTCTGACATGAGCTGGACAGAAATATCTACATTAATCAGTGGAAGGTTTGTGGCGCTGGGTGGCTTATGTAAAGATAGAGAGCAGGCACTGGCATGGAGTTAACAGAAGATCACCAAGAAATTTAATACCAATAAAATTCACATCTCCCATACTGGTCCCTGAGGGAGCGATGCATTTATTATTATGACTCTTGCCAAGTGTACATAGAAACGGTTCATGGTGTACACAGACACAGCAACAATGTGCCCAGCACGCTAAAGACCAGTGGTTAAAGCAGTTAAAAAAAAAGGACATTTTATTTATTATAGGAATTTTATATTCAGGATGATAAACACCACATTTTCTGAAAAGTAGGGGAGCTCAGATTATACCAGATGAAACTTTTCTTCTTCGTTTTTTTTTTTAAATTTTGCTAAATAACTTTAAAAAGGTAGATGTCATCACAGTCATTTGTCTGGGGCTTTTATACTGGACAAACAACCTTACTGTGGTCTTCAATAATTCTTAATTTTTTTTTTTATCCAAATCTGATGACCCTTTAAATATTTAAATATCTGGCAGCGTATATCACCAAGATGTCATTGACCATCTAACAATTTAGCTGTAAATTACTTTTACAAGACGGCACAGAATAACAATTTTGCCACATGCCAACATGCATTAAATACAGCATTACCCTGCTCTTTTCTGCACACTGGGGGAACTTTACTGAGCTGTGCTCGATCCTAGCATAGACTAATAATTACGGCTCAGTGCTATGGGGAGCTAGCTAATCAGGGGCAAATTAATTAAAATAAAATAAAATATTTTATTGTGGGTTAGTTGGACTAATGAAAAAATATCATCATTCAATATGAGCCTTTCCAGGATCCTACGTTCCCAGGGTCCTGTTATCTTACTAATATGAAATGGGTGATTGTAGAAACTAGTCCAAATATTTTATTTTTTCTGTGCTGATGTTTATGAGGTGATGTATCAATGCTGGATATCTCCGATATGGTAACTTTTCACAAGCAGAAACAAGTTCCTAACTGTGAATGGAAGTCATCTGTGCTTGTTTCTGCTCATCCATTTATCAATTTTGAAACTTTTTTGGGAACAAAACAAAAAAGTTTTATTCTAACAGCAACAGTTTTGTTCCTGTAACAGTAAGTTCATTAGAGAATGGTCTTTTATTTGAAAGGTGCATACTGGAAGACTCAATATACTACCGGTCTGTCATGTTCAGAGGCATATCTACAGAGAATATAGAGATGACCAGGTCCAGACATGTACAAGAGGGAGCTCTTTCTTTCTCTGAACAGACCCTGTGTTGTGTGTGTGTTAGTAAAAAGACTGGAAGCTGTTGTCAGATGTCCTGAGATCCAGCCCTGACCTTTCCGTACAGGTGTGCTGTTCTTAGTGAACAGTTACTCAAGTCTGTTTCTTTAAGGATACACAAGCACAGGAGGCTAAAAACCTGGCCCAGGCTTATCTGCTCAGGCTTTATGAGAGGGCTCTGACTGATTTTCACTTTCTCCTATCCTGACAACAGCAAGGACAACAGAGCCCCCTGTTTCCTGGCTATTTACAGTAAGTCTGTCTAAAAGACAGTTGTTTGCTCTGTTATCATCAGATCAAAGCTGTTTTTCATATTTCTGGAGGCTGACCTCAACAAGAACCATTTTTATGAATATTAGCTTTGTGCTCCTTATTGTTTCAGGGTTTTCATCTCGGAGGAAATGCAGAAATATTTCCCTGTTTTTGAACCAAATTTATTTTCCATCCCACCAAAAGCAGGTGAATTATTCTTCCGAAACAATATTCTGGAGGAAGAACAGATCCACTGCTAATGCTCCATTATGCTACAGAACAAAAGGCAGCCTGGAGTTGCCAAAGTCATAACTCTAATCCTCCATCCCTGGCATGGGATACTTAACTGTCAGATCAAGGACAATATCGTTTCCGCCGAAATAAGAATATATTGCTTCTTTCTCTCGCCAATAATGGTGCTTAATGTCAGGGAGAGAGCGTGAGATACATTCCATTTTGCTGCCTGTTTAAATCACCCTTGAATCACCCTGCCTTTAGTGGTGCTCAGCTGGAGTGTATGAGTGCAAGGTGACAAAACACATCCCTCCCAATCCCTGCAACAGAGAACAGACTTTTTAAATCAGGTCTTTTGCATGGTTATCATTTCAAAACTGCACATGCACATGAACAGTGCAATACTACAATCAACACACGTTTACCACTGAAATTTGTTTTCTTACATAGTTTAATTCAAATAAGCAAAATACAATATTAAAGTCTGTGGAAAAAAATGTTACTTACATAAATATGATTTTAATCAACATTAGTGATGAAATGTAAGGAACCAATGGCTCAATCCATATATGGAAATAATGTGATAATAATCTGATGTACATAATTATATTTAACAGGAAGACAAAGGATTATCTATGCATGTGTACAATAGAAACTTGGGGTGTGTTTGTGTATAAATTAATAAGTACATTTTGAACAAAACTTTCCTCCTTGTATTTAATTAAATTATAAAATTATACAGCACTTTAAATGAGCAGTGAATAAGTCTAGCAGCAGATGCTTCACTAAATTGGCTGCACCCAGTATAAGAGGAATGATACATTCCTGACCAAAATAGAAAGCTTGTTCATACAAACATATGGTAACCTATGTCTTTTTAATGTATACTATATTTCTATGTTGTGTTTTTGTAGGAAACCTATGTTAATTATGTATAAAAATCATGTTGTTCTGGGTTGGGAGGTGGGCACCAATTTCCATGGTGAGATTCCATGGTTGTCCAACCATAAGCTGCTCCAAAACTCACTGCTTTGACTAGGTAATTGTACTATGCCTTACATCAGTAATAAGTACAGCAGGCATCAGCTCTCATTTTTTTCTTATAATAGAATTCAAACATAATGTTTGGTTATCTATTTATTTTTACAGTAAATTACTAAAAACACCCATCACCCACCCACCATATATAGTGTATAAATAAGAAATATCCTTGTACACCCTACACACACACCAAACCTAAAGACCACACTCATTTTCTACATGCATACATTAAGATGCTGTCTTTTGGTCCCAAAGTTCACACTTGTGGTTTTGTGCACTGTTGTGTGTGCGTGTGTATGTTTTCCAACTGTGTTTGGTGTAGTTAGGTGGGTAACACTGCTGCCTACTCTACAGAAGACAAGGTTTGACTTTTAGTGTAAGAACACCCTGTTACCACAATGAGAGTTCTTGGGCAAGACTCCCAATACTAGAATCATTTACATTTACAACGGTAAGCACTTTAAAGCATATCTCTATATTAATGTCTGCCAAATACTTTTAAACATATAAATTCAGTGTACAAGAATTCTCATGGTGCTGTTTTTATTCCCATATTTAGAAATATTTAGGACAGCTTGTCCTAAAAACAGCATTCACCTGGACCCAGTACGTATATGTTATACAGGGATGTGGGAAGGTGTTATAGGTAGAGGTGGAGGTATAGCAGCATATGTCATGTATATAGTGACATCAAGTTTTTACACTCAAGATTCACTCTTGGCTGAACATGTGATATAAGCAAGGTCACACTGTTATTGCCAGCACAACTGGCAGATGGCTACAAGATGCAGATTTAAAAAAACATTGTTTCAATTAACAGGCTTAAAGAATAAGTTACAATATTTAGAGCATGTTGTCATTGGAAATCCAGACTCCAGGTTTCTACAGCAAGAAAACAACCAACCAACCAAACAAACAAACAAACAAAAACATATGCATTATTTCCTGTGTCCTTTAGCTGCAGTTTTCCTTGTTTGGTTATATATATATATATATATATATATATATATATATATATATATATATATATATATATATATATTTATAACCTTTATAACACTTAACAACAAGTAAACAAATGTAGATGTGCTAGTGTTACAAGAGGCCATTGGATATTCCACAGTGACATTACATTTTTAAAATATTACCTTAATCTTAAATATTGCATTAAATTTATTAAGTGGCCCTAAAATGCCTTTATACATTTATTTGCCCAAAATATAACTCTATTATTTTGTATTTTAGCATTCCATTTTTATAGGATGAACTTAAAATCAAAGGCAGCTGAACCAAACTTCGAAGCTTAAAAAACACATACTGACATTTTTATACTGTGTAGTACTTGTTTAAACTTCCCCAAACACACCGGTAGAGTCTAAAAGTTGTTTACTACTTCATACCACATTTAAAAAATGACGTAGTTATTTCCTAGTGCTAAGTTGAGTTCTTAAAAATTTCAGTTCCACTAAAAGCTGCTTCTATATTCACACAATCCCACTAACACCGACATACACAATCCCACTAACACCGTAAATAGTGAAGCATTTACAGGCGTCTGGACAAAACTACTGTATCATTTAAGGTGACGAAATCTGCAAGCTGGAAAATAAACAGCTATGTTTGCTTCTTTTTCTTCTATTCCACCTTAAGAACTGCAGTTGTTAAAAAATCAGACAAATACATGGGCTGGGTGGGGTGTGGCCAGCAACAGCTTATTTGTTAATTCTGACAGAGACTAAAACTGGCAAGAATAGAGCTGGTGATATCTCTTTATGTGAGAGTGATTTTGTGCAAAGAAATTCATGAACATGTTTTGTACAGCCCATAGACCTATTCTATCTTGTTCAAAAGAGGTATATATTCCCTTAAATTGTACTTTCTATTTTGGTGGCAAAAATGACTTAATGTTCCTTTAAGAACACAAACTGCAAGTATGTACTTTGGGACAGGGCCTCTGTATTTAACTCAGTGGTCTATCATAACTGGAGGGCGATACAGAGTTTCCACTTGGTCACAGATCATCTACTGTTTTATCCACAGGAGAACAGAACAGGACTCATGCATCTATAGTGCAAGTGTTGTACAATGTACTGACGGCTCTCTGGCGGTCAGGGTTTTCCAGTTGGTCAGCGCCAGGTTGGGTATCCCCACAGCGATGAAACATGAAGGCAGCAGGCATGAGAGGGTGCACAATAGTGCACTACTGATCTGACGCCAGCTCACACACCACAGCTGGCTTACTCAGGAGTCTTGGAGGGGATTTAATAAAAAAAAAAAAAAGAAAAAAAAAAAGAAAGCAGGCAAGCAACCACTGGGAAGGTCAGAAGGGGTTAAGGATAGCCAGGTGAGAAAGAAAAGACAAAACGGAAATGAATGAAGGAAAACATGCAAACAACTTAAAGTACCTGCATGAACTTGAGTAACTTAAATTAAGACAAAGAGTGATAAATGTATTTTCTATGTATGTGTGCAACAAGGGGTTATATGTGGTTCATTTACAGCATATTAAACAGTAAAGCATTTGCAGCACCAATTGTACATGCATTCAGAATACAGGACACCCCTTGTAAACAGTACATACATGGACCAACATTCTTTGGAAATCATAATAATAATAATAATTATAATAATAATACTTAAATTAAATTAATACTTAAACCATAGGGTTCTGTGAACTATGTACTTTGGCCTTTATGAGATGTTTTCAAATAGGAGAAAATGCAAAAAGAACACAAAAAGGACTGCGTTTCCACAGAACTCAGTGTAAAGACCTCAGAGGCAAAGAGCTTAATCAGTCTCTCTTTCACATCAGAGTAAACAACTGCTATTCAAACTACAAATGGCTCTAGCAGTGTTTGTTCTGGCTCACTTTGAACCTCTTGTTGTGGCTGCAGCACTCTGTGTGGCACTAAATTCATTAAGATTAAAGTGCAAGAACCGAAAAGCGCAATCATATAACAATCCAATTTCATTCTTGAACATAAATCCCATCATAACCCACATTGAGGGAGTATTCATTTATTCATTCCTTTATTGTCTGTAACTGCTTATCCAGTTCAGAGTCGTGGTGGGTCCGGAGCCTACCCGGAATCACTGGGCGTAAGGCGGGATGTAGATATTCAAATCCTGACAGCCTTTATTATCCCTTTGTAGACTAAGCTTCTGTTTATGCATTCAGACCTACAGAACATGTGGCATGAGTTCCAGCATTGAGGTTAACATTAATACAAAACTAACGAAGGAGCAACTATATCTCAGCATACACTGTATATCCAAAAGTTCGAAAGCACCATTATCATTAGTGAACTCTGCTACTTTAAGGACACATATGTTCAGCTGTTTACAAACAGCATGAACAATCTCCACAGGGATGCAAAAAAAAAAATGAAACTGTATGATCCACAGCAGCTGCATTTGCTGTTAGCATCACCATGCTCAAAGCCAAGCAACGGCTAGAAGGGTATGAAGAGCATGTGTCCACTAATGTTTGGACCTTTAGTGTAGATAACATGTCTTACAAACTGCAATGCTCATAAAACAGCTGCTGATTTAAGCTCCTCAATCCTCCTGATGCACATTAGGTAACCTGGCCTTTGCTTCTCCTCATCATCTGCACAGCTTTTGTCTACAAGCAGAAATGATGGGTAGTTTTCATCTCCTAAAGATGAAAAAAAGCCCATGAAAGCTGAAGCTGGCTTGCATTTCCAATTAGGTGAGACACTGGGAGAGCTCTGTCCAGTTGGGCAACCTGCCCATATCACAGAACACCGAGACACAGGTGAATAGTGGAGCTGACGGAGTGAACTGAAGCCTTGAGTTCTTTATGGGTACAGGACTGGCAGTGAACCACATCAGAGCCTCAAGAGAAGACCAGGTAAAGACTAAGAGGGAGGGGGGAGGAAAAAAAAAACTCGGCCACTATCCAGGATCAACCCAGCTGCCAAGTGCAGAATTCCCTTAAATGGACAGCAATAGATACCCAAACAGTAACCCTAAAAAAATATGCTGATTAAAATCTAGCAATTCTGCTGCAATAACAAAAAAAAAGGGCATAAAATTTGTACCTCCAATTCCATTCTTTTTTTTAATCATATCTACATTTTATGATGAACAGACCAATAAAAATGTCCAAAATGACTTTGTAGAGCAGAGATAATTTGTTTTAAAAGGTCTATGCAACGGTAAAAAAATACAGGAAAAGAAAAAACATTCTTAAGTCATGGGTTAGTAAATACAGCTCAGAGATCCTGTTAGTTGCTAATGGAAACGCAGAAGACTTGATGATGTGAAGTGACAGGGTGAGGGCAGGGTAAGTGTGAGTTTATGCTCCTTGCTTTGCGATGGCTGGCTCAGGAGAGAGAGTGGGAAAGATGAAGAGGCATCTCCTTCCTCTCAGTTCAGAATCTGGTGCTCTCATGTTTCAGCATGCGGATCTTGTGGAGCCCTCCGGCCCCCCGATACCCGTACCCCTGGTGCTGCTCCTCCAGTCACCGAGCACTGCTGCTGGATGAGGAGCTACCACTGGAGCTGGAGCCACTGGAGCTGCGATCCTCAAAGATGCAGATCTCTATCTGAACCATGAAGTCAAAGGTTATAGCAAGTCTTTACATTTATTTGTAACAGTCTGTAAAAGGGTAATATTTCTTTGAGTATAAAATTTAATAAAGTTAATAACTTAGTGTGGGGAGTTTTGTTAAGATAAATGTGGTTTTTTTTATTTAATATTTGTGTACAACATCTGTTTATGCAGCAGGGAACTTGTGAACACTTCGTCTTCAAGTTTCAGCTGAATGTGCATGTTCAACAATGACCACACCGAATGTGTAATCTAACATCACAGACCAGTGTAAAGGGATTTTCTGAAGCAGGCACATATGAGCCTAAAATCGCCAGGCCCAGTGTTGACCATGGGCTAGAAAGCTATTAAGCTCCCAGCACTGGGTGATGTTTTTGATACAGACGTAATCATCCAATTTCAATACCTGATCTCACTAATGCTCTCGTACCTAACTGCAGCTCACAAAGCATTGAGCCTAAAGCATCTCTAGAAAAGTAAAGTCAGTTAGAGAAAAAAAATAAAGTGGCAGTGGGGCGGTAGGTGGTAGTCAAGCTATATATTAAACTCTTGATTACGACGCCAATCCAGGGATGGTACTGTTTCTGTTTACCTCTTGGTGGCTTCCATGTGATATCAACTTTTGGTAAACATGCTACTTGCTCTTGGAGGATATGCCCATCAAATCACGGGTGGTGCTCAGTGACTCATCATTTTATTTTATTTTAAATAATCTTCTGGGTTTTCCAGAGGCTGGAGTTACTGGAAGATGGCCCTTTCCTTCCTGATTTGGTATGACACCATATGGGTGGCATTACCATTGCTTTCTAGGATGCTACCCAAACATGTGAATGTGTAGACCTTTTCAATTTGGTGCTGACCATTTGTCACAGAGAGGGAGGGGTCAGTTTGCAGAGGCATACACAACGGGCCTAATCTTTTTGCTATTTCCACTGACAAAGAGTCCAATTTGGCTGATTCTCTGTCATATTTTGTATGACTTCTTGTGGCCCTGAAGAGTGCATTATCGTCAGTGAACTCATGGTCCATCAATCAGTTTCACACTAAGATAAACCAAAATTTGCTCGGTTCAAAGTCCTTTGCATTATATAGTCCATGGCTAGGAATAAGAAGAGGGAGAGGATGCACCCCTGCTTTGTAAACAGCTGGAGCAGGTGATTATTTAGAAACAAATAAATGAAATCCAGTTTTTGAAAATACCAACTGAAGATGTCCCATTCCCTACATTCAGCTCTCCTCCCAAAATCACTCCCTAAAACACTGGAAAGCCTTGGCTTTATAACTCAGTCACACAGAGGGATGTACATCAGCAACATTAGCAACATTCCCCATGTCTCATTCACAAGTAAGAAGACACCCAACAGCTACACTGATGTTCACTCTGTTTTGCCCTGTGGCTTCATCCAGCCTATTCATTGGAGGCCTTCTCTGTGTCAGGCCTTTTCTTCGTTTAGCCATAGAGTCTGATTGCTATCAAGCTGTAAAGCGTATTTCAAGAAAATTAACAAAACATGTTCAAACATATCACCCAGTCCAGCTTTAAGTGACAATGCAATTACCCAATCCTGCTTTGCTTTCCAAAGTGTAGGAACATCTTTGAGAGAAAAGCATAACTGTTGGCCTTCTGGGAGCTTTAGAGGGCATGAAAGGAATGTCAACAGCTATTCACTGTTCACTTCTTTATCAATTAATACAATTGAACGGCATTCTCTACATTCATTAAACCCACAGAGACTTGATTTTGGAAAGAATCCCCAATCTGGATTTGCTCAAACAAAATGTAAGGAGTGAAGTGTTTTCTTTCTGCATAGTGACTGGATATTGATGTGTCTGCTGGACCACTCAAAACCCTTTGACAGGTTGTTGGTGGTCAGTGTGGAATGACCACTCCTGGCCCACTGCAGCAGAGGTGACAACACCCACGTTGCATGAGTTGTTACAGGCCTGCCACAGACAGCTGGAACTGTGGAGAGACACGGGGACATAACTGCCAACCATACTTGATGGTCTACTGAACATATTGTCATTTCCTGACAGAAATAACCACAAATTATGGTATTTCAAAAGAATATTTCTGTATGGTAATTAAGGTTGATTTGAGAATTGTACCTGTAGACTGTGGGAAAAATCTTTGTCAGATATGACGGAACTGATGTGCATATTTAATGGTGACAAGACATGCCTAAACCAAGCTGAGGTCACCCTGTGCAATCTGTAAGAGCATCGTATTGCAGAGGATCTAGTTTCTCTATTAATTTGCTTATGTACAACTTTACATGTTTGTAATATTTGAATCATAACATTTTGACTGTTGATGAACTTCAGTTTCCAGATCAGATATTGCATAGTGTTTATGGCATGAAGCCAAAATGGTTACTCAAGTTGTATCTCAAGTTTAGACAAAGACATTGAAGTTCTAGTCCAAGCTTGTCCACTCCGCTCATTATTTGCAATACAACTGGTGAATCACGAACAAATCTTCTGGTCAGTCAAGCCAAGGGAACATGCCTATGGTCCTTTTCCACAAATCCATCTCATAACCATCTAGTTTGTGTAATTTATAAAAATCCGTTGGCTACAATCAGTAAAAACTAATTTACCCAATTATTCCAGCCATCTGCTTTCTTCAGCTTCATGCCGGTTATCATTATGTTCATCCTCTGACCAGACTAAAGTCCAACATGCCATTTAAATGTCACATTCAGTTAAAGTGGCTAAGATTATGTGGCTAAAGAATGTGTATATTAACCTCGACTGGGGATGAATGCAGAAGAATGTATCTTGTTTGTGTTTTATGCCTTGGTGTCATTATAGATTACTGCAGAAAAGAACATGATATTCCATTTTATTTGTGTAAATGGAAAATATGGCTGAGGGGATAATACATTTCATGTCTAACTGTTCTAAAGAGTGAATTCAACTACTTTAAAGGAGACATATTCTCCTTTTCCAAAATCAATGCTAATTTTTTTAGCCATCTTCCCTTGGTTCTCTTTCATTTCAGTCTTAGTTTTCACCATATTTAGTAAGTACTTATTTCTCCAGGTACTTATTTCTCCAGACTTGTTGTGTTTGTTTTGTTTACCTTTAATTTGTTTGACCTCATCTTTGTGTGGTCACAGACATGGGTGTATTGAAAAAAGGTAGAAAAAAGTCAAAGTGAACTCTGTAGTGATGAGGAGTAGAATCCCAAAAAATCCATTCTTGGACTCCAAAAGCACCTGTTGGAGTCGTCTGGGTATGTGAGTGCATTCTGCAGCGCTATTTTAATTAAACAAAAAAAAACTTGGCATCATTTACATGAATATTGTAGTATTTGAATATGATCTGAACATACTTTCAAAAGTGGAACATCCCAGTTTAAAAGGTTTAACTCTGACTCTATCCATTTATTACACACAAATTAAATGTGACTCAGTTAAGGTCTTCAGAGTCTTCTGAGGCACCCAATGTACAGTTTTGTATTTGTACTATGTTTTTTATATAGATAATTTATTTATATTGAGATTCCTATGCTGTTTTCTCTTTGTCTTACTTTTGTAAAACGTTGTATAGTTTGAGTGTTTAGCTATACTGCACTAATAGCTCAATAATAATAAATAAAAAAAAAAACTGTCATATGCAGAATGGTGGTAGATAAAGGGTGGGTACAATACAATTTATTGTATATATTATTATTTATATTAATTCCATACAATTTATAACCACCACTGTGTAAGAAGCAGCACAAAATCTGAATGACTCATTTAATCCTGTTTTGGGCTGCAACTATGGAATATTTTTGGAATCGAGTATTCTGTCAAATTTTTTTATCGATTAATCAGAAAAAAAGCATACTTTTGTGTTTTTAAACAACTATATCTATAGTGTTATGCAAAATGAAAGGCCTCTTAAAATGAGCAAGCAATTGGCTGTTCATGTAGTCATAAATTAATTTGTCCATCTGTTGCATTCATTATTACTACCATATGCATGGGAAAGGTTTGTGAGATGTAACCTCTCAGTGTGTGTGTGTCCGTTGTTTTCAGTTCAAGTACTGCAGGACTGATGAAATACTATTATGGTAGGCCTTAAATCTATGAAATGCTCATCAGTTATAACAGTCCATGCTAAACAATCATACCAGAGCTGCGCGGTAGTCTAGAAAGTGGGAGTGATACGTTATCAGAGACATTTAAAATGGATTGAATTTGGTGACATGAATTAATTGAAAGCCTCGAGGCAAAACATTTTTAGTAATAGAATTATTCGAGTTACCCGAATAATCATTTTAGCCCTATAGACCACAAACAGCTAACCAGGGTGTCTGCTTTCACAGTTTGTGTATTGGAAGGCACTCTAAATACTGAACATATTTTGTTTAAGTGTTTTATTTTTATTTTTTATAATTTATCTTCTTTAAGGTGCCCCAAATACTGTCACAGATACTGAGTTGTACACTCACAGCTATTATCATCTCCACAGAAAAGAAACTGAACATGAGTCTCAGGCCATTAGCTATTTGCTAAGGCTAGAAGTGCATAAAATTCTTTAGCTTTGGCTGTGAAGCAGTTGAACTGTGCTGTCTGGAGTGAACGAGCACCATTCTAAAACACTGGGAAGTGTTGGAGCCATGTTTGATTTTAAAAAAGAAAAAAAAAAAAAAGAAAAGAAACTGATATCAGCACCTAACCTTACTAATGGTCTAGTGGCTGAGTGGCATCACATCCACAAAATAATGAATTTCTAGGTTGAAGCGTAAACTGTTTACTGTTTTTTCACTAGTGTGAAGGGAGACACCCTCCTTTTAATACCATTTATTTAAGAAGAAATGCTGAATGCACATGTGTCCACTTCTTGGCTGCAAGTGAGCTTTATACTCCTAATTACAAAAGTGCCACAGAAGAGGTACAATGGCTTTGAAAGAAGGTTTCTGGTAATGGTTATTAGAAGAATCATCAAATGTCAAAATCAATTAAAGGTTTTCAAAGAACTGGAATAGAATTGGACTATGTTTACTTTAAAGACTGTATATTACACTGACATAAGTGACACTTCTGCACCCGAACACAATGTGACCCATATTTCCTGGAATGGCAGTCAGCACTTTTTTTTTTTTTTAATAAAGGATACCACCCTCATGCCCCTTTCAATGGGGTCAGTAATAAGTAGACCCCGAGGGGCATAGATCTTCTCATTCTGCTCCTGGATGTAGGTAGAAATCTTCTTTAGGACCTATATAGAGACAGAGAACACATGTTCACTAAAGTTTTTGCAAAAGTACACCTTGAACCGCCTAAAAATACCATTGAAAGAGACCTTGAACAGGCCTTTGTCAGCCACACAGGGAGTTCTAATCTGACAGCAAACAAACTACTGCAAACCAGGGAGGATAATCTACACCAATGATAAGTCCATTATGTAATGATATTATTAAACATTACTTAATGATAATCGTAATATCATAGCTATGTGCAAAAGTGTGGGTGCTTCTGGTCAAACAACAAATTTGATCGATTTCTCAAGTGAAATCAAGTGCAACCAGAATGCACTGTAATGCATCAACATAGTTCTCAAACATCTGTGTTATGCCTTTGATCAAAATACCAAAGGACCAACGGCAATTTTCTTGCATTGTCTGAACAGCCCTGCTCAGAACAACTTCAGAACGGTTTCAGAGAAAGTGCTCCTGTTTACTACAAATTCATTATTATTATTATTTTACATTTTCACTATGTTTAATCACTATAGTTATTGCTCCAAGCTCATCATGTTGGCTTTGATTTTACATTTTCACTATGTTTAATCACTATAGTTATTGCTCCAAGCTCATCATGTTGGCTTTGGCTGTGATCTGAAAGAGTCAGGCGAGAGGGAATGGGGAAACTCTAAGGTGCCTGTGAGGTGACTATGTGACTAAGGTGACTATGTAAGATGCAGGACAAATTTGAATGACTCATCTCATGTGTTCAAAATGCAGATCACCAAAAATGGAGTTTTTATTTCACAGCCTTTGTGTTGGCAGGCTTCAGATCCCAGATTTAATGCGTAATGCACCAAACTTTTATTCATTTATTTATTTTCCTAAAATGCCCCATTTACTTGCTCTCTGTAGAGGACACGGTAACTTAGTTTACTTATAAACTCAAAAGAGCGTGTACTTTAACAAGGGGTGTTCCAATTTGAACAACAAACAACTGCTGACAGGTGGCTTCTCATAAATTTTCAGGATCTTTTGCAGCTTCAATAAAACTTGATGAGAGGAGTTTATTTAGATTGCTTTAGCTTATGATTTTAGACTCTGCAGGTAAGCATCAAAACAGCTGCCGTTCTGCTGCTTCAGAGCCTCAGTGGGGTGAAACTGTGCGGTTCCTTCCTGTTTGCTTTTTCTTTCTTCATCAGAAGCTGTGAAGAGCAGAGAGATGATTCTCAGACGGTGCACAGCCATGACACTTTGATCTGGTCTGAGTTGAATTACCATGTAAATACCTCTTGCTGATTTATGGTATAATAGCTGTTCTTAAATGCTTATTCAGTAAAGATAGGCTTTTGAGGTGTTCATCTTGCTTGACCATGCAGTTTCTGTATGAACACACTAGTGCACTTCTGAGACTTTGAAGAATCCTAAAGCCCTTTTTCCAAGGGACTAATATATTCATATCTGGAATTAATAAGCATTATCCACCCTGTTAGAAGACAGTCCTCTGTGAACACACAATTATTGTAAATAATTCGAGAGAAAATAATATTATAGAATACCCCAATCTTAATAGGACACAATGTCTTTGACGTGAAGCCTTAAAAGACAAAAATAATGGGTCCAAAAAATCTTACTGATGTAAAAGAAATTTAGCTGAAATTTCATAACTACTTAAATTTTATTTAAATTGACTATGGAGCATTGTTCATAAGGCAATAACACAGTTTTACGTAAGACCTTCAGAATAGATAGACCTACATAAATATTTATTTCAATATGAACTTCTGTCATAAAGATAGATTTTCTGAAGTCAAATTAATAAAAAAGGTCATGTCTTTCTGGGGTGTCACAAGATTCTTTATCTCAGTGAATGATCATTTTCAGCAACTTCAACTGGCCATTTATAAGATTTAACCTGTTTCTTGTCTTGGTTTTTGGGGCAATTGCCTCCCTTTGGGGTCTTTGGAAACAACAATACTCTCTATAGTCACTGATCATCAGCAAAACACTCAAGCTGCTTAGATCAGCCCCCTTGTCTAGATGTTTAAATAAAATCTCAGACTGACAAACAAGTCACTGCTCTTCTCATTCTGTACACAATGTCTTATTTTAAACTGGATGAGGTACAAGAGTCACGTTTTTTTGTGTTACCACATCTTCAAAATGTGGAATTATATTCGTTTGATTTAAGTTAACCACTGTGACATTCATTGCAGGACTTCTCTAAACCAAAAAAAAATCACATTTCATATACTAAAGTTATATTATTTATTAAAATTTTTCAAATGAAATATATTTATATTAACTTACACATTAGATATTTCCATTTTCCGATGTCAAAAATGTCAGAATAAAAACTTGTCACCTGATATAGCTGATGTCATATTGATCTTAATAATAAATTCACAAAATTAAACTTTAAAGACAGAAAAGACTTTTGGAATAAGCCTTTTTAAGCATAAACATTCCTTCATGTCAGTGATCCTGTGTATCCACTCTGTGGGGTTTTTAATCAGTTAAGGTTACTGCAAACGTCTGAACGCACATTAGCACATATTACAACAGTGTCCCAAGCTAGAAATAACTTTACATGGACAGTGTATATTGTTTAATACCATAACTCTCACCATCCCATGAACATTAATACACAATAATATTTTTGGAGTAAGAAGAGATCACAGTGTTCTTTACTTTATCGTCATTGAACTCAACCCCACAGACACTGCAACCTCTCTTTCACTCGCTTTTTTCCCTCGCTGCCTTGACGTGCACAATTGCTTGTCTTTGATGAGGAAGATGCTTATCTGCGTGGCTTTAGGCATGTGTGCACCCATCCATGGCCATTCATGTGTGGCCTTCTGTCAGCTGGAGCAGCAAAGAAAATATTCTCCATGGGTGGGGGCTAGATTTCTAAGCGTTCATTTCGGATGAGGTTCCTTCTCAGGCTCTGCTTAGGTTGTTGGGATCTGAGTGGTGTGCAAAACCTGATCGGATGGAAGCATGTCCCCTTTTGAAAGGCTTGAGCATGTGAAATGAGGGAAGGAGAAAGAACACAGGGTCTGTGAGGGCCTTGTGTTTATTTCATGTCCGTTCCATCTGAGCGACTGGCAGGTAAAGCATAACTGTATGGGTTAATTAGGTGTGCTTCGGAAGAGGCCCCTGGCACAGAACCCAGTGCTGAGATGCAGGTTTGCCTACTGGCAAACAGGTGCAGTCATTTCAGCACAGAACAGTCACAAAAACTTGGACTTAAATGGAGGCATTGGTAAGCATAGCAAATCTGTGTATATCAAATCTCATCAGAACTCCTCTGAGCTCGCATTCATGAGCAGTTTCCATCTGCTCTTCTGAATGCATCTGTGGTCACCCTCCAATGAGGCGGCAAGACAAAACCCGGCTCAAGCTTTACAGATGCTTTGAAGGCCTCAGATGACCCTGCCAGAAAGATTTCCCCTTATCATCAAAGCCCAGCCAGGCTACGTGTAAGGATTTCTGAGGGACAGTTTGATGGCTGCTGATTGGGATCTAAACAGGCTAGAGGAAATGCTTCTCAATACCTTTTCATAGCGTGTCTCCATGCAGAGGAAGATGATGTAAGCTGAAGCACAGGCCAGACAACCCTCCAGGTAAGAACGACCACCGATCTTCTCTGCTTCTGCGTAGTAGTTATTCAGAGTTTTTATAGTGTCTTCAAACAGGGTCCGCTCAATCTGTCAATATACAAGCATTTAAGCGAATGGCAAGAACAGTTAAAAAAGAAAGCTGTCAACCCCTGCCTCTCTTCTCCCTCATGCAGTCCAAAAATACCAGCACTCCCCATTTAGAAACACTTTTACTGTTAGGATCAAAGAAATTCAAACATTTGAACAGAGATCAAGCCCAGAAACAGTTGGGGCTCTGATAATCTCTAGAGCTTTCATTTATAAATTTGCATGTCTGCTAATTTCCTGATCAACATCTTAGGCACTCCAAAACACTATTCTTACAAACAGTCTCAAGTACAACTCGGGCACACCACAGACATCAATGAACAATTCTGCCTGCTCAAGAGTCCTTAAAATAGCTTTTGTGTAATACACTCACACACTGAAGGTCCTTCACTGAAATGTGTACATCATTTCCAAATCTAAAATATGTTTACAGCAACAGTCATTTATTTTTGTTCATTTCTGCTGGCAATAAATGTGTTGATGTGTGTTCATTTGGACAGGATGTACGAATCTGAAAGCCTACTGTCTGCCTAAAGGCATTTACCTTATCTCTCAAGGAGTACTGTGTTATTTATTTTTTTGTTTTGTTTTTAGTTTCCAGTCAAAAAAAAAAATCACAGATAATTTCTCAGAAGGTTCAACAATGAAATTATTATATAATTTGTTTACTGTGTCCATTCTTTTCAAGAGATTTGCTTTAGGTTTCGCAATGGAATCTGCTGTTGTATTTTTACATCCTCATCTAGTTGAGTATTAAAAGTCTATGACATTTACTGCTTCTTGTGCTTCGAGTACTCTACACCCTCACAGTGAGGTCTGGTGTCTGTCCAGTTTCATTGTTCTACAGTTGCACAGCCCTTTTTATTTATTTATTTATTTTTTGGCCTCTTTCAGAGTGGACAGAATGATGAAAAGGTAAAATTATGAAACAGCTCATTAATATATAGGCCCACTGCATGTACTAAAAAACCTTTTCCAAAGTGTAGATCTACATGTTTGCCTGTCTGTCGGTTTTTCCCTTTCTGTCTGAATACACTGTATAGGGAACGTAGATAATTCCAGTCTGGCATGTCCAACAGTGGCTCTGGTTAGTTAATAGACTCAAAACCTGCTTCACATCCAAAGTCCACTCACCCTGCTGTCCAGTTCTGCTGGGAATTTGATGTGGAACCTGCAGACAGTGCCTTCACTGTAGTCTCTCTGTATGAACACCTTGGTGGCCAACGAGGCAGTGTGCCTTAGATCCTGAAGGTTATGGAACTGGAACATACAAGAATTAAGCTGTCACAGTTAATAACCCACTCTACATGGAGATGTGCGCACAGAGTATAACATACACAGAGTGTGAAACATAACATTTCTCTCTAGATTTCTGAATTTATTCATCATAGAAAGAATGACTTAAGAACATGCTATAATTTACATGGACTTGGACAGTTTAGTGTATCAGAAAACCACAAAACAAATAGTAGAACTTCTCCTTTATGAGGAGTGTTTCTTTTCATCATATGGTGTTATTAGAGGCCTCTGAGATAATAAGATTACTGAAGTATTTCTGCATATGAGCATGAATGCTGCTCCCCAGTACAAATCAGTTCATTTCAACAAATGCCAAAAACACTTGCTGAGTTGTTAATGAACTATGCATGCAAAACCATTTTGAGCTCTGGAACTAGAAAGATTACTTTTCAAAAAATTGCCAACACTTATGGGAAAGTACAGAAATGTGATATTTCCACTGGGATGGCATTTGAGTGAAGGCGGCTATTTACCACAATATTCCTTTTGCTCCTTCTTTCTAATGGACGGCACAGGTGGAGGCCAAACGGAAATAGTTCAGTCCTCAATTACTCTAACAACAGTGGCTGCAGGCAAGTGATCCATTTCATAAATTCTTGCCTCAAATAACATTACAATTTTGAATAATCACATGAATTAGGGACAAGCTTTCTCTGAAATCTGAGGCTTGGGCATGTGTTATAGTATATCACAGCACCAACACTACAATAACCCACAGCTCCTGTGTCAAAATCACATCCAATAACTCAATAAATGTACACAGTACATGGCAAAAGTCAGAGACCACTGTATAATTTACTTAATATCTAATTAGACAGTGTGGGCACATTTATACTGGGTACACAGTATATTCTTCATTTTCTAGTAAATTTAGATGTGATACTTTGTGACTTATGGCGGAGAAGGTGTACACAATGGACAAGATCATTTTATGTATTTCTAGTCAAGAAATTTATGTCTGTTCTCATAAATGCAGAAAAGAGAGTCATGTTAAGATGCTGGGGCGCTGTGTACCCCTAAAATTAATAATTAAACGTTCCACTTAAGTTTGAGCTCAAAGTGCAGATTCAATAATTCCATTTTAGTTTTTTATAATAATTTTTAATAATTTATAATAATTTTTATAATGTTTATTTAAAAGGTGATGTATTTTCCCAATTTAAATTAACATGTTTCATGTGATCATGCAACAAATGTGTCAAACTCATAATTAAAATATTCTTCTTTTAATATGCATTTGCACTCTCTGACCATATTTTGAAACATCATTTTTAAACCATGCTACAAAGTTAGCAAAATTCAAATGTTAAAGAGGAAACAGCACCCGTCAATCATGCGATCAGGGTGGGGACAACTGCATGCTCAGCAAACTTAGCTTTAACTAAAATCATGGCGAACAAAGAGTTCAGTTATTCTTACAGTCACAGAAGAGGTGACAAGAGAAGAGCCACTTGTGATGCCTAATGTCTTTATACATGACTTCATACATAGTGCAACTACAGATGTGTAAGTACAGACTAAATGTAAATTCTAAATGTATTCTCTTAAAGAGGCAGCAGCTAACTGGTGTATTCCTCAGTGTTAGTACCACTTCTAGTACGGAACTAGCAGGAAATGGAGGAAAATATGGAGTTAAGTGAAACAAAGGCAATATAGAAATGTGTTATGGCTACCAAAGGTATTTATTTTATAAAATGTACCAAAAACACCAAAAGGTACTACAAATTATGCAGGTATTTTGTTCTTTTTTTCTACATTTATTAGCTCTGTGCTACATTTTCCCGTACCACAAAATCACAGAATAAAAAACACATGTAATCATAGACATTGATATGAAGCACCAAAGTTTTCTCATAAGAGGTCATTGAGAAACTATGTAGTATGGACTCTACCTTCCCATAGTTGAAATGCCAGAAGACACCTGTATGACATTTGCATTATGCAGCCCATAGCAATCCATCAAAACCAGGCTTACCTGATTATTATACCAATACAGGTTTGTACATTATAATGAAAACACTTAGGCTAAATCACAGTTGCAGTAGTAGATAAAGGATGAGGGGCAGTAGTTCAAGAACTATAGAAAAAACAAGAGAATGTCCACAGACACTAGGTACAATAGAAAATAAATACAAAACAATAAATAAATAAATAAATATTTGCATGTACACATGAAATGTTAAGGAAGCTAAAAGTGTGATTTAAGGTGAAAACTATGTTACTATACCAATAAGGAAAATAAAAAGAATCCAGTGTAATCCAGTGATTACATTTGTAGGTTGTGTATATTAATGGAAGAGTAAAGGTAGTTCAGGTGTAGTATGTAGTAAGTTGAGGTAGACAAGGTCTGGTTCCTGTAGACAGCATTTCATATGAACAAAGTATACAGTGCAAGTAATGAGTATAGCAACTTAGTGTTCAGAAATGCTTAGGGTGACCAGACGTCCTCTTTTACCCGGACATGTCCTCTTTTTTAGACTGAAAAAAATGTCCGGGCGGAATTTCACAAACGTCCGGGATTTTGTTTTTCTAGAGCTTACATAGAACTTCAAGAAGCGTTTCGTTCACAAACTAGTCCTGCCCCCCCCTACTCCATTTGGTTCTCTTGAGTGAGAAGGGGGAGTGGTGAAGTCTTCGGATTGGACGGTCTGACTGTAGAGCTACCGTTATTGGTCGATAACATTCTCTGTAAACATTTAATTGGTCAGTCTGCATGTCAGTAGTCCTTGTTTACGTCAGGCAAATCTCATGTACTTACTCTCATCTCGAGCAGCTATGCCGAAACATAAATGTAAGTTCTCACAAGAGCTCATCCGAGACGTGTCTTCTTTTTCACCATCTCAGATCTGGTCACACTAGAAATGCTGCTAGCAGCAAAATATTCTATAAGATACAGTACACAGCGTACAGTAGGGGGAGTTCCAGATAAAGTGCAAAGTGCACATGGTCTCCCTGAGCTAGTGGAATTCAGTGTGTATATGATGAGTGAACAGAAGGATCAGCGTGATCAGCATTCTGTGTGTTCCACCATCTTACAGTAATGCTATAAAATGGTTTCCGGTGTCAGCTGAGAGATTAGCAAACGTTTGACCATTAAACCCAGATTTTCTCTGTGTCTCCTGCTGCTGATAGAGATGAACACACTACAAGCAAATCAATCTTTCAGTGGATCAAATGAACCTCATATGTCCATTTTCTGAGGATATGACCTGATAAGCTTAACTGCTACACAGGGAAGGGACACTAAATAAAAAATATCCATCTATGAATGCTTTACCATGTAACAGAGACAATGTGAATGTGAATTATTCTAATGATGACTATGTGCTCCGTTGGCAGACTTGTGCAGTGCAGAATGGAAGCAGTTTCAAAGCTGGTAACTGAGTCATGAATTGGCAAGTGGTTGTTTTGGTAGTGACAGACGTAAATGGCAGTAGAGGAAATACAGAGAGTCGAATTCAGGTCACCAAAGTGTAATTAAGGTGTGAGAGTCTTAATTATTCAGCTCCGTTGCCACGAACAACATCAAACACCAACTAGAGGAGCTTAATTAGGCCCATGGTTTCCACTGCAGAGGCGTCCTCAGAGATCCTCATAGAGCTCTGGGGACTTGTACTCTATTGTAATGTAGGAAGTTGGGACATGAGTGGCTCTGCAGGTCACATGATTACAGCCTTACATTTGGCATTTAAATGGACCCTTTATCAGGCTGATGCCCATATATGGAGGCGAAGACTAGTGGGTAGTTTTTTATAGCTACTTTACACAAAGGTGATTCACTCATGAACAATGACACAGAGCTCCATCACTTAAAGCTAATTACAACAAGCTTTAGTTCTCATAAAAGCCCTTTAGTCATTTTCAGCACCTAGAAAGTGTAATGATGATGATGATGGAGAACAATTGGCCATGGACAACCAATTTTAATTTGTATATTATGCCAGAAAAGAAGAATCCATGTGTCTTGTTTCAGGATTCAATTACCATGATCAGATCATGGTGACAGGATGTTACTGTTTGTTTTATGATAATTCTTTTGCTTGATAGAGATAAGCTTTAGGCAGTAAACATTGAATAAACATTTGTATTTCCTATTATCACCACCATCAGAAGCAAGCTGACCATGCAGCACACTGGAGTATATACTCCTGCTATAATAGCAAATTAACATATGACACAATATGCATTCAAGAACATAAATAAGAATGTGCTTAATCCAGATGCTTGTGTGTATGTATTAAAATTCATGTTAGTATAAATACTAATATAGAGTCTCATTTTCTTTGTGGCATGTTTTTCTGCATGTTTATTTACTGTAATAGCATGCACACGTGCTGCGGTCAGTTGTGTTGATACTCTCTCAGAACTCTACTGCAGAAACTTGCCTCGTACCTAAGGACAAGTGGGAGTTTTATTTGTGCAAAAAATATATTTGTTTCATGATAAATGTTTTTACATGTTTGTGAGAGGCGAAATGTGGTTCGCAGAATGAGGTGATCTTTTCCCCCCTCTTGTAATTTTTTGCAACAAACATTCTAGTTTTCCCACTGTTACTAGCCTTCTACTCAGATAAATGCACTACACTTACAGTTCAGAATTTTGGACTGGAAGTGTTTTTTATTTATTTATTTTTTTTTTTCTTCTCGCCACAGGAAACCTTTCAAGAATGAGAGAGTGTAACAGGACAAAAACCCTAAATATTTTCATGACACAAGACACAGATCACATGAATTTTATTATGGGAAAAATATTAGATATTAGATTAAGTGATATTAGAGTTTAATTTTCCTGAGTAATTTGCATAGTATGTGCATGTATATCGTTTTCTGATAATACACATTTAAATAATGTATAGTAACATTAGTTGTATACTGTCTGTATTATTAGAAAGATGCCCTTTAAAAACTCGTACAGAACTTTATTGTGATAAATGTTGCGATTGATAAATATAGAAAAATATATCATGATAAAGTTTTGGCCATAACACCCAGCGCTAATGCCAAGTGTAAACAAGGCCTTTATAAGGCTGAGGTTCATATCAATATCAAACTGCCTGTAAGTCAGCAGGTGTTCTGTGGTTAAAGACCACCCATTCACAGCAGTGAGCAGTGAATCAAAGATAGCAGTGTTGAATGGTCTGAGTTCAGGCCAGATCAGGGTATGGAGGCACAAATATTACATTACTTCAGACAGGGCTGTGTGCGTGATCAATCTTTAGGATGTCCCCTCAGCGCTGATATATCCCCGGCTGGCTTACACTACAATGTTTCAGGCCTGTCCGTATGAAATTTTAGAAAGGCACTGAGGAGGATGCCAGCAGATTGTTTTTTTTTTTTTTTAAGTAGCAGGAAAGCTTGACAGAGGCATCGGAGGAAGAGTGATGGGCAGCAGCAGACACTCAAGCATTCAGAGCACTTCCTCTGTCTTCAGTCAGGATTGAGAAAGATCCATTGATTTTAACCAGATGCAGTGAGTGATGCTGCACATTTACTGCTCTCTGATTACACTGCACACACTCGGGGGAAATGGTGAAGGCCTTCCAGTTCTCAGTAAGGAACTGCACCCGTGCCAGAACGTGGCCTTCACTCATAGCATTACTCTTATTTCAATTTATCAGTGTTTGGCATCTTGGTCTGGAAGAGAGCAGCATACTGATCTGCTGAGAAGGACAGATGTTTTTCTGTTCTGCTTGGATAAGGAGATACATTTATTGACGTTGCATCTGAAAGAGCTGAATTCAGTAAATATAGGAGGTGTCTACGAACTTTGGAACATACGTGCATCTCATAAGCCATGAAAAACATCAGCTGCGTAAATGTGTAATATAGGATCTAGTGTAAATTATACTGTATATTTAATGTGGCTGTGCAGTCATGCCCTGACTGTTTTGTTATTTATGTGCAAACGTTATTTATAGCATTCTTTATTATTAATTTCCAAGTTCTCTTTGCTGAAATTAACTCACCTTGTGTGCATTTGCATGTCTGGAGACACATGAAGTATAAAAAATTCTTTTTATCCCACACTATATCAATCTGTGAGCACAGATGTCTTTAAGGCTGCAAACAATAATATTTAAGATATTCTTGTTTACTAAGTTCCAGGAAGAGAGAGTGCTCTGCGTTTGATCTCTCTGGGTTTTTCTTGCCTTGAAAGGATTTTGTCCTCCTCCTGGCACTGCTTACAATAACTTACAAATGAGTTAAGGTCATATCAGGGTTATGAAACATCTTAGGAATTACTGAGAGGAACTGTGTCTCATATACAGTCACTGTCAGGAGCAAACCTCATTTGTCCTATTTTGTTTATTTATTTATTTATTTATTTTCCTTTTTCTTAATTTGAAAATCCCAGCTGCTTTTTATCTTGTATCAAAAATAATAAACAAATTAATAGAAATGGCCCAAAATAGAAATAACTGTGTTACATTGACATTTAAAAGCATGAGTAAATATCGTCGCTGTCCGATTAAAATCTAACTTTTTAGGAGCAGGAAAAGATTATATTTCTGTGACGTAATAAATAAACCACAGATAAGACGATTTATACCCATTCCCCATGGAAATGTACAAATATCTGTGCGTGTATATCTTTACATATGAAAAACGTTTCGTATGTAAAATGGACTTGCATGTATCGTAGACAGCAAATATTGACAAACACAGATTTATTTTGTGAATTCCAATGAGCCACGTCTACGCATTCTCCTAAAACACTGCCGCTATGAATCTGTGTTTATATTTAAATAAAAATTTAGTGATTTTTAGCTTTTCATTGTTCATTTTGATATTAGCTGTTATGAACAGACATAGATTACTGCCCACGTGTAAAAAAGTGAAAACCATTAAAAATGGAGGTACGTGTGACAGCGACGATATGTATTTTTTTCTGTAAAGTGGCCAACGTGTGCAACAACCACTCAAAAACGAACATGTGTTTCACACAAAAGTAAAATGCAATATATGTCCTTAATGTGCAAAAAATATATATACAAATAAAAAAAATTAAAAATATTCTTCTTAGTTGTCGTGATTTAATACTCTCCTGACTTTGGGGTGTTCCACAAAGCAGGATTTCTCAGTTAGCCAGTGAACTTAAGCTCAGAGTCGAACCTGCATAGGAACAAAGCTGAGGGAGGTTCCAACTGAACAGTTCTCAACTTTGAGCTAAGGTTATCTTGTTATCTGAGAACTCCTGCTTTGTTGAATATACCCTAGTGATGAAATACTTATGGAACATCCCTGCGCAAACCCCCAAAACCTTATAAGCATTACATATCGGAGAGTCATTCTGTTCTTTCTTCAAAACTAAAACTAACCCAACGTCAGCTCCTCAGCAAAAGCTTTTTCACATCACTAAGCTTGAACTGAAAACACTAGAGTTGTCCATGCGTCGGTGAAGTCTACACTATAATAAAGTAATGGCACTGAAAGGATCATTTCCATTACAGCTATCACTTTTAAGAGAATGAAAGAGACAGGGAAAGAAAATGATACAGCTTTCTAAACTGCTATGAAAGAATCACTGAGCATAACCTGTTTATGAGAGCTGTCGTTTGGTTGTGGATATGAACACTGCAGCTTTTTAAAAGGCCAACAAAATCTGCCAAAGCTGAGAGACCACACATGACCACCTAGTCACATTTAACAAATGACTTTCAGCTTATTTTAGCTGTGACTGATTGTGAAAGCCATTATACACTGTAGTGGGACTGTTTTCTGTCTCACTGTCTTATGCTCATGGCTTTATATTCTTTCTCTCTCTCTCTTCAAGGGCCAAACTTGCTGGAGTCTCTCTCAGTTTCACTTGTTTCTGATTAAACAAAAACCAGCATGACAACTACCCTGGTTTTGTCATTCAGATTCACGAAAGACAGAGAAAGAGTATATATATTGTGACAATTACTACTGAAGGGTTTTTTTGCATTGCAGTACCACAGAAGGAAAACTGCCTCCACAATAAAAGAAATACAATAATTCCGAGCCCAAACCGTCCGGACCGCAGTAGTTCTTGCCTCTTGGGTCTGGCAGGAGGTTCAACAGCATCAAAATGCTGATCACAACATTTAAAAACAGCTTTTTCCCCCTCGAGTAGGACACATTATAAACACCAAGTAACACTCACTGACTCACACACACTTTCCAGAAGCACAGTCATACACTGGACTCAGCTGGTACACTGTTTTATCTCACTTTATTAGAACCATAAACAGTGATTTTATCAGATACTGTATAGGTACATTTACAGTTGCTGCCTTTTTTCCACATTTTGCTCCATGATTCGGCAAGTCTCTCAATATGAGGTGGTCACCATGTGACCATCAGTGACCAGATATTTGGATATTGGACTATTTTCAGCACAGTACTGACAGCAGTATGACATATTGGTTTGCACAATGCTGGTAATGAGTGTATCAGGCGCAGAAGTGTGTCCTGGACTTCTAAACACCTCACTGTCACTGCTTTGCTGAGAATAAACCACCAACCCAAGATATTCAGCCAACAGCAGTCTTGTGGGATCCAGCCTAGGGTCATCACATAGTGGTCAGCAAGCCAGACACAGCATGAGAACAAGTTTGCCTCAGCCTCAACCCCTCATCCAAAAAAAAACACAAAAAAAACAACAAAAAAAAAAACAACATGCTGAACACTGTTCTAACACAAATACCAGCTGAAATCTAAAGTCATATAGGGGACAGTCTAATAGAAAGAAATGCATTTTATCTCCACATGACAACAGACAAAAACTTAAAGATATTTTTCATCCTGTTCTTCTAATTTTCCTTTGAATATTTCTTCCTTTAGTTTATGCTATAGCTACTGTGTTATTTGCAACGTAATGTTAGTGCCAACATGACAGTGGCATATAATTTCATGTCTCTTCTTCACAAAAGCAGTTCTACTTTACACACACATACTGTAGCATATAAAAGGGACTCAGATCAGAATTCTTTATCATGTAGTTTTACTGTGAAATCCTCTCTAAATCCTATGGCCAAGTGTGGTTTCAGACAATATAAAATAGTACAAACTACTGCTCATATTCCTTTTTTACATTTCTGGACAGATATCAAGGCACATCTCATCTTTAGCTTTCTCAGCTGATCAGCCCATCTACCATCTGACACTGCACCACACAACATCTGTTTTGTACCATGGAACTGAAGGCAGAAATATCACTGGCCTATTTCCAGCTTAATCTCCATTAATGTTTATGCCATATAAATCACACTGTGAGCATTTTGTCATAAGGCTACATGTTACCTACATAAGCCTTTAATGACAAACCTGCACAGACATCAATAAAGACTTATTCCAAGAAGCTGAAGTTGCTAAGAATTCTGCATGAGTCAGTTTCACCATAGAAAATGTTCTGAATATATGAAGCTTGTTGGAGTAAGCCTTTATAGAGTTCATTCAAGTGATCATAAAGTGTTGTTTCACCCTGTATCTCAGGTAATAAACTCTTAACACTTGCAACTGCACTGACAACAACACACAGCTACGATTGTTTACCCTTCGACGAAATGGAAACTCTCAGTCTTTCGCTGCAGATGGTTTTTAGAAAAAGTCAAGATACAAATCCTCATTCTGAAGTGGTCAAAAAATTCAGCTGGTCACCCCTCAGCTTTCACTTTTAGTTCCCACCATAAACAGGGTAACACTTTACAGTTGACAGATTCGTAATCTACATGACATCTACATAAGGCTTTTATGACATCAGCCATAAACTTACATTAGACAGAGGCTTATTCTAACAAGCCTCAGACATCACAAATGCTGCTTTAAACAGTTACATCCAGGAAATTCTTATGACAAGTGAAGCTTGTTGTATTAAGACTGAACTTTAAGTCAGTTGTATTTAGAGCGGCTGCTTAATGATACCTACATGAGCCTGTCATTACAAGTTTATTTGTAAGAATTATTCATGTTTCTGAATGTATTTATATATATATATATATATAAAAATATTTTTAAAATGATGAAGTGAAACATCCCAGAGTATCCTGATTAAAATCACATGTAAAATTGATTAGATGTGGGCTTGCAACCAGGGCCCTGGGAGTGTGTGTGAAAGAGAGTGAGACTGGGGGCTGTGGGTGTGTACTATCAGTTTCTTAGCCGGGAAATGCAACAAATCAATAATGCAACCTCCAACAAACATATCTCCTTCTCCAGCAGCTCAATAGGTTCATCCAATGTAAGTAAACACCCTCAAACGCAGTCTGATATAGCAATACTGAATAATATACATTTCCCAGTTTCTAATACAACCATCACTGTTGCTAAGGCAGAGGAAGTAAATCAAGGGTCCGTCCAGCTAAAGGGGTGAAGAACAGGAGATGAGCTATAACAGAGTAGGCACAGAGCCCTAGAACTCAAGTGATTTACACTGAATCCAAGATTAACCACTAGAGCAAACGAGGCTGTCACCTGAAGCACTCAAACAATTCACTGGAATCTGCTCTAATGATAATGAGATGCTGCACAGCAGAATGAGGCAATAAAAGGTGGAGTTGGCTTCAGCAGAATGTAGGACAACAAGACCATAACAGGCCTAGAGCCTCAGAATGACTTGAATGTTTATGACAGTTTACTGAAAGTATGAACATTTTTCCAACAAAGTTAACAGTGACCTTTCCTAAGTGGACACTGACATAAGTCTAACACATTGTGAAAAGAGACAGAGAAATTTCAATATGATATTTATTGGAAAATCTACCACCCACCAGGTCTACAGAATAAAACACTACATCTAGTCTGCATCAAATCACCTTGAAAATAAAATAAAATAAAACATAGTGCAAAAACACAGAGACTACACTACTTTAATTTCATTTCCAATTCAGTCATTGATTAAATATCTGTTTGTCTGCATCGGATTTGAAGCAAGAGTGGAGTTTGTTATTTGAAACACCTTTGGTGGTACACCAAGCCTTGAATGATCATAAAGTGCCATTTCCTCCATTCATTCAACTTTGAAATGAGCATGAACCCAGATGAGGATATTGCTCTATTCCTGCTCCACAGGTGGGTAATACTGACCTAATTTTGCTTACTTAAGGTGAAAATATCTCCAAATTCAGGAGATGGCTAACTGCATTACTGAAAGTGCCACTGCACAACTTGAGTAACAGACGAGTTTCTGTGGTAATTCAGGCAGTGAATAAAAACATAGACAATTTAAAATTCAGCCACATACAAGAGTCATTTTCTTTCCTCAAACATACAATTTCTCCTTAAAAAAAAAAAAAGCTTCTGTACATGAACAAAACAGAGAGAACTGTGTTTGCCCACGATCATAGACATTGCCTTTAAGGAAACAGGACTTTGTTTTCCATTGAATATGGTGGAGGTGGGTTGCCATGCAATTCACAGAGGAGCCTAAAAATAAACCATTCATTGTTGGCACTGGCTGATGAAAGGCCTTAGTAGAAATGACTGCTGATAATCATTTGGATCACGTTAGAGAAGTATAAGAATTATACCACATATGTGTTGTTAAAGCTCTGTAGAAGAGCACTGACCAACAGAATAGGACACTGTGGACCAGCTGCACGCATTTAAGGTCACCATGCTCAATGTCAAGCGTCAGCTAGACAGGTTTGGAACAGGGGAACTGTGTTCTTTGAGTGATGGCTCCCCATCCAGTACCTTTGGGATGTAGCTTTTTGTAGGAGAGTAATTTTAGGTCATAGCTTGTTCTTTAAAGGGATGCTGTTTCAATTTGCTGTGTACTGTACACACTGTATATGGTTGAAATGACAAAATGACTCGACTTGGAGTGGCGTTTCTCTCATCAGGAACATCATCCAGCATCAGTACCTGACATTTTTGTAGTTTATGTAGTTGAATGCCATTAAAACCTCACAGTAATGTATACAGATCTGTTGTGAAGTCTTCCCAGAAGAGTAGCAATTACATCAGAAAAGTTAATGACCTCCATGCATTAACACTCATTGCTCCACTGATGAAAAAGGTGCCCTTTCAGTTCAATTTTCAATTAATTGAAAACCCTCTGAGCTTACACCTCCAAGGTAGACCAACGAGGTAGGTGCATCTAATAAAGTGAGTTGACACTGTTCTAGCAGCACTGCTGGGTCTGATCCACATACCTACCTGCTTTGGGAGTGTCCTGACCATTGAAGAACATGGTGTAAAGGTACTATCAAAGTATGCAGAGCAACAAATGAACTACACAGTCTGTAATTATAGAGCTACAAGATGCACATAAAGCTGATAAAATGGACAAGCACAGAAAGAATAGGGGCATTTTAATGATAGGGCTGAATATGAGTGAGGTTTTGAAACGTTGCTCCTCTTAGTTCATGTAGGCTGCTGTAGATTGGCAGGTTGACTAACCTAAAGGCGGCGTGGTCTGAGGGGGTGGGGAGAACAGCAGAGACTGAGTGTGAAAAGGAAGCCCCTGTCCACGGTGCTGAAAATCACCCCCCAGTGCCCAGCCTCGGTTAAACCCAGCCTCATCTCTGTGCTCAGTGACAGCAGCGTGGGCTGAGAGCGGCAGTAACTGCCCAGGAGAGCAAGAATAGCACACCAACTAATTTCTAATACCGAGCTGAAAGTTCGTTTACAATCCCAATGTTCCCGGTTTATTAGGCGTCTACACTCCAAATCTGCATTTACGCTACTAACGTAATTAACGCAAACGGAGTACATCACTAAGTTGTGTTATCTAGATTCTAATCTACAGTGAAGCTACTTTTCTCGGGAACTGAGTATTAAACCAGTAGCTGTATCGTGTTCATTAACAGAACCTCAGAGAAGTCTGTGTGCGACAGAGAGAGATAGAGAGAGAGATAAAGGGAGGGAGGCAGAGAGAAATATAAACGCTTAACGCTCTTACCTCTGTCGCCATGTTGCCATGCGACGGTGGCGGACGTGTCCCGGTGCTGAACGCGTCTCCGCTCGCGGGACAACAAACGCAGAGACTGCTGGCGCGAACGTGGCGCGAGCTGAGCGCGCGTAGGGGGCAACCAGGCGCGTGCACAGCTTTTACCATCGCTCAGGAGCGCGCGGGGATTGGGGTGGGGAGGGGGGGAAGGTGTAGTGTGGGGGTGGTGTTCCCTCTTTCACACCAGCTTCAATTAATCTGGGTGGAGGCAGAATAGCTCATCTTCAGAAATTACAGGGGGGAGCTCAGAGCCTCAGACAAGCGCGTGAGCAGTGGTTAAAGCTCCAGGGAAACAATGCACTGGGAGTGGTGTGTGTGTGTGTGGGGGGGTCTCTTCCTGGAAAAAAACCCTGGGAACAACAGTAACACTGCAGGAACTACCACAGGATAAATACAGACACTTTACCACATTATAATACTGCCTCCGGAGTACTCTTCAGTACCTTTAGTCAGGGAGAATAGGAATTACATTCCACTGTAATTTCAGATTTTTAAGTTGTTTTCATGCCCTCAGATTAAAGAGCAAGTAAACATAAAAGTATATTATTAGTATTATAAACATATTCAGACTCAGGGTTTGTGGCGCTAATGTTTTTTACAAAAAAAATCTGTTTATTAACAGATTTATTTTTTAAATTATTGCTGACATGGCAGATTTTTTTCTCTGAGACCCTGAATTTAATTTTTTTTAGTGCATGGGATGTTTCCCCCTGAAGTGGGGGAGGCAGACAGAGCTGTTTGGAAAAAGAAAGAGAATCAGAAAGACCCACGGAGGACTGGATCCCGGCTCTGGCTGCAGACAGCCGTGAAAAGCACAGCACCAGTGGCATCTCACCAGAGGAGTGCATGGTTAGCTCCAGCAGAGATCTCAGGGCTGCTGCCGCACCTCTTAAGAGCCAGAACTGTGGTCCCCAGGCCTTCCCATGTCGCTGATACTAGACAAGGAACATGTGGGGATTACACCACACCTGAGTGGCTTCCCAGGCCTAGGCACGCCTCACTCAGGTGTCAATGTGTGTAGCATATGGCTAAAAACATGATGGCTAATAAAGACAGCCCTGCATCACTGTCGATTCCCCCCCCACACACACGGTCTTGAGAGGACTGGGTTCCTCTCAATTTAAGGATTTACGTGAACTTTCAAGTTATCTGAAAGGGTTAAAGTGCAAATATTAAAGTGGTCATAGTGCACAGCATATTAATTTCCAGCAGCTAGCTTCACAGGTTCTTAAAAGTTCATTCATTCTCTAAAACTGCTCCAGTTCCTGATCAGGGTCACAGTGGAACTGGAACTTACTCAGATTCATTCTGGGATTTTTTTTTCCCCCTGGGAAATCACATATGTCACACTGATGAACAAAGATGAGCGCTTATGGGTTTAATCAATGTCCAGAGATGGACTTTAATGAGGGTATTACATTATATTGGTCAGCTTTAATAAAACTGATAGCAAAATGAAGCTCTTCTTTATTACAGTATGTTTCCTATTACAGTACAACCCACGTATGTAATATTACTATCACACACAATTCTAGATCAGACAGAAATTTCTCTTCTTGGTCATTGGAGTAATTCAACTATGAAAAATGTTTAAAAAATTAAGGGGAACTTACAGAAGATCCTCCCTCACTCTAGGCTCATATGATTCTCATTTAAAAGCACAGCACGGGTGGGTGGTAACACTGCTGGACTGATTTGCAGAATGTGAAGTGTGATCCACACCTATAGCAGAGTTGAAGCAGAGCAGTGAGAGAGGCTGAACTAACCACAAGAACAATGTTATTTTGACAATTTGGAAAAAAGAGTAAGCAGGGCTGCTATATTTTATTATAGAGCAAAACATTCCTAGGCTACTCTGAGAAACCATGTCATACATTTCACAATTATAAATATATCTAATTAGCTGTATCAGCAGTATTATCTACCAGCAGTGGACCTGTGGTAACACCAGGATTCTGGTATTGGAACACTCATATTCCTACTTATGCAGTTTTACACCACTGAGCACCTATAAAAAGTTAGCCATCAGCTTGAAGAGCCATATACTGGGATTTGAGACAGACACATGGTGCCATCAAAGCAAAGTCTCCCCCTGGAAAGTCCCTGGATATTTCAGCAAACACAATGCCAGGCCTCATTATTCATGTGCTTCAATACAGTCTTTGCAGACACAGACTGCATGTGTTTGACTGTAGTCCAGATGTTCCTGTGGTGTCATGAAGGGTCAAATCAGGCAATGGCCACCGCAGACTGCTGAGGAACTGAAGTCTTGGATTAAGCAAGAATGTGTAAAACATACACTTACAAAACAGCAATTAATATCCTCAGTTCCCAAATGAGTAAAAATGTAATTAAAAGGAATACAGTGGTAAACCTTTCCCAACTGCTTATAAGTGCACTGCAGGTGTCAAATTTTAAATGGGTTTATATTTACAAAGTACAAAGTACTGCTCCACTGGGAATCTTTTTGGCTTTGTCAGTTAAATAAAACCAAGAGAACAAACACAATAACACATTTCACACGATGTTAATATAATCAGAAACAGATTTGTATATTGGGGCCTTTTTATTTATTTTTGCTTTGGGGCTCATATTATCTCGGATGGGCCAATTTCCTTGAGTTTAGTTCAGGATACGCGCTAAAAACAGTTCCATTTCTGGTGAATATTTGAAAGCAGCGTGGGGACCGATCCGACTCACATCTATGAAGCTTCCTGCATAATTTACAGGAAAGAGCAAAGTCTTTTTAAAAATTAATTTCTTCAATCTGTACGTATGTGAGCCTTCTTTATTTCTCAAAGGGCCAGTTCACTAAGGTGCAGATGAGGAAGCTGGTTTTAAAGTAGGCCCCGAGGAGCCACTTCACTGACCACATCTTCCGTTTTTTTTTCTTTCCTTGCAGTGTGTCTGAACATCAGTTAGACAAATAATTGCTCAAAGATTATTTTCACTCATGTAAAATATGCATGACATCAGCAAGAGCAGGCCTGTGATATGATTATGAGTTTGAAAAGAGTTTGTAAAGACTTGCAAGTGAAATTCAAGTAAAAACAGAAAGTGAGTGTCTTTGTTAAAAAACTGTACAAAAGCAAATGTGTCATGTTTACGCTGATCAGCTTATTGTTTCTTGTAAATACATTTGTTTGAAGGCATATAAAAGCATCCAGAATAGGCCTAGTCCTTCCATTATCTGTAACCGCTTATCCAATTTAGGGTCGCGGGGGTCCAGAGCCTACCTGGAATCATCAGGCGCAAGGCAGGAATAGGGGAGGGGACGCCAGTCCTTCACAGGGCAACACAGACAAACACACATTCACACCTACGGACACTTTCGAGTCGCCAATTCACCTGCAACGTGTGTTTTTGGACTGTGGGAGGAAACCGGAGCACCCGGAGGAAACCCACGCGGACACGGGGAGAACACACCAACTCCTCACAGACAGTCACCCGGAGCGGGAATCGAACCCACAACCTCCAGGCCCCTGGAGCTGTGTGACTGCGACACTACCTGCTGCACCACCGTGCCGCCTGGCCTAGTCCTTCATTACCCAGAATATGTAGAGGCTCAGTACTTTGACAGTGAAACTTTAGGATTAACCGCTGAAGTGTTTTTAGAAAAAAGTCTTAGAAAACATTCTTAGTGAATTATTTCTGAATGTTAGGTATTTCACTTTCTACAGTGTGAACTAAACTACACAGATGACCAAAAATGTATTAAAATGCTAAATGTGGTCCAAGATCTGTAGTGTCCTCGTGTTGTAGACATTTATGTTGGCATGACTAAAATGTGAAATGTTTTTGTATTTCCCTTAATTGAAGCTAATTTATTTACTGATTAATCACTGCATATTTTCTTTTTTATTTCTTAATTTGAGGGTTTTATGATTTCAAACCTCCACTGATTCACACTTAAGGACAGGGACTGCTCAGTCCAGAGAAGTGCACTCACTGAATGACCTGTTGAAAAAATAGCAGCAATTTTTAGCAACAGCTGCCCTTTACCTCTGAACACTACTGACATTTCACAGTGACTGACTCTAAAGAACGTACCCAAATTAACCTGGAATTAAATGCTTCGTTTCCTCCTTGAAATCAACATTTTGTAGACATGAGTTTTGCCTGCGATTATGTGATTCATGTCTGACATTCCAGGGTCTACGCCATACACACACACGTAGACTTAACGTAGACTTGCATTCATTTAGTGAAGATATATGCTTACCTTAATCATAAGTACAACCATTACCCTGACCTTACGCTAATCTTCAAACATGCCTTCGTCTTAAAACAAGTTCATTTATGTTGCTGGGGCCAGCTTGTGGTAAACAGGTTTTGTTCCCAGCTATTTCAAATATTCCTTTTTATACACTTCCTCTCTCTCTCTCTCTCTTCCACACAAACATTACCTCCTCATTTCAGAGCTGCAGTGTTTACTTGATGGGTGAAAACTGATTGCAGTCAGCACATTGGGAAGCGAGCAGAAAGCTTTGGCTGATTCCAGCTTGCTCCAGTTTGCTTGCAGGGAATTCATTTCACATGGCAAATGGAGATTTCTTCTGGAGTCCCATCCTCGGCATTTCGCTTGAGTTCAATCAAGCTTTCATGACTCTTTCTGGCTGCAACTTATACATGCACGATGAGTACTACAGGCATTTTTGCCTGGAAAAACAGATTCATATCTTAGATCAATGCAATTCACTTTACTTTATGCTTTGGAACATCAGAAACACATTTACATTTAAACTGTGCATTTCAACATACGGTTTCTCTCACTGCAGGAATGGAACCAAGCCATGTGTGTTCTGTACAAATAGAGGAACCTTACTCAAGATGTCTTCTGTAGAGGGAAGGAAGAAGAAAAAAAAGAGAGAGAATGTTTGAGTAAGTGTGAGTGTGCATGTGTCCATACTTTTTGTAAATCAATCAGCTTAGGAGAAAGTATTTTCTGAATTTATCAGAAAATATATCCCATTCTTTCCTTTTGTATTAACATCTAAAGCCATATTAATGTGAACTGGAAAACTATATATTATTATATAATTATATTATATAAAATGTGCAAAAATTCCCATAAAAAATTCACAAGAACTATTCATCTGCATAAAGCAGTCATCTGTTACATTCCTTTACTTTGAAGTGTGGAGGTGTGATGGCCTGTAAGACATGCGTAGGAAGGAGCACCTGTAAAGAGCCTGAGGCTGGAGCTGAGAGAAACTCCACTCCTCATCAGCCAGAGGTGGGGGACATGTCCTTATTTGCCTTTCGTGTTGTTATCATCTGGTTTTAATCAAAACCAAACTGCATTTTTGTCAGAAATGTAAAACATGCCATTTCATTATAACTGTACGATATTTCTCTGACAGAGGAAAAACGTGGTCTTCTGTAAGCTAGCAACTTAGCATTTCAGAAATTACAGAGTAAACAAAAACAAAAAGGCTACTACTTCAGCATTAGATCACCTCAGACATCTGAGACGTGTAATTCAAGACAGCACAAATGGCTTCGTTCTCTCTCTGGGTGGGTAGGTCACTCCTCTCCCCGTCATGATGTCAACCAGCGCTGGCGTCCCTTAGCTAAAACAGCAGTGCTGGACAGTTAGTGTGGCACCATGTTAGCAGCAATTTAAAAAAGTGGTTGTTGGCTGGACATGTCTAAAAAGAAGCATGTGCTGTCTTTTAAAGCTGAAAAGCAGGAGAGCAATACGTTTAGGCTAAATTCTGCTAGCAATATTTGGGATTTCAATAATGTGTTAGCACTATGCTAACAAAGAGTGATGGGAGCCAGTCTAGTTTAAACAGTGGTATTCAACGTGAGCAAAAGACACACCAGTGCAATTTGAAGCTTGTAACAGATATTAACACCTGACTGACTGAAACACACTGACAATAAAAGACGATTTTACTCTACTGTAAGTTCCTGATTCAGTTTAATCTGACACATTTGGCCTTTAGGTCAGATTCTAAAACTAACCAATGGGAGTGCTAGCTTGATAATATCTACCTAGATACTACAGAAAGGAAGAAAATGCTGATTGGACAAATTTCCACTGGGTTTTGCAAGAATTTAACCCTTCCTATTCCAACCAAGCACTAGGTTTATTTTACTTTTAAATTCAGATATCATAAAAGTCTTCTATGAAGGTGTGGAGCATTTCACTCCTCTAACTTGCAATGCAGCAAAAAAAAAAAAAAAAAAAAAAAAAAAAAAGCACTTCATTTCAGATTTAATAAAATGCAGAATCACACTCTAGTCCCCAGGTTATAAGACATTAAAATTCAAAAGGCACAGTTTTTAAATAAGGGTAAATTCTTGCCTTTGTTCTGAGCAGTTGATTCTGTAACAGTTTAGGGAACAAGGTGCCAGTGCTGGGTGGAATTTTCCAGACAGTATGAAAAGACTGGAGACAGGAGGACAGTGGGTGGCCAGTTCTCAAACACTGACCAAGAGACACTCCCTGTGTGCTCTCTGACCCTGCTGGAATTCTAATTGTCCGCACTACATGATGGCATCTGGCAGCGAACTTTGGTGTGATGACATTGGGCCTCGATAGCTTCCTCCCAAAACTCAATTAAAACTTTTGAAGTTTTGTGTTATTTCAATAAGTGACTTCCAATGAAGTGTTACGTGAGTGTGAGTGTGAGTATGTGTGTATGCACATACATATGCGAGCCTGGTCAGGCTCTCCGCCACTACAAATATCTTCTGCCTAACTGTTGACTTAACAACAGGACGAGCCGGCTGGAATCTGATCAAATCATGTTCCGCTCGGAGACAGGAAATGAGAATTCTGAAAATGCAAAAATAAAATATTATTAACTTGGAATCTCTGGAAAAGCAAATAAGCAGTGATCAGAGTCTCTGTGTCTGGAAAGCCACGGGTCAAGTAAACGTTCTCTTTTTTCCGTGGAGGTATTGGATGGGCCGGGAGCTGGCAGAGCTTGCAGCATGTCTTCATGAATGTGTGGAACATTTGATCATAAAATGCTGAATTATGCGATCAAATCTCACTGGCTGTTATGAGGAAGCAGCAGAAAGCCCTCGCAGACATTTTTTGTGATTGCTCTTGAATTACAATGACGCTGCTCTTTGAGGCGAAAAAAAAATCAAAACAAAGAGACCACAGAAGGAAGAGTGTTGGGGACTGAGATTCCTCTCTAAAGCCAAGTGGAACGCTATGGCACACAGAGCCATGTTTGCAGCTGGAGCAATAGCAGCATGGCTTAACTTACAGGAGGAGAAGCTGGAAATCTGTGGACAGAATGCTTGGTGAGAAACAGAAACGATGATTCGGACAATGGAGAGCCGTGACTATGCTGAGAGAATAAAGGAAGCAACAAATCTTTAAACCCTGCTTTAGGTATAAAAACAGCAATCGGCCCAGAGCTATTTTGAGGGTGAATCTAATTAACAGAGATTGTGCTGGGTTTGGGCTTCATGAGGATTTGTTTGTGAGTCACTGCTGTAATGCTGTGGGGTTATCACAATTTTAACAGCCCACATAAAGTGCCTTGTCTAGTCAGATTATATCCAATGGAGAGATTTGTCCAATGCAAAAATGTCAGTAAAAATAATTTGTGAGTAGTCTTCAGCTGCAGATGCAAACAAAACCTGTCCAGAGCCTGAGAGTATTTAACAGCTGTTTGTTGGATTTCCTATAAATGTCATACAGTAATGTTAGAAATATCACATTTGAATAATCATGTCAGCTTTATTGGTACAGAATGTTTTACAAACTGCCAGCTTAGTGAGATAAGGCAGCAATATCAATATTAACAAATCATTTTTAAAGTCAAACACAGAACATTAGGAAGCTGGCTGGGATTCCATGTGGAGGTTTGTAATCGTAGAACTGCTTATATTTAGGATGGACTACCTACATATTGAAAATATTGGAGCACCCTGGGGAGGTAACTGAAGGCTGGAGCTTCAAGGTGGAACATCAAAATAATTCAACAATGACGGGGTTGAATTACAACAGCACAGTAGGGATCTTACACTGTTGCTACCTCAGAAAGCTGGGCAGACGACATTATATCTACACTTGTTTAACCATTTTGTTGATTTTTTAATTTTATGACAGTTTAAAAATATTAATTGCCTTCCAGCCTTTCAAATCTCCAAGGCAAAACTGCAGGTAATTAATCATTTTCTAAAACTTGCATTGTAAATTATATGTATATTAATTACAGGAGAAAAACCCTTGAGGAGGAATCCCTTGATGTATGACAATATGGTGTCATGGGATAAGGGGGAAAAAAAGAGAAAAGAAAAAGGGTAACAATGTCATCAGAGGAATAGTCAGTATACTGGTGAACTGTATGGTCAACAGCCTATAAACATTTACCCACCCGTTTCTACTGAAATCAGGGGTATCAACAGGGAGTCTGCCTAGAAAGCCTTTATGCTCGAGTTTGGAACAATGCTGTGAGGTTTTCACTGTATTCTGCCTCAAAATCTTTAGTGAGGTTAGGTAGCAATGTTGGACAATAATGGCACTTTTCCACTGCATGGAACCTATACGTCTCGACTCAGCTCGGCTCTTTTGCTTTTCCACTGGCTGAATCTGTGGCACATAAGTATATGGGAGGGGGGAAAATTTTCAAGATGGGTGGTGACCATGGCGGCCATTTTGAAGTCGGCCGTTTTGGATCCAATACACTCGTAAAATACACTCGTAAACAGCGCCTAACGCTACCACAGATGTTGTGGTAGTTTTCAAAGCCTATGGTTCCCGTTAGAGACAGGGTTTTGCGATGTCACTGGCTTCATTTTGCAGGGGAGCTGTACTAGTGGAAAAGCGACAAAGTAAAAGCGAGCCAAGCCGGGTTAATCCCTCGCAGTGGAAAAGCACCATAAGTCTCCATAGTGTTCCATCATTCCATGGGACTGAGTCCAGTTCTGTGTGCCTCGGTCAACACTTATTCTATGAAGACTACACAAGCCAGGTGCCCTTAAAAACACTAGATAGTGTTAAAAAGTATAAATATACGTTTATACAGCTTTTAATGAATAAATAAGTTTACAAAACACATGTAAGTCGCGTAATGGTCACATGCACTGAATGGATCACAAGTTCATTATCAGTTCACGGCCACACAAAAACTGATTAGTTACAGACTTATTACATGCTGATCAAGTACAGTCATGTTTCCTCTGCACTGCCCTTTGCTGAAGGCTAAAAGTTTCTGTAATGTGCAATTCCTTCTGGGAAGATTTACCCAAAGCTCTATACTGAAAACTGCACACCCCACCAGGAGCCATACATCTGCCTCTTTTCTCCCCAGTGATGTCACACTGAGCTCAAATCCAAACCATATGTGTGGCAGAGGACCAGCTGTGTGGAGACAGCGGAAACATTACAACTTCATAAGATCATACAACAGAATCATGTCCCATGCAACAATTATGAGGACAACCCAAAATGCACTTTAGGCAGGTACATACACCAGAAGCCACTCTTCATTCGTTTCCGGCTAAAAACTGATCATTTAAGTTTTATCTAACCTCTTCAAAAATGTCAGTGTTTAAAAAAAATGTTCGAAACAGGAGATTTAAAAAAAATATTAAAAGGAATAGACAACAGGGCCCTTAATAAGTATGTACTTAACACCTGTCTCTGGTCATCAATAAATCTTTACTCACTCATCTCTGTTCATCTGTTTACACTGGCATTAACATACGTTTTGTATCTGGATAGTATCTGAGTTTGGTTTACATTAGTCATTAAAAAATACATACACAACCTGATCAGATTTTACTTTCCCACGTAAAAAGCTCATCAACACGTACATCATTTCAGTTTTACTTTCCTCTAACTGGCTGTAAACATGTTTTTTTACATGCAACTATAATTGTATTATACACACTCAAACCTAAGGAATATATATACAAAACCAGCAGTGAATCAGCGGAGGAAAAGGCTGTCTTGCAGCCACTGTGATTATCTGCAGTGGTCAGCACCACAGCTGTCCAGAGGTATTTAAGGACATGGCAGAGTAGTCCAGACTGTTGGGAAGAATATTGTCTGATTTTATGGACACTGAATTCCTATCATTCCATCGCATAGAGTGGTGGACTGTAAAGCTAATTTGTGAAAAATCCAGGCACTGATCTCCAGAAAAACAACACACCTGCATTGTCCCTCCTCTTGACCAACACGGTTCTGACTGCGTTACTCTATTCAGAAATCAAAAATATGCTGTTTAAATTTGTGTTAAATATGGAGTTCCATATAAGTAGACAGAATAAGAAATTAATATGCAAGACGTATGTAAACAACTACAAAAACAGCCTTACTTCACATTAGACTGGTTTGCAGTGCTGGAGGTGACTTAAGAAGCTGAAATATTGCATGAATTTAGCTATGAAGAACAGAGAGAGAGAGAGAGAGAGAGAGAGAGAGAGAGAGAGAGAGAGAGAGAGAAAAGCAGGACTACTGACTCTGTCAGTTCTCTGTGACCTGACCAGAGATCAATCTCACCTCATTAAAAGAAATGACATCCTGACCAAAGCCTATGCTTCCTTTTGGTTAAATCCCCAGTAACACACACACACACAAAAACTGTTTTCATGCAGTGTGGGCCATTACCTAGAGTTCCCACATGATATATTCCTGGTACACACACACACTTTACATCATTTGGATTAAGGCACTGTGTAAAGCTTGGTCTACATAAAATCAAGGCCAAACGACTCAGGAGACCACCTTAAAAGGGAATCCAGGGGCTAAATGCTCTCTCACTAGTTTACATTTCCATTACAGCGAGGGCAAAGCAGGGGGAAATGTTTTGATTCCGACAGCTCTCTCAGAGAGGAGAACACTGCAGTCTAAATATCTTTACACTGAGATGCTGGAACATGCCGCATATACTATTGTTGCTATGGTTTCAGATATAGTGGATCTTGCTAAAGGCCTTGTACCTAAAAGAAAGAGAAAAAATAAATAAATAAAAAAGAAGCAGCTATGAACAGGTAAAACATGTCACAGGACAAAAATAGAACTTCCATGAATAACTAATGAAGATCTGGCCGAGACACTGACAAATAACACAAACAATCCCAATCCCCTGCACTGTGAGCTAAATCCACGTCCTGTTGGGGGGAAAAACACAGGAACAATGTGAGTAAATGAGTAACACTCTCCCCAACAGAGAACTAATCATCATAATGACATTTCATTTCATGCCTTGGTTCCACAGACACCGTTTCCTGTTGTGATCCCGAGATGTTCCTGCGTGGATTCTTTCCTCTGGCGGTTTGTGGCTCACTGGGCCGCTACATGTCTGTTTCTGATTAATCCAATTTGATTACTTCAATATTTTTTATTCTGCTTGAATGAACTCCATAGCCACACTGCTCTTGAACAGAGAAAGGAACATGAAATAGCTTCTTCTTGTTTAGATTTGTTTTTTTTTTTTTGTACCATTGGAGGAACTGTGAAGTGTGAGAAATATAATCATCTTATCCACCGTCTGTATGCCTAACTAAAATAAGACAGATGTGTCTACTGTTACAGATGGACAACAGCAGTGATATGTAATTGTATTCAAGTGTTTAAAAAAATTGATTGTGTATTTACATAAGTGCACCAAAATCAAGGGTTTTGGGAGACCATGGTACAACACAAACCTTAATGCAAACAATCAAACATACACATTGTAGACCAAAACAGTGCAATTAACACACTCAAACACTACAGTAAACACAAGGAATACACACAAATGGACTTTAAATACAGAAATGGGACCAACGTTGCTTACAAGTAATTATATATAAACAGTACTCAATACAGGTAGAGTACAGGGCACTGAGTACAGGAAGAGTACAGGGCACTGAGTAGAGGAAGAGTACAGGGCACTGAGTACAGGAAGAGTACAAGGCACTGAGTACAGGAAGAATACAGGGCACTGAGTACAGGAAGAGCACAGGGCAGTGATTACAGGTAGAGCACAGGGCACAGAGTACAGGTAGAGCACAGGGCACTGAGTACAGGAAGTGTACAAGACACTGAGTACAGGAAGAATACAGGGCACTGAGTACAGGAAGAGTACAAGGCACTGAGTACAGGAAAAGCACAGGGAACTGAGTACAGGTAGAGCACAGGGCACTGAGTACAGGAAGAGTACAGGGCACTGAGTACAAGAAGAGTACAGGGCACTGAGTTCAGGTAGAGCACAGGGCACTGAGAACAGGGAGAGCACAGGGCACTGAGTACAGGTAAAGTACAGGGCACTGAGTACAGGTAGAGTACAGGGCACCGAGTACAGGAAGAGTACAGGGCACTGAGTTCAGGTAGAGCACCGGGCACTGAGTACAGGTAAAATACAGGGCACTGAGTTCAGGTAGAGCATAGGGCACTGAGTACAGGTAGAGTACAGGCCACATTGTGTGTTGAAAATATGTGCAAAAATTCAAGTGAAGCCTAATGCTGAATCGCAATACGCTTGTTCCTTAAGGCTGTTACATTAAAATCCAATAAGACCTGGAGCTACACACTCATCTTCCCCTTGTTCCCAACCCATTAGGCTTTACAGAAAATCCTATGTACAGCAAACTGATCATTTACATAAATCTTTGATTTTAAAGTTGTGAATAAGAAGTTATCTCCATGAATTGTATTTATAACAAATCAAAACTCAATATTAAGTGATTAAGTGAAAAATATTAGAAGTCCTCCAACACAACATGGTTATGTAGGCAGCAGTGTGTAACATACTTCATTGGAGTTCAACTCCAAAGAAGGCCTCCAATCTGGCTGCTCCAACAACTTAAAGATGAGCCCAAAAACTAGTTCTTATCTCATGTCACCACATCCTTCTCCGGGAACAATATGGCCTCCATATGTAAGAATTTTGTTGCTTATTATCTGCTTGAAGTGGAAAAATCAGAAAAATGTGTGGAAAGAACAATCTTCTGATCTGTATGTAGATTTACACTGCGTAGGACAGACAGGCATAAGCTGTTATGAAATTAGAACATCACTCAGGGCTCTGAACACTTCCTTCACTAGGGTTTTTCTATCCATTCTCTTTATGTCAAAGCAAAACTGTGCAAGAACAGAGACGTCCATGACAAAAGTTAGTAACTCCAATTTAATCACCAATCCAAGTTACAACTTACCTTGCTTTTTTGCCCTGCTTGGGTTATGTTTTGTGTATCATGGTACCATTTCAGTCCTGTAAAATAACAATAATATGCTGAATATTTATTAGAAATATTCCAGGGAGAGTTGTAAGTACAAATAGAGGGATTTATAAAACTAATGTAAGACATTAGTGTTGATATTAATAATCCCCTAAATATATCACAACAGTGGAATATTTCATAATTTAAATTGAAATGATTATATAATTAGATTTTACAGCTGATTACTAAACCCATTATACTCAGAATAGTTTACACAGCTACCAGACTAATAACGATGATCCACAGGCTGCTTACCAAAAAGGTTCCAACATGTACATTGGGTAAATCACACTCCATTAAACACATGGCCATGGAGCATCATGACGATTTCAATAGTTTTGATTACTTTTAATTTCAGTATTCTGGAGAAATCATTTCAAAGCTTGTATTGTGGATGAAAGCACAGATGTCACTGGAATCATCTCTGTATTCATAATTTGCTATTATGCTATAGTTATTGATACACAGCTATTGGACTGTAAAACTGACTGATTTTACATGGATAAATAACTTAAAATCAATTTATGGAAATAAATGATGAAATGTTGGAGTTTATTAAAACTGATTCCTACAAATAATGCACATAAATCCAAATGTGAGGATTATTTGGTTTTCCCAGATTGAATCTTGGGGATGCCACTACCATCAATGGCTGGAAATAAGAGTGACCGCAATTCCAGAACAATGCTACATATAGGCATCTGTCAACAGAGTGAACACAGGGCAGTATTCACTGGTACAGGACGAGCAGCAGCTCAGAAACATACCACACCACAGTCATGATGTAATTAAATATTTTTAAATCACTGAAGTGAAGAGCTGTGAAAATTGAAACAGTTAATAGAGACAGCTCCATTGTTAAAGTTCTGTGATATATTTAAAGTGCAGAGTATTCGATGTGTCTGTTAGAATGATCACACAGTTCCCTAATCACTAGTGCTTTTGCCTCTGGGAGAAAAAATTACTCTGTCACAAGACTGTGGCCAAACTGCTCACATTATGATCTGTCACTTGGCTCAGAAAGTGCTTCCAACAGCCAGTGCAGTCCATGCTCATTTTAGATTATGAAATCATTATTTTATCAGGATGTTGTGAGGTCATTGGACCAGACAATGGGAGAATTCTCAGAGATAACCATCACAACCCCAGAAACATTCAGTATTACAAGGGGTATATAAAAACAGATTAATCTATTTATTCATCCAGCATTTGCTCTGCACTGAAGAGGGTTAATAGGAAGTTTGGCCCCTTTAACTGCAGCAACAGCTTCTAGTCTTCTGGGAAGAAGAGCTCATTTCTGTGTGGATTTGATGGCATTCATCCAGGAGAACAGTAGTGAGGTCAGGCTGTAGCATGATTAGTTCTGGATCACAAACACCACATTGGGGAGCAGAGATCCTGTGCTCCTCAGACCAGTGCTTGGGGACTTTATACCATTCTAGACCAAGCTCTGTAATTGCCACGTGCAGCAGCTTTTCTATGGATCTGAACGATCACTGGATTAGGAACACTCACCTTGTATCTATACTCACTGTTCATTTTATCAGCTCCACTGACCATACAGGAGCGCATTGTAGTTCTACATTTCACCGTCTTCTTCTTTAGTCTGCATTCCTTCAGAGCAGGTATTATTTGAGTGTACAAGCTGTGTATGTTCACAATGAGTTTGCCTTAAGTAGGTGAATTCACCCATTTTAAAGTGTCTAGAAACATTTGGACCCTTTTTTTTAATTGTATCTTAGCCATCCTTTTACTACAAAGACCCATGCAAGTCTTGTTTGTTTTTAGGAAGACATCTTAAAATATTCCCAAATCATTCAGCTTTGTACAGAACAAAGATTAAAAACTGAACTGTTATTTTGAGAGAACTGTGACATGGAGATTACCTGTTTGCCTCCAGGAACAGCAATAATCCAGATAGAAAGTGTTGTTGAACCATAAAAGCTTTCACATTTGTGTTTCATCTGCATCAATTTCTGAACTAGGCCCAGAATCTGAGCGCTGATGCAGAGCGTAAAAACCGTGCTCGGTTTCCTGTGATCATATGGCAGGCCAGATGGACACACCCTCGATCCGGGACCAGTGGGTCGAATTTGCCATGAAACAACAGTGGCCCTTTTCCATCAACCCACGCAAAACAGCATGGGTCAGAGGAGCTCTGTACGGAATATGGTTCCCGTGTCCTTCTGCTGCTTGTCCAGTCAATAGCCGAGCCAAAGAATGATATGACAGCGGGCTAAGAGTCTATATTTAGAACCTATGGGGCTATGGCTGAGGTCAAGGAGGGATAGAGGCCAGATGAACAGTTCAGCACCCTCCAGTGGACACAGATAAACTGGAGGAGGCCACATGAACAGGAACAGGTCTCAAAACGTAACTCAAATGAACCTAGGGAAATTCAGTCAGAGATCCTTTATTTTTCTTTTTACATTTTGGCTTTAAGCATGAATCCTGTAATTGGACAAATAACACAAGCGGAAATAACAATGCAGCGATTAAGTTTAGCAGATTTTCAGCATTTGACAAATATTTAAAGACCGCATGCCGTATCACATTACAGTGGTATCACATATCAAGTCTAAGTGTATGAAAAATGCCTATACGAATCATTTATCAGGACTGCTTTGCCTGTTATTAATCATCCTCAATAAATCTACAGTTTCATTGTCAGGAAGAATGATTGGACACTTAATCAAGGACAAGAAACTGGTCTATTAAAAGGAAACTCAACACTGCTTCTGAGAGAAAAAGAATGGAACCGAGACCTTTTAGGAGAATGGCTTGTAATCACAGATGCTAGAATGTAGGAAGAAACAATTTATGTTACAGATCACACAATGCCGTTTGACAGAGAGTCAATGGGAATAGTTAGAAGCAAAGAGGTGTATGGGAAATTCAGGGATTATTCGGCATGGCTCTCAGAATAACTGCTTATACGGACTCATTGCACTCATTTAAATCAGAGAGGATGATGATGATGATCAACAACAGGCATTTTTCAGCTCTAATAAGGGCCCTAATATTCAGACACAATGGTTGACAGTATCCACATAAACTGCTGGGTCCACAGACACTGCACAGCTGAAATGGCCCAAGCAACCAGCAGCACATCCCCATTACACTGGCTGAGAAACCTGTATAATGAGAAGCGGTGCTAATTCATTATAATTTTTGAATATTTAATTGAGCCCAAAGGAGAGACACTTTTTTCCTATTATGCAATTGTGAATGCCTCTTGTTTATGAGGAAGCTCAGTACATGTGCTAAAAACATTTGCACTCATTTGAAATATAAGATCAGAAAGTAAAGCCATGGATTTTTCTCTGCAAATTTTTCTTATGCGAAATTGCATTCTTTTCAGTGAGATTTGTCATTACATACGACTTTCACGTACATCACTTCAGGCTGAATAAGTTTTGCCTGCAAAGCTTCATGTCGAGTTCAATTTTGGTGAACTTTGACACCTGAATTCGCATCACCCACCACTACACTGCTGCTCTGGAGGCAGCACTGACAGTTAGTGTATAAACAGGTGATTATACATTTCAAAATATACCACAAGTGAGAGTTGCAGTAAAACACAGCTAACAATCCTTACCTCTGATAACTCCTACTGTTTGCTGCAGTTGCTATAATGTCAGTGCTGTTCAGAAACTGCTGAACAACAATGGAGGACTGTTTACAGAGCTGCGCTCACAGCCACGCCTATTTTGCCTAATGATACGAAATACAAAAACCCAGTGCGACTGTGGCTTCACTGCGCAAACAGGATCATTAACACTGGTACAGTTTGTTGTATATACAGGGTGGGCCATTTATATGGATACACCTTAATAAAATGGGAATGGTTGGTGATATTAACTTCCTGTTTGTGGCACATTAGTATATTGGAGGGGGGAAACTTTTCAAGATGGATGGTGACCATGGTGGCCATTTTGAAGTCGGCCATTTTGGATCCAACTTTTGTTTTTTCAATGGGAAGAGGGTCATGTGACACATCAAATGTATTGGGAATTTCACAAGAAAAACAATGGTGTGCTTGGTTTTAAACTACAAATACTGGAAGCCTGTGCTAGCATTTCTCCTGCGGTGTTGCTATCAGTGTGTGAAGAGTGGGAGAAGAGGGTTGCATTGACAATCCAACACAATGGGCAGCACTTTGAACACATTTTATAAGTGGTCAGAAACTTGTAAATAACATATGAAAGAATAAAGTTACGTTAAAACGCACAGAATCTAGAGGAAACCCACACGGACACAGTGAGAACACACCAAACTCCTCACAGTGATACTACATTAAGGGCACCACCATGCTTCCCAGAATCAGTGACTTCTGTCATTTCACATGGAAATAAGACAAACGAAGGTTAGTCTATTGCTTTGCACGTTACTGTCATCCATCGTGTGTAATATGACATTTTACATACATTGGGTTCCGGTCTGTGTGCTGTAACCTGTTGAGAGGAACTGCTCAGACATCACAGCTGTCACAGAAAGTGAAAAGAACGTAATAAGAGAGTGTCCTCTAAAAGTCCACACTTCCAGAGCGATGAGACAGATGTGAAGTCCAGCTGAAAGGAGAAATGGTGAGCTGAACTCCTCAGTAATGAGGTACCAAGAGGACTTTCTTCTTCTCTCCCTTCTTTTCAAGCCTTACATCCATTCCTTTTGAAAGGTGTAAGTCATGGCTCATTAGCCCAGGACTGGAGTCTGCATCATGGATTCTATTAGCGTCCTAACGAGAACTTCACACCGGCCAAGTCCCCTCCCTCTTCTCGGAAGCGTTGATCTTTTTTTTCCCCCTCTCTGTCTAATCAGTTAGAGCTGAATGTTGAAGTCACTGTAAATGTTCTTCTTATACACATCTCCTTAAACTAGGCAGACAAAAAGTTAACCTACAGTCTATAGGAGTCTCTTCTGTATCAGGGACATAATCTCCAACAGGGTCCCTTCTTAGGCAAGTACACAATGCTGCAACAATACAAGTCCTTGGGCAAGACTCCAAACACTATATTAACTTCTGTGTCAACAGAAAAGAACACAACATTAACAAAAAACTTGTGAAAATGTCAAGAAATGTAAAATGTCCAACACCCTCCATGCTTTTAATAAAGTGAAAAGGACAGAGCCTCAACAACATGTCAATGATCTGGGGAAGGGGAAAAATTGGCTGCGGCCCAGTCCCCCTTCCCTCCCTTTCTGGATTAACTTGTCAGACATCCTCTTCCCCTCCCTCTCTCTCTTTCACTTTGTCCCTCGCCCCATTTTACGAATGATTTGCCAACCCCTTTACTCTTTGAAGTCATGTCTGTTTTCCAAACTGTCATTGAACACCACCCTTTGCTTTGGACCACGCCAGTGGCCAGCTCGCCAGACTCTGGGCGGCCTCATTACAGTGAAGAGGCCGATAATCACAGCAGTGTGCTTGTGAGGAGATGACACCAGGGAAACATTTCCTGATCCTGCACTACACGCAGACACACCCATGTTCTACTTCTCCACCCCCCCCCACCCCCTACACTCCAGAGTGGAACATTTAGTGAAGGTACTGTCCCTCTGTGTGTCCATTAGGAATGTTCTCTTAAACTGATCCATAAAAGTATTCTTGTCTTGAACATCAGGTTCTTGGAAAACGTCTGATTGTGACAATGCAAAACTCCAGAGACCACCTTTCACTTCTTTAGTTTGAAGTCAGACAGCCATAATTACATGTTATATGTGTTTCAGGAGATAGTTCTGAGACAGACAGATATAATCTTCTCACACGAGGAAGAGAAAAGTCAGAGAACACTAATCAAACTAATCAAAGTTTAAGCCATGCACCATCAAAATACCCAAAGATTCACAGGTGTTTCTGTCCAGCTTTCCACTGTGTGAAGACAGCTCAATAGTATGGGTCTGAAAGGAAGTGTCACTATAAAAAGACTTAATCATTTTCTGAGATTTGATTTTATGGAGTCTTAATTTGTAATTTTCATTGCTTGCATCATCAGAACATGCAGCCTACTTATTAAATCAACTCTGGAAGTGTTTTCATGAAACACGGATAAACGTCACTGAAGATTTCTTTGAAAAGTGAAGCCATTTCTCGCTAAAAGAAGGAAAGCTGAAAAATAACTTATATTATAGTTGTGGAGGCTTCTGCTGGGAAATGTTAGTATTTTCCTTGAGATTAGACAAAAATCATATGTACTTAATTGCCTTTTTGACTGAATAAAATATAATGATGGGTGTTCTCTGACTTGTGGACATTACCGCACAAACTTTCCATTGTTTGGAGGTTTGTCACAAAGGCATTTCATTTCCAAAGAAGGGTTTTAAAGAACGGTCTAAGGGAAAACCAAAAAGATGCTTTTCTACAAAACAATTCATCTCAAGTTCTGGATGGCTGGTGACCAGCACAGTTTCAAACGTACCCACTAAAGCTGGTTCTTAAGAGATGAGATGCGTCTGAGCAGGGCAAGCATTACAATGTGCTAAACATTATTTGAAGACTAAATCTTATTTGGACGACTCCAAATAAGTTTTAATGGGACCTCACAGACTGAAGGTTACGAAAATATCTCACATTCATTTAAGGGGCATCTTGAAATGCAGTAAAATAGTGAAGATCCACTAGTTTCCAAATATCTGTCAATTTTTTCTCCTATTCAATGTGTTCCAGATTTTTTTTTTGTTAAAAATGTGCAAATAATTAATAAATCAGTATCAGGCTGCTTTGCAATCTTCAGAACCAGATGCCATGACTGCACAGCTGGAGTACACTATACCAGCAAGGGAACTGTAAAATGACCTTTTTCATTCGCGAGAAAAAACACTCTGCTGCAGTGTGTAGCTGGTAGGAAATCCAGGCCAAGAGAATGTATAAGAGTAGTTTCCAATTAATGAGATAACATTTCCCACTGAACTACTCTGAAACACTGGGACATGAGCCAAGAGGTCAAAGAAAAGGGGTGAAGACTCCATTCCCCTTAGTTTGAGAATGAAATTGCCAATAAAATTGCTTTTATGAGTTTGAGAGAGCAGTCAAAAAGCTTACGTGGGATCATGTTCGTTTTCTGATTTGAGCTGATCTTAACCAGGCTTAATATCCAATCAAATATGCAACCCAGGAAATGAAAGGAAATGACAGATCTGATTGTGAGCGCTAGAACATCCTGGACTGGGATCAAGAGGAAAGGCAGCAGGACTGTCAACAGGACTGTCCAGCTCTTGCACACAGGGCAGGTCCACTCAGCACAGGTCACTACCACTACTGTCAGCACTCTCAACAAACCACTCCTGTAGGACAACACTGGACACAGAGGTAAAACAGTAGGGTAGACATCTGATTTTCCTTTCACAAGCATACCTGCACTTTAATGATGTTGCAGTACAGTGGATAAAGCCACTCTGCACCATGTGGACCATTGCAGATTTTTCTTTTTTTCCATTAATTATGAAGGTACTATTGTTGAGATAAACACCTTTTTAACAAATGATGAAATTTACCATAAAGATGCACTTCATAGTTTTAAAATTACAGACTGTAGTCCATTTGTTGCTCTGCATGTTGGGTTAGCCCCCTTTCAATGTGTTCTTTAAAAGGTTAAGACCCCCAAAAGCTCCACCACAGAGCAGAACATTGTCACTGTCCAAAGTAAAACAAGTATTTCTGTTGTTGTTCATTTTATTTTTTTCATTTTCTAAATCATTTGAACACAACAGCTACATTAACAAGACACCTACAAGTAAGTAACTTACCTCTATTACTTTAATAGCATTATATACTATTATTTTTATTTAATTAAGTTATTTTTAATTGCATTTGATCTTTTTTTTTATCGTGGGCAAAAGAAGTTTAACCACTGGAAAAAAAAGTTACAGAAACATTAAGGAGTACAAAACTGAGGCATTCTTTAGGGAAAATACAATTTCATACCTCATTTGATTGTGCTGCATATTTATTTACACTTAATTTTTTCTCAGAGTTGCTGGGGGTTGGACCATCAGTCGATCACAGATATTATGTACACTGTCAGAAAACTTGTCACTGTGTTGGTACCCTCAAGGGTACATTATTCTACTATAACTGTAGATTTTTAAATTGTGTTGATTTTTTATTTGACACAGTTCTATAATTAAAACTTACAAATATTCACCTCTACTTCAGGAGAAGAGAATGTAATTTACCTTTAGGGAACACAACTGGACTTTTAAACACTGATGAACCTATATAGATTACATTTACACTGTTTGTGCCTTTAGTGGCCAACAAATGTACCTCTACTGTACCTTTTTTTCCTAGAGTGTATGATGCAGACAAAACTACATGATCAAGCTGTGACATAATGAAAGTTTTTTTTAAGGTTACTGAAAGCAGTCCTTTTAGTGCTATAATGTCATATGCCAGAACAGATTTAATATGCTTTGCTCACAGGAACATGATCAGTTCTCAGCATGAAAGATAAATAGGTTACATCTACTTTACACAGTGTTCTCTGCATCTCCCTGAAAAGGAATGTATCCAGAGATTTGATTACATGTTCACATCTCTTGTTCAAACAAGAGAACATGGATTATTGGTTTAAGAAATAGCTTTAAAATGTATTTTTGGACACCTCAGCAAAACATAACATTTACCAGATGATCAGAGAATGTCATGGTCTGCTGAAGTGCTGCAATGCTGGAAGAAATAACAGTTCACGTAATTTAATGTTCAGAACAAATTAATCATTTTGTAAAAATAATAAGGTTCGCCTGTAGATAGCTGAACGTTCTGCGTTCTCTCAGTGCACAGTCCACGCTGTCTTCCTGATTCCTCCCTTTCTTACTGGAGGTTCGAGTCTGACATTAACGTATCGTTGTGAACATGTCAAATGGCATCAGATCAACACTGACTGAGGAGTAAGACACAATCCATAAATGGGCGTAAGAAGAGTTCCACGTAAATACTGAAGATTCCCCTTCCCAGGAGTGTAAAACAGTGTAGTGGATAATTCCTGTTGTCTCTGGGTTTGTCCTTGTTTTCCGGATCGCATGACTTCCCTAAGGTCCTAAGCTAATAGATGCAAAAGAACAGATGGTTTAACATTTCCCCAAACATGCCCTGGACACAGCAAGATTTTTGATAAGATAAGCATTCTTTAAAAGTAAGCAGGAGTAAATGATTAAAGAACAGCTGTCAGTTTCTCTCATTCTGCCCCCTAGAACACTGCAAAACTGACATGGGCATGCCAGTGTAATGATATATGATTACGCTGTTTGTGTTGACATGGTGATATGTTATGGATACTATTCTGCAAAGACCTCCAGCATGTTCTCTCCGTCATGACCCAACTGATTGACCAGATAACAAAAGATGCCCACATTTTTCAGTGGAGGATACATTAAAGCTACATATGCCAGAGTTTTTCCATTTCCAGATAAGTGTAGGATACTTTATCAGATATGGCAGATTTCAGACCTAGCTATATTAGATATCTCTACTATCTTGTTGACAGCATAATGTCCATGTGCTGAAAGTAGGTCAGACTGATGCTGCAAATAAGCTGCGGCTTGAAGTGCCACATTACAGACACAATATCTGATCCTCTACATTTATTCATCTTTCACCACAATATTTTGGGGTTTTGAAGCCCTGTGTCTGTTAGTCCAGAGGGAAGAAAACACCAGAATAGTAATAGTCTTGTGAATGAGACATTAAGAGATTCTCTTATTGTTACACGTATACTATACATTTCCCTCATGTGTTCTTTTCTCTGAGGTTAATTGTGGCAGAACATTGTCAGTGTGCCTTTAACCCTGATATACACATATACCATAAATGGTTTTAATTTGGGTTGGCTGCATTGGTTCCAGGCTGAAACATTTCTTTAATACACAGGGACAAGCCAAACTGCTGCAGCCCGAATAAATTAAAATGTGTGTAAATGAGGAGTTCATGACATCACAAAAACAATGAATTAAAAAAAAAAATCTTTTTACATTTCAGTTTCCATTTCAGGAAGTTCACAAACCCAGGGAGTCCAAAGTTTCAATAATCCTCACATTCACAGCTTCAATTAAAATCCAGATTTCAGTGTTAATAGGCCTTTAAAATCAATGAAGGGTGAAACTAAAGATGTGGTGCTTGTGTATTATTTAAAATATTGACATCATATATAAAACATACTAAGTACATGAACGGGCGAGTCATTTACCTGTCACATGTATGACACCCTGACGAAGGCTTAGTAAGTGTTGCGCTTTGGCTGTAAAATGACCTAGAGAGGGGGAAAAAAAGGTTTTCCATCTCATGGGTCTTTTAAATACAATGATATGTAAGATCTGAATTGTAGTGCCTTATTAATGATGTTAAATATTGTCCAAAGCTCTCTGAGCTTTGTGAAATATGTGAAAATTCTTCATCAGATCAAATACCAACCTCCACTGTTCACATTCTCTTGCTGCTTTTGGAGACTTGAGCATTTTGAAAAGGAAAAGGGTCATTACAACATCTCCCTCATACTCACTCACAGAAATTGACCAGAATAGTTCCTGCAGATGAAAAAAAAACACTGTAGGTGGACCACCTGGCTGTTTCAGCAGAGTCAGAGGAAAAAATTAGGAGCTTCATATTTTCATCAATAAGCTCTTCTGTCTTTTGAATACTAGACATGAGAAATGTGCTTATTAGAGACATTATCAGGGCTGGATGCGGGTCCAGTTTCCTGCTGGTGCTGAACACTGGTCTCATTTCATTTCTCCTCAATGTGCTCTGACCTCAGCAAACATGAATACATGGCAGCTGTGACTGATAAAGTATACGGCACAACACCCTCTATAATTGCACGACTGGCTTCATATGGTGATAGTAAGGACTGTTTCTGTTCTATAGCGAGGACCATTACATGGCCTTTGTCATGAATGAATAAACTTAATGGAGCTGGTTTGGAAACTCCCAAAGAAATGGTACAGAAAATAATTTACTCAGAACAGAAACAGATAACACCTTCTACAACACCTGTAACATGGTTAAGATTCATTATAAATCCATGTGGATAAGAGCATCTGACAAATGGCATAAAAGGATTAAAAAAATAAAACTTATCCAGTTCAGGGTCACGGTGGGTCCAGAGCCTACCTGGAATAATTGGGTGCAAGGCAGGAAAACACCCTGGAGGGGGCGCTAGTCTTTCACAGGGCAACACACACACTCACCCACACACACACAGCTACGGACACTCTTAAGTTGCCAATCCACCTACCAATTTGTGTTTTTGGATCATGGGAGGAAACCGGAGCACCCGGAGGAAACCCACGTGGACACTGGGAGAACACCCGGCGCTGTCCCTGGAGCTGTGTGACTGCGACTGTGTAAAATTAAAATTAAATAAAAGTAAAATTTTACCTGTGTAAAATAGATGAAGGTGAAAAGAAAAGCAGCAACACTTGTAAACTGAAGATTGTAGATTATATACCAATGCACTTCGGCACATAGGCCTTCATTAACACAAATAAACTAGACATATTTCCACAATCTCAGACACATTCCAACAACAAATCCCTGAAGTCATTCTTCATTTAAAAGTCATTTAAAAGTCATTAGTGAACTGTGAAGCTCTCATGAGTTCAAAGGAATAGTCCAAGACTTATAAATCAAATATCTATTTGCTCCATCTGTAGAATACAGATTACCACAGAATCAGAGAAGTTAAATCTCTTATTTAACTTCTCTTATATATATATATATTTATTTTATTTTTACATATTCTTTCCTTAAAAACTGTATGAAACCATCACACTGGACCAATTCAATGGGTCCAAATTTGCTTGGAATCTTACATTTAGGTTCATTAGTGTTTGTGGGCGTTTCCTGGGACAATGACATGATGTATCCCAGAGGCCAGTGGGCAGAGGCTGAACCATACTATCCAGAGGCAGCAGAGAGATTTAAGTTGAAAACACAGGGGCATTCCTTTATTAAGTCTGTAGTGGTGCTGTAGCCAACCCTCTTCGCTGCAACTCCATCTTGTGGTGGAGGTGGGAGGTGTAGGTTGTGTGCATTATAGATCAGGTCCAGACAGAGGTGTTCTGCACTAAGGAGCAGCCAAAAGGCGTTTTTAACCTTAGCCACAAGCAAACTCCCTGGTTCATCACACACAGTAGAGTCCCTGCTTCACCTGCAACTGTAAAGTCCTTATACACACAGATACACACACACACACACACACACACACACACACACACACACACACACACAGACAAACCAGAGAGATCAATAACACTGACATTAATAAATCAGTAGTCTCTTCACACTGAGCGAGAGAAAGAAACAGAGAGAGAGATGAGGAAAGCAGGTGAAAATTCTGATCTCTCAGGGCACACTGAAGTGAACAGCTATGAACCATCATCCATGAGAAGATAGTAACCCAAATCTTAGCTGATAGAAGTGAAGATTATTTCACATAAATAAATTTACATTGTTGGTCTTTATCACTTAAGCTCATCACTGAGGAGACAGAAACTGATCAGCCATAACCTTAAAACCAGACCCTTGTTTCTAGACTCGTGGTCCATTTTCTCAGCCCCACTGACACTACAGAAGCACTTTGTAGTTTAACAATTACAAACTATATTCCATTAGTTGCTCTGCATACTTCATAAGCCCCGTTTTACCCTATACTACAATGGCCAGGACCCCCTGAAAGCAGGTATAATTTGTGGGGGGTGGATCGTTCTCAGTGCTGCAGTGACTCTGACATGGGTGGTAGTGTGTAATATCTGCAGGGCTGGTATGTGTGGATCAGACACTGCTGAACAAATGACAACAATAAAACCACACACTAAACACACATCTCTAATAAGATTTCTTCTAAAATAAAGAGAGGTACCAGGGTCTTGTTCTACACTGTGCTGCATTAACAGCCTTTTTTCCCCACTGGGAAGCATTTAAACAAGATGTAGGACTGTTGCTGCAGGTTTCTGACTCAAGAGCATTAGCGAAGCCCTCCAGCTCATCCCAAAGCAGTCTGACTGTGCTTCATTACGTACACAAAAATGCTTACACTGCTCCATGGAGTTCCAATAGCAGAAAGTTCTACAACATTTTTGTCAATGTTTGGTGTTCCCTGCTGATGGCGACCTCAGGGCTGTGTGCAGTCGTTCCATTCTACAGTCTGAAGTTTTTTTTGTTTTTTTTTTTATCTATAGTGCTGTGTGTAATTCAGTGGTTCTCAGCCCTGGTCCTGGTGGGTCACTGCCCTGAACATTGTTAACTAACACTTGAATTGCTTCAGGTGTGTTAGGAGCAGAGAAATCTCTGAAATGTGTAAGACAGAGGCCCAGGACCAGGATTGAGAACCACTCGTACAATTTAAGACAAAGTACTAGCAAAAACAACACTTTAGGACGTGTATTAATTTACATAAATTGTGATGCGTAGTGTGAATGATTAACTGACTGAATTAACTGTATGCTCCTGAGACAAAACTTCAGTAACTCACTGTGCCAATCAGTGGATGTCTTAGCCCACTAATGAGGCAATGACTTTTAAAAAGTTATTTATCTGAGCAGTAAGACTTCATTTGCTCAAAAAATAGCTGCATTGCTAATGCATCATTCTCACCTGCATAGTTCTCATTCTTTAATGGTAATGTGAGAGGCATGATGGCGCCAGTGTGGTTGGCTAGCCGCTGTCTCTTACCTGCTATGTGTTTGGTGTTTGTTTGTTTGTCTGTCTCTCCATCTGTGATGCATCCTCTGCAGCCTATACAGCACTCACACTGTTAGATTTGTATGGTGATATTTCACCTTTTATTCAGTCCTACATCACCTGCTACTCAGGGCGTGTGTTCACTGCCCCTAGTTCCTAGTTCACTAATGTGTGCGTGTGCATGTGTGTGTTTAAAGCCACAGATGGGTTAAATGCAGAAACCACATTTCGTTATATAATGACAAATAAATGCACGTTCATTTGCACTGGTTTTTTCCCCACTGGACATTTCCAGCTATTAACTGAAAGCACCTGTCCTTCAACGTCTGGAAGTCCACATGCACTGTGTTCTTCACTAACTTTCAGTAACTATTTACATCAGATTTAAAACCCTGCTCAGTTACAATGCCATGTAGCTGTATCTTAGTTGACACGTATCTATAATATAGGAAACATTCTCTGAGCAGATTACAAACATGCATAAGTCACTCTGAGCCAAAGCATCTATTAAAAATGGTGGTAATACAAAGGTGCCCCTTAATGAAGCAGAGACTGGCTCTCTACACAAGAAGTGACAGCACAGACATCATCTAGGAGTGATATTAAAGTCTGCAGGAGGAGAGTGTGTGCTACAGTAAAAGGTAATTCACATCATCCCTACTCCAATGCACTGACCCTGCACACTCTGTGGGAAATCTATTAGACAAGTGAGAAGAAAACAGAGATTCATGAGGATGAGGGGATGCTTAGCATGAGTTACACTACACAAACAAAGAAAGCAAATACAGCAAGAGTCAATGTGTGAGAGAGAGAGCAAGTGAGTGAGAGAGAGAGAGAGAGAAAGAAATCGAGAATGAACAAGAACTAGAGTGGAAAAGAGAGAGCACTGAGAATGAGAGAGAGAGGAAAGAAGATAATACAGCTTGCGGTTTCTACATTCACATATCCTTTATAAATTCAAAGCAGGAGGTAAAGTGGACAGATAAGGGGCTATTATTATAAGAAAATGACCCCTCTCTGAGTGTCAGATGTAATGGAGTGGACAGAGCATGGCGTGGAATGTGTGTTTTGTTATGCACTCTGTGTGTTTTCTCTGCTTCTCTCAGATCTCTCAGCACAATCTAAGAGCTTGTATCCCTCAAGTTTCCCTCCTTATAAAGGAGCTTTACCATGACAGATCATTATGGCAACAAAGGCCAGACCACCACACAAGGCACTGCAGGAGGAAATTAAACTGACAGCGAAAGAAAGAAGCAGCGCGCATACACTGACTTTTAAAATCTTCACACTCTTACTGAGACTGTAGGTTTCTGTGATGTAAAATCAAGAGAAATCCCATTGGATACTTTTCCATCTTTAATGGAAAGGAATGGAATTTCTCTACATCTTTACCAAAATACAGAAGGGGGTGGGGGTATTAAACAGTTAAAAAACCTATTAAATATATTCTGTTAAACAGTTATTAGGAAAAATAATGGGTGTTGTACTCAATAGCATCCGGTGATCACTCGGTGCTGCCTTATCTTATCTGACAGTATCTGGTGATCACTTGATAGCATCTGGTGATCACTGGATGATATCTAGTAATTACTATAATGTCTGGAGCTCTCTCGATATTGTTCAGCAGTCTCAATAGTAGAAGAAACTCTTGATAGTAACAGATGATCTCTCGATTGTGTTTAGTGCTCTTTTGATTGTATATGATTTGTATATTGTACCCACACTGAATTATCTATTACTATTTCGATAGTATTTCTTAATATGTCATAGGGGCAGCACAGCGGTGCAGCAGGTAGTGTCACAGTCACACAGTTCCAGGGACCTGGAGGTTGTGGGTTCCAGCTCCGCTCCGGGTGACTGTCTGTGAGGAGTTTGGTGTATTCCCCGTGTCTGCATGGGTGTCCTCCAGGTGCTCCGGTTTCCTCCCACAGTCCGAAAACACGTTGATAGGTGGATTGGCGACTCAAAAGTTTCTGTAGGTGTGAATGTGAGAGTGTATGTGTCACCTTGTGAAAGATTGGTGCCCCCCCCCCCCTCCAGGGTGTGTTCCTGCATTTTGCCCAGTGATTCTGGGTAGGCTCCGGACCCACCGTGCCCCTGAACTGGATAATGTTACAGACAATGAATGAATGAATGAATGAATATGTCATATGCTCATGAGCTGTTTACATGAACATTTTGCCATATCCTTTCAGAGGGTTTGTTTATTCCTGATTGCTATTTCTTCATTTTTCTCTTGAATATCTTTAATGTAAAACATGACGGTCAAGGTTTAAAAGGATTTATGGAGATTTCTGGCTTTAAAACAGAGATCTAGAATTCCAGTAATGGTGTGGAGACTCAGTTCCACTGTAAGCCTCCATCTGCTGGACAACACTGAAACAATCTGGAGATGTCTGAGCTCTGGTTTAGTTTCAGCACTGCTGCTGATCGCCAAGGCAGGAGATCCGCATCCAATCTGTTCATGCCTCATTCGTTTATTGTGTTCTGACTCCAGAAGCAATTGGCAGTATTCGCTGCACAGAATTATTGTTTTAAAAACACATTCATAAAACACATACATATGCTGTATAAAACAGATACCATAGGCAAATATTAGATAACACACCTGATGATAATATTTATTTAACGCGCATGGGGGGACACGCACACAGCAGCAGTGTGATTTCTAACACTAATGCTCCAATTCCTGCTGAAATTGCTGACACAGTAACCCACATCCCCGGCTGCAGTGCTGTTTGCCAAGCTGCTTCTCTCCCTCCCTCTAGGACGGTTTGTAAGACAGCAAGGCAACACTGGCACTTTCTCAAGGCTCCGTAGAATATTCATCATCAAGAATCTCTTTGCCTTAGCACATGGTTTCAGTAAGAATTGACTCATTTTATTAAAACAACACGTGCACCAGAAATATCTCCAACTCTGGATATGAGACTGAATCTAAAGCAGTGAATCTCAATAATCAGAGTAGGGCTGCAAAATGAAGAATGTTTTAATTATTCTCCTGATACTGGCCCGTGCATTACTGATGTTTCTATTACAGGATTTTGGCATGGATGTGTCTGGTTGAAACCCCCAAGACTCCCCTACACACCTGAATACTGCACTATATGAATGACAGGTAGTTAGACTTCTATATCGCATTTCTAGACTCCAAGCATTTTGATGCGACAGCACTCTGACCACACTTTCGCTGATTTGTAGAGAGAATTCATTCATTGTCTGTAACCGCTTACCCAGTTCAGGGTCGCGGTGGGTCCGGAGCCTACCCAAAATCACTAGGCGCAAGGCAGTAAAACACTCTGGAAGGGTTGCCAGTCCTTCACGGGGCAACACACATTTACTCACACCTATGGACACTTTTGAGTCACCAAATCCACCCTCCAACGTGTGTTTTTGGACCATGGGAGGAAACTGGATCACCCGGAGGAAACCCACATGGACACAAGGAGAACACACCAAACTCCTCACAGACAGTCAGTTACCTGGAGAGGGACATGAACCCACTGCCTCCAGGTCCCTGGAACTGTGTGACAGCGACATTACTGACTAGAGAGAATGATCATTTAAGACTACGTAGGGAGTAGGGAGCCAGCTGAGACTAAGATTCCAAGTGTATGTATCTCTTCTTAGCCTGGTTTTGCTGCTTAATCAGTATTAACAGTGTGGCATGTGAAGGCCACTATTCCACACAAGTCTGAAAAAAAAATTAAATCATAGCTTTTTGTGGAAGGTAATATAACAGGACACTTTTCTATGATACATCCAACCATTAGGTCATTAGTCATGGAAATATGTGGAAAAACAGATTAAATAAATGTATTTTCGTTATTATTTTAAAAAAGTAAGCTTTTTTCTAATGCATTATGAGGATTCATAACTGCATCTGATTACAATCAAATTACAATAAGTAGCATTATGATGCAACGTGGGTTTTCCACATGTTTCCTTACTATACATGTTCCTTCCTATTCTCACTGAGTAGGGGTTAAATCTTCCATACAGTATGAGTGGAAGGTTCACATCCTCACCAAGTCAGTTCTCGGGAAATAAAGCCCACAGAGAAACACCTCCCCCCAACCCCGAGGCTTTCAGTCCTTCCTCTGGCCCACGCTGAGGGCCGGCTCCTGCCTTTGAGGCCTTGCTATTCTCTGATCTGTCTCTTTGAATTCTGCTGCATGACCACGATCTTTTCAAGGGTCCTTTAAAAGAGCTCCCCCCATGATTGGAGGAAGCACAATGTGAAGTGAAGTGCATTGCCCAGAAGCAGGCCTGACTCCTGGCTGCCATGTCTGCGTGGTGACCCTCCAGCGGTGGAATGAGGGCAGGGAGCAAGGCAAGTGTCTCACTTCATTGGGCAAAACTAAGCCTGAACTTCCTGTGACAATAAATAAATTGTTTTGCAGCTCCCTAACCAAACTGTCTCAGTATGAGATCCAATTTAAGTAAATGATTCTTTGAATGTCTGTCTAGATTGCAGTCATTTATTAATGAAGTTTATTTGGGGTTGTTTCTAATTCAAATAAGCAGGGGAATCTCCTCCACACTTTCAAGAAGATTTCCATTAAAATAAAATAAAATAAAAAGTTATGTTACCAAAAAAAACGTATAAATGTATTTGGACGGTCCTGTTATTTTACTACACACTATGTATCAACAAAAAGTCTCAGAAATCTTAGAATCTTAGTTAACATACACTATCAGGAGTAGTCAAATACATCTCATCTTAGACGTCTGGGGAAGTCGAATGTGAGAGAGAAAAAGAAGGAGTATTTTTCAGTCCATTAATTCTTTAATGAGCAGTTTTCACTGTTGACTTTTCTTTTCATTGAATGGTGCTATTCCACAAATGCACTTTATGTTTTTGGATGAGATATTAGCCTACATTTGTTGATTTGTTAAGCAGGTTTGACAAGCACAAGACCGTAAACAACCAGCCACTGAGTGATGTCATTGTGTCACAAGATACAAAAGAAGACTGCACAAACATCAAACAGATATTCTATTCTCTTCTCTGACATTTTGCTTCTGGTAGCTAAGTAATCACATTTAGATACAAAATGTATCACCTTTAAATAGGTAGTCATATCACACGTCCAACACACTCACCACACCACAGTCCCACAATGTGCTACTGCCACTTGTATCTATATATTTGACAATTTAGTGAGCAATAATAAGCCTTGTTTATTGTTTACAAACCTTAGATGAAGTGCAATAAGTTTGATGAAACGTGCAGTAGTGATGCATAGATTTAGATAGGGTGACCAGACGTCCTCTTTTACCCGGACATGTCCTCTTTTTTAAGACTTAAAAAAATGTCCGGGCGGAATTTCACAAAAGCCCCAGATTTTGTTTTTCTGGAGCTTACATAGAATTTCAAGAAGCGTTTCGTTCACAAACTAATCCCGCCCTCCCGTACTCCGATTGGTTCACTTGAGTGAGAAGTGGGCGTGTTGAAGTAGCCTAAAATCTTCTGATTGGACGGTCTGACTGTAGAGCTACAGTTATTAGTCGATAACCTTCTCTGTAAACATTTAATTGGTCAGTCTGCACGTCAGTAATCCTTGTTTACCTCAGGCAAAGCTCATGTACCTACCCTCATCTCAAGCAGCTATGCCAAAACGTAAATATAAGTTCTCGGGTGAATTAAAAAAGAAATTCCCATGTTTTGTGTAGCAAATAAAGGTGTAAAGGACTTAAAAGCCCCCCTACATCTTATCATGTTGTTGTACTGCTGTTGTAATGGCTACAAAAGCATTAAATAAAATTCTCTATAATTTCCAGTTGCAATTAAACACCAACTGACTGATTTACATAATTATTCACAGTAGAATTGCTCTTCCTCATGTAAAATTCAATATGTTGTATTTGTTTGATACAAGCTCAATCATGTGAAGCCCATGGTGAAAATCCCTGTGTGAGCAGATGGACACTTCTTTATGTGCCTGCTTGAAGTGATGCATTTGTAGTTTGAGGAGGCAGTGGTGTAAATGCAGTTTTTAGCCAAAGTAGCCAAAGCCAACATTGAACAGGTGTGTTTTAAACATCCCACCTAGATGCATACAAGTGTGACATAACATAACTGAGAACGTATAAGGCTTTCGTACTGTATGTATCATCTCTATGGTATAACTACATCATATACTACCTGGCACTTGCAGCTGAAGCTCATGAAATAATCGCTGTAGTTAATTTACTGTCAAGAGCGGACAATCCAAATAGAGCACCACCAATGTTCTGTAGCACAGTCCCATTACACTTAAATGACCTAACAATATGAGACATATCAGGTGAACACTGCAGTAAAGCCCTTTCAGTTATGAGCAGGATTACAGACATTGCCACTGAGAGCTTTTAACTCAAACTGTTTGCAAACAGAGTACAAAGCAGAGCTGTATCACCTGCTGAAGTGGATACTTGTTGGGCACAGAAATATTAAAGTGTCAGGTTCAGTTAATTCTTAACAGCTTGGCAATTCCCCTTCCTCTCAATCCATTCTCAGGCAGCAGCTCATTGTTTATTAACCAATCCTGAGAGTTTGGGTTGTGCGAAAACCACCTACGTGCAAACATAAATAAATAAACAAAATAAATAAAATCCTACTCCAATAATAAAGAATTCAGCTCCTTTAATGTGTACCTACAGAATAGAATGCTCTGGAGCATCTAAATATAAGCCTATGTTTACCAGGCTCAGTGGGGAGCATGAGGTAAATGAGTATAAAGCCCCATGCCTTTAGCTGCAATGCAGAGGAACAATTCTCTGGTGTGATGGAGAACTATCCAATACATCTGCGATGAGCTGGAATACTGTTTGTGATCCAGAACCAAACATCCAACATCGGTACCTGACCTCAAAAATGCTCTCGTGGCTGGGTGCCATCAAATTCTTACAGAAGTGTTCCAACATGTACAATCCCCATTCCCAGAAAAGGTTGGGACACTGCAAATTGTGAGTAAAAATAAAAGGCAATGATGTGCAAATCATTTAAATCTAGGGTTGGGTATCGTTCCCATATGAACCAATATCAGAACTGATCGGTACTAAAGGTACTTTTCCCTGCACATTACTCTCTGTACATGTGTGTGTCAAGAACCTATTCATTTTAAAACATCTATTCCTACAGATGATATCTCTCTATGAGCAAATTTTGTAGAAATCTTGGTCACTATGCACTTCTTCTGAAATATGTTATCCATCAGTGGTATTTGTAGTTTGTTCCCCTTTGCCCCTCTCGTCTTGACACATGTATGTAGCTTTTAAAACAATGGCTGCTTACTTAAACAATCCTCTACTTTATACTGTCTACTGAAGCAGTCTTAGGAAGTTTACAGCAGAGACATTAGCGTTTAGTGATTTGTCTCTTTGTATCTTACTTTCAGGGGCAGAGATTTTCCATCCAACATTTTGAAAACAAATATTCCACTGAAGCATTCGGTCTGGAGACAAATAGACTACGCCCTGCAATGATAATCCATCAAGGGTCCAGCTGGCTGCCCACAGCGGGCCTGTGGTGGAAGTGTTTATATCGTTTGTATGATCTGTGCCTGTACATGGTCAGAACCGATGCAGAAGCGCAGCGGCCAGGTGTGCTTATTCCACTGAAAGACATTTGTATTCTTGTCTGTTTTTCATTTCTCTGTAAAAGATTTTTGGCAATTCCACATTCTTTTCACACATGATGAACAGAAACAGAAAGACAGCAAACGTTGCTGAGAGGCTGGTTTTCTTACCTCTCAAAGGGAAAATCTTTAATTAGGGTTTATCTGAGTGTGACAGGTGTTATGTTCAACCAGGCCTTGCATAATTAGATTTAGTAAGAATTCCAATCTCCTCTGTGTCTCATTTTAATTAATGTTCTTTTTATTTTGCCTTTCTTAAAGGAAGAGTTTATCTAATAGCATGTCCTCAGAAATATCTCTGGGATAATGAATAATGTGTATGCAGTGGCCATTTTTTTATTTATTTTTATTTTTTAATTGGAAATTAATTAAAAGGTGGCCTCCGAATTTCACAGTACTGTATAAAGGCAGCTGTTGGTTTAAACTGAAACCATTTGAAAGAAACCAAAAGACAGACGCACACCCAGCTGTAGTCAGTCTTAATAAAAAAATATATATATTTACTGAATAATTTGCTTGAGAATGGTATGTGTTTTTGGCTGCATCGGCCAAATCACACCGCATACCACCACCCTGCTCTGCCAGGAGATACTTCTGGGATATAAGGTCAGAATTAACTGACATATTTCTCGAAATATTCTGACTTTATTCTCAGTATATTCTGAGTTTCTAACTTGGGGGTGTGGCCACACCTAATTCACAGCGTGTTGGAACTGGCCTGAGTGAGGTGAGGCTCCCCTTCACGTAACCCCCGCATCGTCAAACTAAACTGGACACACACTGTCTAGTTGTAAATGCTGTGGAGCTGAAGTTTTTCAGACCCAACTTTAATTTTATTCCTGGCCGAGTCACTGTTCTGATGTCATAGCTTTATTTTCATGATAAAGTTTTGTAATATTTCAGTAACGTTACAACGTTACCCCTGACGAAGCCAGACGACACACTGGTTGAGAAATGGTGGTCTCTAGGATGCTGGAGTTTATAGTATACAGTTGCAAAAGGAAATACTGAAGTGAAGCTCAGTTTGGTTTACATGTGTAAAAGAATGCAAGCAGAGAGACTCTACAGAGACAAATTATTGATAAACACTAGACAAAAAAAAGTTAAATCTGAGTCAACTTTAGAGAGTTTTTATCTCTCATATCTTTGAAGAAAACATGATTTTGCAGTCATTAATTTAACTTCACTGTTTGTTTACACTGTGCATTTGTCTTGCTTTTCCCCAATGCATGCTCCCGGGGAGTCGATTCTAAAACAGTGAAGTTTCCAAACAAACAAACAAACGAGAGTCAGCCTTTGTCCAGGACATGTGACATGTTAATGTATTTGCTCTATAAAAATGCTATGTAAAAGTCCAATTGAAAATAGTGCTGTATGTAATGGAAGTCAGACTTGTTTGATTGACATACTGCGCAAACTCCAGATCCACCTCTACCCTGAACTGAACAATCCTTTACAGACAATGAATGAATGAATGAACACATACTTTTCAGGTGTTTTCATCACTATGGCTGTGTCCCATTCTGCTATTAACGCTCCAACCCCTTAAATACTTGAACCCTCACACCCCATTTGCTCACCATTCGACAATGTCATCAGTCTCCACTTCCAGAAAAGCCTCAAGCCCTGGAGACACTCCACAGCTTTCAAAGTCGGGACAGATTATATACAGAATGGGGATTTCACACTACACGACTGTTTTGTGGCGATTTTTATGGAGACAAGAAAAATGTCAGACACACACTACACGACTGGGGATAACACACTACACGACCCCAAACTCCTGAACTAAACACGCAACTTTTGTGGCTCACTATGCTCTCCGACTGGTCTGAAATGCAATTTGGAGGCATTCAGAGCCCCTTGCACACTACACACCTTTCTCCCCGACTGACACCTGTGACTGCACCAGAGTCTGCACACTAGAGCCAACTAGCACAGACTCTCTCAGACTGGAAATCAGGCTAAAAGTCATGTAGTGCAACCCCAGCTTTAGGGCTAGAATTGGGAGATGGGGGGGGGCAGTCTGATGTAGTGGTTAAGTGAAGAAGATGCCACTCTCTGACACTTTTCCCCTTTCATTCTGTTACACATTAAAATGAATAGGAGATCATCACTCACACTGAATGTCTGAATATTTCTGTTTTACACTTCATCCATATCTAGCCCTAGGCCCACGTCCACACTCAGTCCGTGTCTGTAGGAGACTCCTCCGCCTCAGAGATAAGATATTCCTCTCCACTGACACAACAGAGTGATGTCACTTCAAATGTGTAGCTGCTTTGGGTGTTGCCTTGTGTCTCTCATATTACAGAATGTTTACATGCGCAACTGTTTTATCCACATGCTTCATTCACAGGGGACAGCTGTGAGTTTGTATGTTTTCACTGCAAGTGAATTGAGATTTAGGGACTTGTTACTGTAAAAAGTAATGCAGCAGTAAAACTGTATTCCACAGTGTCACAGTTAAACTTCAGAGAATATTTTGTTGTTCAAGCACATCCCAAACTGTTGGGAGTGGAATGCTTATGATCTGCCATTTTATACACAGATGTTTTACAAAGAAAAACAGAAACACAGAGGACACCCATGCAGACACAGGGAGAACATGGAAACTCCACCCAGATGGGACTCGAGTCCAATATCCCATGGCTGAGAGGTTAATGCACTTACTACCAAGCCAGTGTGCTGCCCAAACTATGAATCAAATCTGTCAGAGAGAGAGAGAGAGAGTCAGTAAAACACGAGCACACTAGTAAAAGGCTAATTCTCTACAAAGCAAATATTGGATTTTATTTTGAGAGCAAGGTTTTTCCCCCTGTAGCCCACTTGCTTGACAGCTCTGTAAATGAACTGCAAAACACAGCAAAAGTGTCTTCCACCCTGACTGTGGATTTTACTCAACACCAACACATCGTAACTGGAAGTTAAAACATCCCTTCACTTTCCTTCCCACAACTAACAAACTTTACTCAACACTGCCCTGAGAAAGAATAACTGCTGGATATTATTTCCCCCTGTTAAACATGCGTGGCTACTCCTGTAAACATGTTGGACTTGTATACAGTGAGAACATCTACGTCTACATTGTGTAAAAGAATACATGTACATTGTGAGGGTATAAACATTTTGCTCTTCTGTCTGGCCATGAGGATTTTCTCCATTCTTCAGGGTTTCCTTGCACGGCTTATCAAGAATTTACAGAGTATATCTGGGCAGAGGGCCACCTCTCCAGCCCCGAAACCAGCCCTCATTTCATTACCACCCAAATACATGTTAAAGGCAGTTGGCTTCAAGTCCTGTTTCAGACCTGCTGAACCCAATCTCTAAAGCCCACATACTGAAGTTCCGCTTTAGTCATTCCTTATACACATTTAGTGTTAAAACCTTCACACAGCCTGACACAGAACTCTGAACTGAAGCGTATGAATTTACATCATAATGTTAGAAATGTGCTCTAAATATGCTGTGTGGGCAGAGGTCTGAGTCTCAGTTTTTGCCTTGTTAATGTTTTGACATAACTGCTCTGTACGTTGGGTAAAAAATGCAATGATGAACAACCGATAGAAATTCTCATTTTATATGAACTCGACTTGAAAGCGAAGCATGTGGGTACAATTACATAAATACAAGATTTTTTTCTAAAATTTTTTATTCATTCATTCATTCATTCATTCATTATCTGTAAGCGCTTATCCAGTTCAGGGTTGCGGTGGGTCCAGAGCCTACCTGGAATCATTGGGCGCAAGGAGGGAACACACCCTGGAGGGGGCGCCAGTCCTTCACAGGGCAACACACACACACTCACACCTAGGGACACTTTTGAGTCACCAATCCACCTACCAACGTGTGTTTTTTTACCAAAAATTGTTCCAGAAAAATAAATAAATAAAATAAAAATGCACAAATAGAGGAAGTAAGTTTAGGGTTTGGCCTGTTTCACAACATACCAGCTTTGACACGAATGTCCTAAAACTGCAGTCAGGAAAGAATAAGCATACATTTTAAAAGGCTGCCAACTAATAACAAATAGATGCCCGTGTACCTGCAGTGTTGTATTTAACAGATTCCATCAAAAGGCAAAAAAAGAGAAGTTTATGCTGTGAGCCAATAAATAAATAAATAAATAAATAAATACTCTGTTGCTAAATGTGGACATGAGAGATCTTTCTACTTAAAGCTGCAGAATCATATATTTAACTTCCAGTTTCATAATTTCCTGCAGTACACACATGGATAAAAGGCTGGGATAACAGAACGTCCAAGATACGCTTTGACTTCAAGTGAGCTTTTTGGTTTTTATTGTTATTTCCTTTGACAGAAATGAGAGCAGAGTGAGGAGATGCATTTTTGGAGACTGAAGATGGAAGTGTGATTACATTTGTCATAAAGCCTTTCAATAATAATAACAATATAATGTATAATATGTACAAATACTGTTTTGGGCCACTAGATCAATGGAGTATAAACTAGTTAATTCATGTAATACAAAGCAATTTGATTCGTCATCTCATGTGGATTTCACAAAACCAGTCAACACAAAAAACAGACAGTGTAGATTTTGCCTAAATATAATTTTCAAAGACCATTTACATTGACGGTGGCATGGTGGCGCAGCAGGTAGTGTCGCAGTCACACAGCTCCAGGGACCTGGAGGTTGTGGGTTCGATTCCCACTCCGGGTGACTGTCTGTGAGGAGTTGGTGTGTTCTCCCAGTGTCCGCGTGGGTTTCCTCCCACAGTCCAAAAACACACGTTGGTAGGTGGATTGGTGACTCAAAAGTGTCCGTAGGTGTGAGTGTGTATTGCCCTGTGAAGGACTGGCGCCCCCTCCAGGGTGTATTCCTGCCTTGTGCCCAATGATTCCAGGTAGGCTCTGGACCCACCGTGACCCTGAACTGTATCAGTGGTTACAGATAATGAATTAATTTATGTCGATTTTCCAAAACACTAAGAGGGCCCCTGTGATTCTACCCTCATTATCTATTTTATCTAGACTGACAATAGTTCATAAAGCAAAAGTATGTTGCCAACAGTGTCTTGCAATCACCAATGTGGGACTAGAGATTGACAATTGATTGCTCTGTATAATTTGTTAGCCCCCATTTCACCCTTGTATCATTTTCAGCACTGCAGGGACGTTGACATGGTGTTGGAATGTTAGTGTGTGTTGTGTTAAATGATACTCTCACATACCAAACCCTTTCCACTACTTAAAAGCAAGTTCTCCTGACATCAGTACTGTAATGACACGTGTATGTCACATCAAAATGAGTCAGAATAAGTCACCAGCTGATCAGAGAGTGAAAAAGTGGAGTGTAGAATTAAATATCTGAATAATGTTGCTGAACACACCTGAGGACGAATTCCATAATTCCCATAATTCCGCACATGTGATTAATGCTTTCACTGAGGGTGAAGGGTCAGTATACGGAGTCTTAAGAGAGTAATAGTGTGTTCCAGGTAATGTTTAATTTTCATTTCTCTTGATATAACAGGTGTCACAGGGTAATACAGAGTGCAAATACCTCATGGACTGACAATAAACTCATCTAAATATTTGCCCTGATAACATTCCTTATACTCACTGAGATGGAATAAGACTCATTTATAACTGCTGCCCCAGTTATTGATTTTTTAGGGGGCAAAGGTTGAGGACACTTTTCACTGAGTCTCTGACACAATCTGGGCAGAAGAGTGTGTTTCCTTGTGAGTGAGTGAGAGAGAGAGAGAGAGAGAGAGAGAGAGAGAGAGAGAGAGAGAGAGAGAGAGAGAGAGAGAGAGAGAGAGCAGGACTAGAGCAGAGCCTCTAAAAGCACTGCTGGCAAAACACTATTCCCTTCCACTCAGAGCAGCATGTGGTGGAGGAGCTCACTTTTATTAACTTGTTCAGCAATGAACCATGGAGGCATTTTGTAAGAGAACCTGTCAGTCTCCACATGTCTCTAAACTAGACAGATAACCTGCAGCTGTCAGTAAACCTCAGTGTAATGTTGTAATGCCAATCCATATGCTCTTATCACTTTATTTACTGTCCTGCTGCAACTGAAAAGATATCTGTGCAGACAACAATAATGCCCATTATTAAAGACTTGCTCCAGTGTACCTTGGCATCTTCAGACTTGGCTCTAAATTTTTTCGGACTTGTGTCACCTAGCTGCATTTCTTTTTTTCACCAGTGACACTGTACGTCTGCTGTGTCTCGAGCGCTATCTGTTTATCCAGAGAAATACACAAACATCTCTTAATCAGGCCCATGATCATAATCAAACATTACACAACTACATTACAACATTACCGCTACAACAATCGCAGCAGCCAAGACGACAAACTCAGTAGCAAGGGAATCGCAGACGGCTTTGTGCATTATGAATGACCCCCTGATTCACTGTTCTCCTTTATCGCATGTATGACAGTGAAAACAATGCTATTTTGTGAAAAAAGCTTGTCCAAAGCAGTATTTTACAGTGTTTAAGAGATTGGGCCAATCAGTGGACAGCATTTGAAAAAAGCCCAGTGGTCAAGGCTTGTACACTAAACAGAAGCTAAGGAAATAAGGCAGATGTGGTGTGAGGTCCAGAAGTACGGCTGATATTAAAACCTCCTAAAGGGTAGTTGGAGTAAGCTGCAGTTTTGCAGCAAGACCCCCCGCCGCCCATTGCTTACAGAGTGAAGGCAGGGCCCCCGTGTGTGTGACGGCAGCTGATAGAAGGCGACAGAGAGAAAGCCTGACTCCATTCACATCCATGCCGGACATTAGCATATCTCAAACAGCGTGGCCAAATGTCCTGACCACCTGTAGCTGTGCTGAATCTCAATACTCCAAGAAAGCACTTCTCTCTCTCCACATGCTTTACTTCCTCGCAAATTGAAACCTGAAAAGCAAGGCAAGAATAAATGTGTGTGTGTGTGTCTGTAGGAGTGTCCAGACTTTGTCAGTGCAGGCCAGGGTGCCGCCTACTGCTCAGCAGTTGGCTGTAGTTGTGGTGGGGGGCGGGGCTAAAGGAGGACAGGAGAAGCCTGTGGGAGGTGGAGTGGACTTGCAACTTTGCTAGGGGGGCTGGTAAGGCCAGCAATCCACTCCTTCATATATTCCAAGTGCACCTCAGTCAGACTAGAAAAGAGCACAGCAGTTAGAGCTCCAAAAGCCACCTGAAGCACTGAAGGTCAGCAGCCTCCTAGAGTGGACGATTAACAGGACTACACTCAACAAGAAACAAGGAGGAGCATATTGCAAGCCATTCACCAATATTCTCCTTGCTTTCCCATCTCCTATTTCTATTTTTAACCAAGAAGAAAGGATTAAAGTTGGTTCTGCTGTTTGGTTTTATTTTTTTTCCCACCACTCCTCTCCCTCCCTTCGTCCAGGAGCATGGCCCGACAGAAGCTGCGTGTGTGTGGTGCCAGGTTGCTAACCTTGGCACTAGGACTTTTCTTTATCAGCTTGGTCTCCTCAGCTGAGGAGTACGACTATTACAGCTGGCAGTCCGACAACTTTCAGAATGGCCGCTTCTATGCCAGGCAGCCACAGTGTGTAGACATTCCAACTGAACTACGCCTTTGCTACACTGTGGGATACAAAAAGATGCGGTTGCCCAACCTGCTGGACCACGAGACCATGCCTGAGGTGCTACAGCAAGCTGGCAGCTGGGTGCCTCTGGTTGCCAAGCGCTGCCACGCAGACACTCAGGTGTTCCTCTGCTCTCTGTTCGCTCCAGTCTGCCTGGACAGGCCCATCTACCCCTGCCGGTCGCTCTGCGAGGCCGTGAGGGACAGCTGCTCTCCGGTCATGGCGACGTACGGCTTTCCCTGGCCAGACATGCTCCAGTGCGAAAAGTTTCCCATCGATAATGACCTCTGCATCCCCATTCAGTTCTCCAGCAACCATGCCACCCAGACCCCAGGTAGGACCTATGGAACTGGTTTTGAGGCCAGAGTTTTACAATGTTTCCCTTTACATTTAATCCAAAATTCTGTCATATTTACAGATATGATTTAATTCTTAAAAAGTGATGCATCGCAATTCAAGTTGTTATAACTTTCCAAACTTGTTTATTTTGCATAGTTTTCCATACGTCTCTTAATGTAGAAATATGAAGAAGCTTATAAGGCTATGCGTGATTCATGTATACCCACAAAATTAAGGGAAAACTCAGGGAAAAATCAATGGCCTGTCAATGCCTGCTTTAAAAATTCCAAGACCATATCCATAACATTATTTCATTACAGTACCAAAAATTCTCATAAAGTCACACAAAAATTATCTATCCAACTATTGACAAAAATATGACTACATTAAATACAGAGATAATATTCCATAGAAAACTAGAACATCGCTCAGAAACTTAGTTAACATTTGTTGTGAGTAAATCTAAATAAATAAATAAAAAACACTAAAATATATTGATTATGCAAATAACTTCAAACTTGCATAATACACCATCATGGAATATTCTCTTAAGCAATACGTGCTAATAGTTTTCCTGTTGTTATACAGAAGAATATCACTATTTTAAGTGTTCTAATATGTGGATAAATAAAATATTTGGTCATATTTGCCTTTATAGACTAAAAACACACTCCCATCTTCATGCTCATTCTTCTCTGTCGTATTTGTGAGCAGTGAGTGTCTTGAGAAAGTGAAGTGAGGGAATTCACTGTACCCTTAGAGACAATACGCACTCAGAGCTTTCACTATCTGAAAGAGAAATCTCATTTGGAATGTGAAGGAGCAATTCCTGTTGTGTCTGGCCTTTCTCTCCTTTTGTTTAATCTGGCAGTTAGGTAGCCAATTAGCCAGCGAGCCAATTACTGCAGATCACTAATTAGTGTAGATGGCCCTACATTAGTTAGCGCCATTGAAGATGGAAAAGAATGGAGACAGGAGTACACGGCCATGGGAAGTTTTCAGAAGTGTGCTCTTCTTGGGACAGTGTTTAGATAATGTGCAGACAAGACAAAGAAAAGAAGGAATCAGCCAAAATGAAAGACATGCACGCTGCATTCTTCTCTTTTGTTGGGACAGAGGCACTCTGAATCAGCGTTTCTTTCTGTCTTCAAGAGCTGCATTACGCCAAGTGTTTAGTATACTGAATACTAAACAAGGGGACATTCCAGTATAACAAAAAGTAGTCCTGTTCCACCTCCACAAATTGAAAGAACGGGAAACCAAATTGAAGTGTGCACATTGTTCAAAAATAAATTAATATAAAGAAAATTACAATTTTATAAAGAAAAAAATAAGATATCAATGAGATATAAATGATCATGTACGTTAATTTAGGGCAGTGTTGATATCTTCTTGATTACCTTTTGATTTAAGTTCCAGTGTTCCCACAGATAAGCTCTGAGATTAACGTAACTGCAGTTCCACCAAACTTTGGCAGTTTAACTGTGCATTAAAATGACCTGTTTATAGAATGATTGCTAATGAAAGATCTGGTCAAATGTGTTTAATTCACTTGTCTGCAATGGCTGAATAAAGTCAAGAGCAAAAAAAAAATGTGTATTTCTAGCTTATCATTCCTTTACTCCAGAAATACTAAACTCACTTACATACTGTGCACAACTCCCAGAGATACTGACCATATAACCATAACTGAGTCATCCAGCATGAGTGTCAGTTCGTGCTGTAGCACCAGTGTAAATCTAAGAGTCTAAGAGACATGGTCGAAATCTGTAGTCATTCTGCAATTGCATGATACTGCAAGTTTGTGTATTAATGTGGAAACTAGCAGAACTGAGTAATATATTCAGCTGGAGAGCAGCCAAATGCTCATGTGTACATCTCTTTTAGTCAGAGTGCATAAAGATTGGGAACAGGTGAACAGTCATTTGCATGATAAGTAAATTTGCCAAAAAATAAATAAAAAACATTGTAACTTACAAAGTTGCACCTTAAGTCTAGTTACTATATTCAAAATGTCCAAATTATTTTTGAAATGATTCACTAGTAGGAACCCCTTGTGTCTAGTAATAGTGTCTCCTTCCTTTTGCAGAAAATTATATTTGTTTCAAAATAATTATGTGGATATCTTCAATAAATAATGCTCCAAACAAGTAAAATGTTCTGCCTGTGGCCTCTGTAGATAAAGCCTGTTTAAGGATATATAAATTAGAAATAAGTTGTGGATAGCTTGCAGCGGTCTACAGAATAGCAGCTCCAGAGAACACGCTGAACAGCAGCCTCAGGGAAGCACTGGAATTTCTTTTTCTTTTGTGGTCTAAGGTGAAGTCCACAGAGACCAGTTCACAGCCAGTATTCTTGTTCCTGAGCTGGTGTCTAGAGGCCACCATGGCTAAATGATGGATACATTCTGGTAAATGTCATTTCTAAAGTGGGGGAGCAAAGTGGTGGGCTTTCTTCAGACATTAATTACTCTAACAGAAGAGCATTTTTCAAAAGTGAGCCATGAGCCTTGTTCTCTCAAATCTAAAGCCAAACTGACTCAGTAACAAAAGTGACCCACTGTTAAAGCTGAGTCATCAATTTACCATCGGTTGAGTAACTGATTTTCTTTTCTTTTCTCAGCAGTGGTAGCAAAGACGAGGGGTTACAGTCGCTGAAAAAAATACACGTACAGTCATATGCAAACGTTTTGCTATCACTAAGAACACGGCTCTGCGCATTTTAACAGACAGTTACTAAAAACCTTCACTGTACAATGTTTACTCATTATACTGATATAAATAAATAAATAAATAAATGTGGCCCGTATTATGGGACATTATTTTAGGCTTTCTGTCCTATATCATCACCCAGGAGGAACTGGACATTGTGAATTTTTTTGACATAATTTCAGTGGAACTTATCCATGTTTACTTTGTATAAATCACACCTGCATTACATTCAATTAATAAATGTTCCTTATTTTGTATTTGTGACCATTTAACTTTATATATAAAAAAACAAAAGAGAACAGAGTGTGATTCGTCTATGGCTTCATCCTTTTTTACGAGGGTAGGATCACAAGCATGATCCCTTCAAAACAACAGCCAAATAATATGTAGCCTATGTGGTTGTGCCTGCTATTACTTTCAGTAGCTGTCCTGTATTGTAGAGCACTCAGCTAATTCCTTTGGTTGATGGAAGCCACAAGTACTCTGGGAAGACATCAGAACAGACCATGAAGAACACTTTTTATCTTTTTTAAGAACATGTAAAATACATTATTTATAGGATTCTAGTGAATGCAGAAGTGCTGTGTTTTTAGGAACCCTTGGGAAGTCACCCAGGGGAGATATTTAAGCCTAGCCCCTGCCTGTACACTGTGCGCATTAAAACAAATGTGTTGGGATTTGTGAAATAAATCACATGCCGCGTTTCATTTGGAGCGTAGTAATGTTTTATGGCATGTGTGGTACTGCGCATAACTTCAGTTGTCCAAATAAGCCAAAAATGATGTCCTCTGGAACAGAATTGGTTGAGGGGGGGACCCTCCTCTTCATCCATGTATAAACTCACTGGGGAACACAGATCAGACAAAAACCATAAAGGCCCAGAAGGATGCCATGTCTTAAGTGAAGACTTTTGGCTGAAGTTTGACAGAAGAAATCAGACCAACAAACCGCACTGTGCCCTGGCGACACACACAGTGACAGTCCTCAAATTAGTCTCCATTCCTCATCCTTCTCCAGAACATCCTCATGGCTCACTGCTCACTAGCCCTCAGGCGAAGGCCCAGTACACAGTCGGCAGGCTACAATTTTCAGCTAAGGCTCAGCTTGTGATGCACCACCAGAGCTTATTACATCAGGTTTCATATTTCAGCCGAGATGTGTCACAGAGACAGCAGCGGTGAATGCTTATGTATTTGATTCAAAACTTGTTTTAAATGAGGTTTTAGAGGTAATCAAGGGGTTCATTTAACTGTATTCAAAATTAAGCAAGAGAAATAGACAAGGTTATTCTGTATCATGTCATTTTAAGACGTTACCAAACGTCTGCTAACTCAAAGACCTCTGCTTTGAGAGATTTTCGAGAGCTTATTCTCTTTCTAGCACATGTTTGGCAGTGAGCATTATGACCTTAGGCTGATGTGCAATATGCTGTGTGGAATATGTGTGGCGTGGATGTTAAAGTGCTATAAAGGGTGTCTATAAACGTTTTTCTACATGTAATGAAACTTCCCTTAGTAGTTACTAGATTACAGACCTCAAGGCCTAGAGCTTATAGGGAGTATAACATTAACCTGGCACATGTGCCTTATGTGATAACATCTTAAGAGATATACTCAGTTTTTTTAACATCTGTAAGAAAACAGGCTAGCGAAGTACTCTGCTGTGGATAACTGCTGTCAGTCTACTACTGTGAGTCAATCAGTAAATCCACAATGCACAGAGAAAGTCAGTTTGCAGAATTCCCACTGCTTGCTCTTCAGACACATGCTTTGGCTCGGCTTCACGACGGCAGTCTGCCAGTAAAACACCCTGAAAAAGTGAATAAATTACTCCGCAGCTCAAATAAGACTTTACAGCTTCGAGTGTGATTCTCAGGCCGAGTTAGAGATGGGTACCAAGAACACACACTCGGAAAATGGGTCATGGGCAGACCGTTACATCCTTGACCCACTGGCTAAAGACATATTCTCAGAGAATGGACGGGAAATTGTCTGTGGGTCCAAATCATTTCAGCTCCGTTGTAGGAATCAAAATATAAAAACAGGAATATAACCATGGAGCTTGCTTCAGGAAAAAATTTTTTTATATATATATGTATATATATATAAATCTCTCTCAGAAAAAAAGGTTTTGTGCAGACATTAACAATATATAACATTTAAATTAGCTGGCGAACTCATTTAAATAAAAAAAATTAATACATATAAGAAATATATATTTCTAACAATTTATAGAAATTTCACACATTATTATGGGAAAGAAAACCCTCATACTTCTTGCCCTCCCTCTAATAGGCATTTATCACCTCCTCAGATGTAAAAAAAATAATAATAATAATAATTTGCAGATAATTCAACAGCACCTCTCCCAGCATTCAAAAATGAGGGTCCAATTCCCCGCAGACCCCGCACTGAAGCCCACTGAACTCTGACCTTGCTCATTATCTTTCACTGAGGTTGTGCTTGTGACTGGGGTGATAAACACTGACCCTTGCTTTTTAAACTGGACAAGGGATTCAGGCTGGACACTTAACAGGTCACCACCAGCTGTTTGCAGTTTTAGCTGGAGCAAAGGCTTACAGATATTGTGAGGGGCAAAAAACAATATCACATTCATGCACAAGCAAGTGTAGTGTGAAAATAAGTATGGACTCCTCCATACTTCCAGCCCTTTGCCAGACGTATGTTACAAGTGATCTTGGATTGTTCATCCAGAAAAGCCCATAGGAAAAAGTATTTGAGTTTTTAGCCGTTTTAAAGGGTAACTCTTCCAAATCCTCACTAGCCACATCATGCATAGCTCCAAACCTCTCTGTTTAGGAGATCAACGAGGTGAGAGAGGACCTAAAAGGCCACAAATGGAGTGTGCAAACCATTGCAGTGATACTGCAATAAAGGAAACAGCTTGAGGAAAGAGCACACAGCAGAGAGAGAGTCAAATAATTTAGAAGTTTGTTAGTGCTTACACTAGGTCCAGGAATACAGGGATCCAGCAGAGGGCACAGTATGAACTTTGGTAGCGTCTTTTACGTTTAAAATATCGCCTCTTCTTATAATAATATTTCTTTATTATAAGAAAAGCTTCAGCACAGCCCAACAGTGCATTACGGCACAGGTTATGCACTATCCGACAGTGCTGAGGTTTTAACTTTTTGATGATAACAGCTTATTTCTGAGAGAGCAAATTTCGACTGGTGCTGGAGGAACAGAAATTTTTGAAAATAAGCGAAATAAGACAGACTCTACATTTTAAAAGCATAGCTGTCCAGCTGTCAACCCAAACTCACAACAGTGTTCTACTGCGCTTGTGTTGTGTTTTTCCCCACCTCTTTTCAATGTGTGACATCACCAGTCATTGGGCTAACACCGCCCTCTCTGTGGCTCTCTTAAACGCGCATGAAATAACTCTGTGGCCTTGTACTTAATTTAGTTGGACACACCAGAAACCTGACACATCACACGTCATAATTTGGACTGCAAAATGGGCCCTTGTTGATATGGTGCCTTATTTATTTACAGGAAATAACACCTTTTATTTATTTATTTTTTTAAATGTATTTATTTTTGCATTTAACCATGAAAATATGAAATATTTTCCCATAACGACTAAAGCCTGTTTCTCTACCCTGACCTGAGATGAGGCTAAATATATTTTGGTCAACCTTTTGTTAAAACCTATTAAAGCACAAGCCTGTGCTGACAGGCTCTGGCTATAGTAGGGGAGCAGACCAGTGCCTCTTTGCATTAGCTCAGCTTGAGCCCTTCGACTCTGGCAGGTCCATCTAGTACAACATTATAGATTTGGCAGAGCACCACTTTCACACCAATGGCCTGGAACAAAGTACCTTTTTTTGTGGAAAGTCTTCAGCCAAGTGTTTATAGCCACAAAGACTTGTCAGGATCTGCTTGTCTTTGTGAACTAAGCGGAAGTGCACGGCTTTCCCTTCACAGTGAGGAAATCAAACATCCCGTTGCTAGAAGTGGTCGCACTCATTACTCTGAAAGCTATGGATTAAGCACCATTAGCACTGGCCTTTAGCCTCTGTGTGAGTGGTACGCCTCCCCTGCTCTCTGCACACATTACACTCCATTAGAATGCATACTCACTCAGGGAAAACTGTGAAACTGCCAGCAAGTTACAGTAGCCTCTGTTAGCAAAATAATATTAAGTTAAACAGATAGATTTCAAACACAGAACATGGTCATATGATTTTAAAACTCTGGAAAATGTGTGCAGTTACCTGAGGCCTAATAAAGACAACAGCTTCTATTTTGTCACTATCTGAAAATAAAATAGACAACTAAAAAAAAAAACAATGTATGAGTGTGTCACTACTGGTCAATCTATTGTGGTATGGTATGTTGCATGCCTTGAAACCATGTAGAAAATTAAAATAAGGGGTATACAGTTTTCTTTGGACAGAGGCGATTTGTTAAACTGTTTTGAGGATGACGGCCCACCAGCCGTGAAAGTGTATCACTTAACTCTTCCAAAATAACTCGTCTCTAACCTGGGGCACTTTTCAGCAGGAGATTTTTGCCATGTCTTGTCACTTAAAAATATACAGATATCTAAATTCAAACATTTTCATCACCTTAATTGCAATGCAAACACTGCAGCAGAGTCCTGCTCGGCATATCCTCCCTGCAGAAAATAGCATCTGACAAGACGGAATTTACAAAGTGCTTACAAAGTGCTTAGTGCTTCACTGAGCATTACTGTAGGCCTCTGTCTCTCTCCAGCTGTGTCTTACAAGACCGAGCCTTCTGTCAGGCCTGCAACACAGTCAAATAAAGACAAAGGATTAGTGCAAACCCGATCCGACTAAACCATCACAGTGTAATATACTGGGAATAATAGTTTATTTTACGCTGCTAAGGCCCATCAAATTCACACTGATTAATCAATACATTAAAAATGACCTTGCTTCTACACTCACTTGTCCATTCTCTCAGTTTCACGGTATACAGAGGAGCACTTATGTACGATTACAGATTGTAGTTCATCTGTTGCATTCTCAGTGCTGCAGTGACACTTACGTGGGGTTAGTGGCATTGTACAGTTGTGACTGAATCTCACAGCTGGAGTTTTTTAAAAAACCCTCAATGTTACTGCCGACTGAGATTAGTCCACCTTCCAAAAACATTTGGCCAACAGTGTCCTGTGGGTGGCGTCCAGTAACTAAGTAATGAAGGACTAGAGCAAGATTAACATATCTACAAGACAGATGTGTTTAATAGTGTGTACAAAGCAAAGAAAGTGTCTAAAAACAGCAGTATAATAGATGTATCTGATCCACTTGTACCGGCACAACACACCACTACTACATTAGTGTCACTGCAACACTGAGAATGATATACCACCCTAATAATACCTGATATGGAGTGGTCCCCTGTCCATCTTTGACTCCTTTCACCAGGATCTCAAATCTACTTTTGTCTAATTTCATCCTTTTTATTTTATTCATTCAAATGATACATTTTTTTTTAATATTGTACATATGCTATGTATCTGTCTAGTGATTTCAGTATGTTGCACTGTGTACTCCCAGAGGACAATTCCTGTCTGTAGCACACTTGGCCAAAACAAATTGATTCTGATTCTAAACAGAGCAATCAAGACACCGCAGATGTCAAATAATCACATTTTCTATGTTGTTCTTGTTGTCTTGTTGTTTCCTGGCAGCTTCCAAAACATGTCCACCTTGTGACAACGAGTTGAAGGCTGACACAATAATGGAACACTTCTGTGCCAGTGACTTTGGTAAGTATCACTGCACACGCACACACACACATTCACACACAAACACACATAAACAAACATGCAGTAATCAGGCCTAAGCAGTGGAAGCACTGATTAGATACTAGTGGGAACAGCACATAGTAGTGGAATGCCGTATTGATAAGCGCTGGTTAGGAAAATGACAACACTCACTCGTCTGCTTAAGTCATTTCTCTAAAGTGATGAAACAAAGCATGTGATCCGGCGGCATTCAAAACGGAATGGTGAATTCTGCTGCGTGGGAAGAGAAAAATCATGCTGAGACCATCAGCTCTGAGAAAATCAGGAATGATGTATTTTTCTCCAGCTATAAGTGAACTGTCAGTGTAGAAAATAGCAGCTATTTTTTTTTCTAAAACAATTTAAACAGCTTTACTCAAACTTACAATTAGAAAGATTGCAAAGTTCAAATGTCCCAGTCACACAGCTCCAGGGACCTGGAGGTTGTGGGTTCAAGTCCCGCTCCAGGTGACTATCTGTGAGGAGTGTTCTCCCCGTGTCCTCCCATAGTCCAAAAACACACGTAGGTGTAGGTAGATGGATTGGATACACAAAAGTGTCTCTAGGTGTGAGTGTGTAAATGGATGTGTGAGTATGTGCCAACCCGTGAACGACTGGCGCCCCCTCCAGGGTGTGTCCCTGCCATGCGCCCAGTAATTCTGGGTAGGCTCCGGACCCACCGTGACCCTGAACTGGATATGTGGGCACAGACAATGAATGAATGAAACAAACTTAGAGCTTGGGAACAGCTCATAGATGAGTTGGGCCATTCAAAAGCAAACAAACATTCATATGATGTATACATGACAAAATCAAAATGAAAAAACAAACCCTTAGGTTTACTCACAAAGTTCAAGTTTCAGCAAGATAATCTTGGCCACAATAACAATACTTGATATTCATTTACAGAAAATTATTACAGTTTAATCACTGTGAAAATGTAAGAATATTAGAATAATAACAAATAGTTTTTTTTTATTATTAAAGTATTCAGCCCTACATTACAGGACACATTGTACATATATAATACGGTATTACATCATTTCAGTCCATCAATATTTATGAATGATATTTATCTGAATTGTGGATTATAGCAGTGTATCCTCAGCTTCTAAAATGTCTCATAGTGAGTTCTTAGAATTTGTAAGAGCGGTGGGGTGGGCGGGGGGTCCTACAAACCCAAAAGCCACTGGCATGATCAACCCTAAAGAGAGCAGAACATTATAAAATAAAGCTGCTTCATTCATCCCTGAGTTGTCTTTGGCTGTGAAGTGTGTTTCACTTGGATGTAGACGCCTCCTTTATATGTAGTCACCTTTAAGTATGACAAATTACCCTCACCAGTGTGTTGAGTGGGAGGACGGACTGTTCTCGCAGAAATTAGAAGAGCGTGCAATCCTGTTTCAGAAACATTTGCCCACGACTACAATAATTCAGCTGTTTCTGAGCCTTTAATCAGCTCTTTCACAATAAACCCAATTAAAAATGCTCTGTGAAGTCTTTCCTCCTGTGTGGCAAAATTGTACTTTTCTCCAGTGCCACTCACTGGTTTTCTGTATGCTGTAATCTAACAGAGTAATGTTTCACAGTAAAGTGTGTGGTCTGCTTGATTCACTTGAACGTTGAGGAAATTTAAACTTCTACACAGTGCTACATCCAGTTACCACAAGGCAATAACATTTAGCGCTTCAGTGCTTCTGTACACGCCAGAGCGCCAGCACACTTAGAACTTGATTTAAAGCTCTGTCCCGTATTTAAACACTCAAGGCCACAACTAAAATTATGGTCACTAAACAGCATTAGAATCTTTTTATTTATTTATTTATTTACTTTTTGGTTTGGTTTGTTTAATTTTGCCTAATTTTGGAAAGGATTACTGATAAAGAAAAGCAGTGAGTACTTTAGTCAGACAATCCATCCTAAACAGTGTTTTGTGAGATATCAAGTTTATCAACAGTGAATGTGTACCCCTTTTGCTGCAATAACAGCCTGTTATCTTATAGGTCTTTATTCCCCTCTAGCCAGAGGTGGTCATTGTGCATGGTGGCCTCAGGGTCATATGAGGCTGCTTCAGAGAGTCTTGCTCTTTTGGCAACGTGTGCAAAATGAAATACCTTTGACAGCCTTGTGTTTACCTTGCCAGTGACTGAAATAAATCATTAAAAGTGGTGTCTAGAAATTTTCGGACAGTGTGGCTAGTATTCTATCACAGATGCTCATGCAGCCACAGAGGAGGGGGAAAAAAAGATGTTTCTTTTTTCAGAAACGGGGTCACTCTCAGTGTCGCTTTAAGATGGAACAGAATGTTAGTCAGCATGCATGACTGGATTCTAAATGTCACAGAATGCACAGCCAAAACCACCCCTGAGCACTTCCATGGCCAATTATCGCCTACAGTAGTACAGAGTAGTACAGTTTTTAAATGTGTTTGTGGTTAAGAAAGCTATTAGAGATTTACAGCACAGTTCAGCTTAGAGTCAACATGAATTGAAAGAAAATCACAATGCATTTTGCTTCTATATACTGATGTGCTTCTATTTAAAACAGGGTAGCTGATTGGTTTCCCTCTGAGGGTCTAAGGGGAGGGGTTCCTGTTAGTGCATGATTACAACAATGAAAGATGATCAAAAGTCACTATATTTTTGATGGAAAGTTATAGGAAAGCAACTGTTTAAAATGGAATCTTATCAAGTACGACCAAGAATAATGAACTGGAAACATAGTGCAAGGCTTACTGAGCAAAGGAAATAGGTCTGTCTTGATCTTTAGATGATTTTAATTGAAAACAAGACCACTGAATTGGTGAAATTAAAACTTAAAAAAAAAAAAAACTCTGAAGCATTTAATAATTACCTAAACTATTGATCTCTCGGCCAAAAAAGTTAATCATTCCGGTCCAAATCTCTTAATGTAGGCAGCCCATATAAGTCCCTGTCTCTGAAATTAATTCTCTAAAGCTGCTTTGCAACAACTTCAGTTGTTAAAAAAGCGCAATTTAAAAACATTCATTTGTAAGTCATCAGATCCAATGTTTTTTTTGTTTTTTTTTTGAAGCAGAAAATTTTAAAAAATGATATAAAACATTTAGACTGAGGTTCAGATTAAAATCTACAGTGCATACAAAATCTAATAAAGTGACCAACTTTACAGTGACATGTGAAAGCATAAGACAAATGTTATTTTCATTAAGGCATTGCTCTGTGCTGTGGAGCAGACAGTCTTCAGCCCTGAACAGAATCCAGAGATGATCACAGCAGTATGCACTGTACAGAGGTATAACTGTCAGATTGCCAAGAATGACTTCAGTATAAATATACATAGGTTCATGTAGTGCATTAGTCATTTGCTCACCCTAGCTCGTCTCTCATTTGTTTTCCAAGAGCTTTAATGTGCTCTCCAAAATGAATTTCTTTTTAATAGTTTTATTGGCTGAGGACCACCAGAAAAATGGGAATACTGTCAAGACTCAGTACTTTATGTTCTTTCTGTCTTGTTTTTTTTTTTTATTTATTTTATAGCAATTGCAAAGTTATGCCCTCAAACAAGCACATCAACAACTGTATGTGCCAAATGACGCATAGCAATCTGCAGACACATGCCTACTCTTGGAACTCAGTGTTTAATGGACAGAAAGTAATAATATAGTAATAATTATTAAGTAATAATACTTCACTGACTTCAGCATCAGTTTTGCCTAGTTACACTGCTGAAAAGCTGCAGTAGCAGGTTTTTTATTTATTTATTATATATTATTTATTTTTATTACTGATAAACTCTAACCAAGATTTTCTGTGTTAGCACCTTTTCTATATTCTGTCAAATTCCCTTAAAAAATGAGATCTGTTTTAGCTCAAGGTGAATACCTCTCTCTACCTGCATTCATCTACCCCTCAGACCTACCGCCTGCAATTTAGAGCAATTCTTGTTTATAATGTGGGTTCAGCTTGTCATCACGACGCTGACCAGGCCAACTTAAACTCACCAAGCATTAGGGCGTATGGGCGAGTACAAAAATCAGAACTCAGGGCTTCTTACACAGCATTAAGAACTCTTAACCATTTCCTAAATAATTATGTACACTATTCAGTAAATACCCTCAATATAATATCTGAGAAAGGTACTTTAAAAAACATAATACAGTTAACAGGTTTTTCATTACTACTGAGATTACACTCTACGATCACTGGATTAGGAACCCCTATCTTGTTTATACACTCACTGTCCATTTCATCAGTTCCACAACGTGTAGTCCACCCCTTTCCCTGCATATTTTCTTATCACCATTTCACCCTGCTCTTAAGTGGTCAGGACCCCCACAGAGCAGGTACAATTTGGATTAGGCATTTGAATTTCTTGGGCCGATATCATAATCCATAATTAGCACCTTGGAGTAGTTGATATCGATAACAGATAATTTTACATTTTTGTAATTAAAGCAAAACAATTTTTTTGTTGTCATAGGACAAGCCTTTTCTTCAGTATGTGTACATTTCTGTACTTTTTAATTTTATCCTTTAAGTTTATTAGGTGTAGTTCATTTATACATTTATCAAAGTTTTACAGCTGGTTCCGCATGAATGGTTTCTACAGGGGCGTTAATTAGTGCAGCACCGGGTTTGTTTTGAAGAGCGAGGGAAAGTATGGCATAAAGCGGCTGTGAGTGAGCGAGGGAGAGAGAGTTTGAACAAGTGTTTGTAATCGTTTATCATCGTGTTTCAGTAATGAATTAATTTTAAATTAGATTTCACCATGGAGAAATTTAATTCCAGAGACTGTTCTCTGCAGAAACTGAAAAACACACTGCAGGCAATTTACAGGCGTCAGTGCATATGCGCAAGCACAAAAAGGCGCCAAGTTATCGATTGTAAAATCAGCTAAAATTCCAATATCAGACCAATAACTGTAACTAAAAAAATCCACATATCGGCAAATAATATATCGGCCGCCAATATATCGTGCATCACTAACTTTGGTTATAGATCATGCTCAGTACTGCAGTGACACCAATATGGTGGTGATGTATTATAAAATAAAGTGTGCAGAGAAACAGGAGGACTACAGCCTGTAATTGTAGATCTAAAAGTGCTCATCTATGGCCAGTGGTGCTGATGAAATGGACAATGAGTGTAGATACATGGTAGGTATTCATAATCCAGTGATTGCTCAGTGTATACACAACAACAACAACACTCACACCTACTAGAGACATATCTATGGTCATTTATAGCTCATAGTTTGGTGAACAAAGATCCTGAAGTTTCAGATTTGTACCTTGTAGGTTTAGGGCAGAAGTGGGCTTTTTATGTGGCTCCTTATCGTTTAAAAGCAGTGATCCCAAAGTGGTGGGCATGCCCCCGGGGGGTGGTCTGGAGCTGTTGCAAGGGGCAAATGAATGAGGCATGTTTAAGCACTGCTAGCGCTGTGTCTGGGTGGGGGGCAGGGGCATAGCAACGGGTGGACCTGGCCCACCCAAACAGGACCAAGGCCCACCCAGACAGTTAAAAAGTAATTCCCCCTGTACGAGTTCCTGTGCGTGGACACACACTTTCCTGGCTCTTCCGCTCATTTCTGCACCTCAGAGCTGGAGTGTGAGGCTCATGGGGCAAAAGTGGGGCACTGAAGAAAAAAACTGGGAACCACTGGCAAAAGAAAAGGAGCCAAAATCAGGCTTTTTCCAATATGGCTTTTAGGAGAAGGTCGGAATGGTGCTGAGGTGCTTGATGCTTGTGGTAACTCTACCAAAGGATTTCAGGCACATTTCGATAAGACCCCAGGAATCTGTTCGTTTGTAGAAAAGGGGTATGATATGCCACTGGTAAGCGGAGATGGAAAGAAATTTAGTTTAGTAATCCTGTTAGTACGATATTCAGATCTGTGTTTATCTGAACAAATTATTTTTGACAATTCTATGTACAGTAACATTTAGAAGCTCTGTCTTATAGACTGTGTGTGTGTTTGTGTAGAATCTCTGGTGTGGCTAGTGGTTTCTGTTTACTGTGAATAATCACTGTGCCACACAGATGGTCCAGCTCTGTTCTGTCCACTGCCTGAGAACTCCTCTGCCCACCCCCTGTCTGTGTGGGAGCTGCAGCATGTGCTCTTTATTTGAATTTTTTTTTTTGTTATATTTTTTTTAATCATGTCGTTTTCTTTTCCGTTGTTTGCATTCTCTCCTGCTTATGATTTTGGCCAAAACTTTGCTTGTCGAAATAAGATTTACGCTGTTGCCAAACCTCTCAGCGAGCTGATCTGTAAATGTATTAGTGCCTGGGTGAATCCACATAAATGTTCTCTGATGCATGATACGTATGCATCCGTACGGCATGCAACCATGTTTGTTAATAAAGCAGGAGATAAAACATGACATAAAAATGATATTAAGAAATCCACAGTAAAAATATTCTCAAAAAATGTTTGTGGCCACAGTCCATTCTGTCAAGTCAGGCATTTTCACGTGGGTAAATCTGTTAGGTATAATAATGAATATTACTGTATCTTAGGTTACAATGACACCAGGATGAAGTGACTGAAATTTGTTTTTTCTTTTTTTTTGTTTTTTGCCGTAATAGGGAACAGATCCTTTTTTTTCAGGGCTGTGTGGACATATTAAATCCCATCTCTGAAATATGAAACTCAGATCTGAGTCACCTTCATATGTGGTCCTAGATGGGATACATATCTGAGTCGTGGGCATGTGACATCAATGTGGACTGTCAAATTGAATTTCATGCATCTTTTATTGCCTGTATGCATGCACTGGTTCATCATCGACCAGCACCAGCAGCAACATGTGGCTCCTGCACCAAAACAATGTACTAAATGCGAGGAAATGCTGGTATTTTCATATTATTTTGCCCTATATAATGTGTACCTTTCTGTATTTTAAACATGTATTTCAGGCCAGAATAGTCACTATTTAAAAAAAGGCAGCAGGCCAAATAATCACAGTGTAATAAAACTGTGATGGAGCTTTAAAGCAGATATTTGGATCCAGTACTGTGACTAATTTCCATTCTTATTGCATTTCACATTAAACCACTCTGAATGGCATTTTGTATGCTAAAAAAATGTATGCTAAAATTTGAAAAACGTTGTGGAATTCCCCTTTTAATGTTAAAAATGAAATATACAGACATGGAGGCATGTTTATCTGACATGATTAAATATTTATCATTAATTGCATGACTGTGCATCAACGTGAACATTTATAAAACTCCACAGAAGACATTTAATGTCTTTATGGTTTTCTTTGGCAGACCTGGAGGCTCTATTGAGCAGAGGGAATGAGGTGGGGATGCACTAGGGCCACTAAAGGGGTGCTTCACATCTGTCTATGAAACTTTCCATTCGTCTCTCCATCCTCTCCCGGATGACTGCAATTAGTGCCGTCCACAGTTAAAATGATGCTCCTCTGGGGAGGTGTAAACTATTCCAGTGAATAGGAATACACAGGCTCTTCCTGTGCGCTGTTGTGAAAAGCCTTGCAGCTTGAGCTGGCCCAAATTAATAGAAGCAACAGTGTGACAAACGGAGCCCCAGAAGTAGCAGGAGGATTTCCCCAGTTTTACAATGTGTAACGATGAGTGACAGGTCATATACACACAAACCGGTCCTTTTTCCTGTTGATATGTGGCACTTCTTCTGACTAAGGGAATAACCTTTAAGACAGAGGTTGGTAAATGAATGAGTAACACTCCCAACCTCCACAGACTTGGAGTCAGTTCCTGCCTTGGGCAAGGATTCCCAAATTATTACCACCTTTCAATGCCCATGTTCACATTAAGCTGTGTAAAATCGACTAACAACCACAGAAACATTCATTTAAGAGTCTAAAAGTAAACAAATATGAAAAAAAGGAGACTGCCAGTCTCTGCAATGACCCCAGGTGTGAATCAGGTGACTATTGGATTTTTTATTTTTTTTCTAGAGCCCTGTATAAACATTGAGTCTCCTAACACTGCATTAACTTACCTGTGAGAAACGTTGCTCTTGATAAGAACATCTGTCAGATGCCTTTAACGTAAGAGAACTAATCATTTCATCTCTCCTCCAGTTCTCAAGATGAAGTTTAAAGAAGTGAAAAAGGAGAGAGGTGACCGCAAGCTCATTGCAGCCCAAAAGAAAAAGAAGGTCCTGAAGATGGGCCTCCTCCGCAAAAAGGACCTGAAGAAGATGACGCTCTACATTAAGAATGGAGCAAACTGCCCTTGTTCCCAACTGGACCACCTCACGAGCAGCTTCCTCATCATGGGCCGCAAGGTGGAGCACCAATTACTGCTCATGTCCATCCACAAGTGGGACAAGAAGAGCAAGGAGCTTAAATATGCCGTCAAACTCATGAAGTCCCTTCAGTGCCCAACTTACCACAGCGTCTTCCAGTGACCAAGGACCACCTGAGTCAGCTGCTTCAGACACCTCCAAACCCTTTCTACAGTTAAACACATCCAGGTTTTTATTCAAAATCTGCCTTTGGGAATCCTTCATTTGCTAATGGTCTGATACTTCAGCAATGTGTATCTCTTCTTTATTGTTCACTGTGTGTATGTAAATATATATTTGCTAAGTGAATCCTTTATCACGCAATCAGTACATTCATACACGTTTTAGAGAAACCATCTCATTACTATTAGAACAAAACTACAATATCACGCCCAAAGAAACTGTCCTATGGGAAATGCCAAATTTAGTTTGGTAACTGGCTCCCATAAAAGGTGGCACAGAAATATCAGGAGAGAAAATGTCCAAGCCATGTGGAGCTTATTGTGATAATAGCAGAGTGAGGGAAAACAATCAGTAAGTATATATTTGATCTTAAAAACTGAGTATTCACTCTGAAAACACAGTGCCAGCTAGCTTTCCTGCTGTGTTTTGTTTGTAGCTACAGAGAGACATGCTACACCTTGTACTATGTAGATAAGATTATGGTTATGAAAACCTTTGTGTGGTGTGGTCCACATCGTGGAGAAAGCCGGATAACTGGATGCAGTTGTCCCTGATTTTTGGTCAGTTGAACTGTGAGAAGCACCTGGACCATGTCCCTGCCCCCAAGACAGCGTCTCTCACCAGTCAGCTGGACACTGACTCTGGACTCAACTAGTTTGGCTGGTGAGATCGCTGACATCTTTCATTCTTGTTTATTTCTTCTTTAAACTATGAAACTGTTTTTTTTTTTTTTTTTTTTTTTTTTTAAATGACATTATTACCAATTGCTTCAAATATACTTCTATAATATGAAAAAATAAAAATCTGGCAGGCATATCATCTGGATTCTGAAATAAATGATGAAATCATTATGCAACAATTGTCATCAATGAATCAGTAGTAATTAAGAGGGAATATAATTTAAGTCTTAATTTCTTTTTCCAGTACTGTGGCTTGTTGAATTTGTGTGTATTTTTTTTGTATTTCCATCACTTTATTCCTCAAACCTCTATTCAGCCCTTAAAAGGGGTCATTATTTCAGAATATATAATATTAATTAATATTTGGAATATAAGAATGACACATTCAAATCAGCTGCTGGTGCTGTTGGGGCGGCAGAGGCTGAGTATGATTTGAAACTTTATCTACACAATACATCACAATACAAGTTTTACAATTAAAAGAGGGCAAGAGAAATTCTTTTAATGCTTTAGCACCACACAATGTTTAACACCACCCATCCTGTTGACCTAGGACATTTCTCCTTTCCGTGCCTAATTTTTTCCTTAGATTTGTTGCCAAAATATTGCTGCATTAACCAATCACTAGATGAAGGCGCTGATAAAACAAGGAGTAGTCAGATAACATCTGACATGCCTTAAATGAACCGGGGGCTATTTTGAAACGGGCAATTAGCCTCAGAGGGCTGAATCGGCACAATTAGAAAAGACAGTCCATCTGTCGTCTCTCAGTGGCAGAACAGAAGCTTGTGAAAACTGCAGTAGCTGGACAGATCGCTTTGGCCCGGGCCCTGACCTAATGGCCTCTTATGCAGCAGTGATGGAGGCTCTGTCTGCGGCTAGAGCAGGGGACACTGGGTGTGAAGCTCCATCACCAGAGCCCTGTCGTCTATGGGAGGTCTTATCCAACAGACACAGCAGGATGCTGCACCTCTCATTAGCCTGCTGACCATACTGACTCTCCCACACAGACACACACACACAGTCCTACTCTTGCATTCAAACACGCAGCTAATCAGCGCACACCAACTCTCCCACAGAGCTTACATCACACCTCACCCACATTCTCTGCTGCCTCTAAAACACGCACAGTCCAGAGCACTGCCACTGACTCCAAACCCACATGCTACTGACGTTCATTCATTTATTTATTTAAAACACACCTCATCTCAGCAGCCATCATTAAACATTTTGTTCAGAAGCTGAAGGTCATCGGTGATAAAGCTAAATGACAAAGTCCTTTCATGACATCTGATTTAAACCGACGTACATGCCTGTAAAAGCTTATTCCAACAAGCCTCAGTTGTCAGTTTTAGGGTGAAATGAGCAAAAATCGTTTTTTGTGAAAATTACCATTTGTTAAAATAAGCTTTAGCAGATGTTGAGACAGATTAATTTCAGATGTCATGCAGCATATTGAACGATGATGTACAGTAAAATGTGTTTCTGTTTCAATGTGTGCGGTTGCAGAAATGTCACAGCCTTTGGTACACTTCACACAGCCAAAAGGTCATGTTCACTACAGCAACATTTCCTTTCTTTGCTAAATTTCCATGGGGATTAATAAAGTATCCACATATCTACAAATCATACAGTTGTGAAATGATCAAGAATACAATATTAATCATGAATGGTACAATCCCAAATGGTCAAAGTTCATCTCATCCCACCAGCAGAAAAGTATGATTAAAACATTAATGTGCTTCAAATAAAATGACGTTTGAGATTCTCTTTCCCAGTACATCATAACCATTTTATAATGTACTTGAGAAAATAGGACATTCATGTTCACATTCAAGGTGAGTCGAGGTAAATGAGGAATACACTTCTTCCACCTGAAAGATAGCAGCTTTTGTACAGATGTATGTTTGTTGTTGGATCTGGTCTTAAGTTAATTGCAGAGTTGTGCCTGTGTTGATTTTCATGATATTCTTCATAGATACTGTACTAAAATTACCAGCCCACCAGCACAAACTGCAATTAGCAGATAAAGTGCTTCATGGGAACTGTCTGTAGACAGAAACGAAACATACAAAACTTCTGATTTAGAAATACATTATAATTATCATAAACATAGGCATTATTACATTAAGCATCAAAACTGTGGTTCCTAGAGTTGGATGAAATCAATTTTGTTAATTCATCTTAAAAGTAATGAAATGTGAAAGATGGGTGGAAACTGGAGCACTCCAGAAAACACCAATCTCCCAAAGGAGAGGGTCAAACCCACAGGCCCAAGAACCTGGAGCTGTGCGACAGTGGTTGTATCTGTAGCATCATAGGAAGAGAACCTTTATAGCACCTTTGTGTTTACAAGAGTGGTAGACTCTTATAAATAAATGCAGTGTTTAGTTTCATTCAAATGCTCATGTGGATTATCTGTGACATAGTCATTTGGGGAAATCTGCATTTTTTATGCTTGTTGTTAGGTAAATCTGCAAAGAAACTGTGGTTTTGGAAATATCAACAGAAAGACAGTCATGTTCCAAAGCAAATATCAATATTCTTTACAAGAGAAGGAGACAATTTGGAATGAAAAACTTTCCTTCAACTTGGTCAGAGCACATTACAGATCATTTGCTTTGGCCCTTTAAAAAGAATCCAATTACCTCTGCTCCAAATTCTTCAAAATCCTAATGAAGACAAGACAAATAGCTATTACAAGTCAAATCAACTACAAAGCATTAATTCTAATAAAGTAGCTGTTTCAAACTGTAGAGCACTATTGAGTTTGTCTGCCATTTTTTTCCCTGATGTATTTTCTATTAAATGTGAGTGTGATCTTTAGGGCATAATTTAAAATAATTCACCACATGATCAGAATGTGAACCAAAAGGCATTGCAAGTTTCTTTATTACTAAGCAACCAAATAGTGCCTCAGTACTGAACACAATACTAAGGGATTTAGGGAGTCATTTCACATTTATTCAAGCAGTGAGTAAAGGAATTAACAGTTACTTATTGCTTACTACTACTTATTAAAAAAGAAAGAACAAACTTCAGTTCCTACAGCAATGGATTCTGTCTTAAAACATTAAACTACTGTTCTATAAGTTACTTCTAACCTATTTTATGGATTTAAGCTGCTTTACCCACTTCTGGAAATTACTACCAGAGAGAGAGAGAGAGAGAGAGAGAGAGAGAGAGACGGACAGAAGGAGTGTCCGAAGAAAAAGAGCCTAGTCACTGGAGCCCATCAAACAAGCCGTCTGTCTGTCTAAGGGCCGGCCCTCAACCCTCATGCCTCTGTCACCGCCTCCTCAAAGGTCGCTTACCATAATTAATAAGAGCCTGACGACTGCAAAGGGGCCGAACAGGGGCCCGCATTGTGCCAGATGACCGATAATATAAACAGGCCGTCACACCGGCAATCAAAAGGTAATTTAGATCCTCCGTCAGCTTCTGTGTCAGACTGATTTCCCTGGAAGGTTAATATCACTGGGAATGCAGCGCCTCGCCAAGAGCTCTCCTTGCCTTTCATTCTACGTCTCTCCCTCTCTTTCTCTCCTCCTCCCTTCCTAATAATGACTCCGGCCTATTGGCTGGGATGGAGAATAGGGCCTTTGTATGCGTCTATTGCTGCTGCAGTGATAGCAGGCACCTTTTCACATGCTGGCAGTGTACATTTAGCCTGTTTAGATTCACCCAGACAAATTATAGACCCTCTAATGCTGGGCAAGGGTTCTACCATTTTGTCCTTTCAAGCTCAAGTGTTGAATGAAACATCCTTCACCTGTTGCGAGTGTTATTCACTTACTGCTGCACGTCAGCAGCTTGTATTTGGAATGGGGCAGTCTGCTCATGTCTGGCTTAAGAAAGGCATCTTGTGCTACATTACGCTGACCAAACATCTGCAGCTCTGGCTGAGAGCAGACTTGCTGATGACAGCAATGTGAGCCACACTGTTCTGTGGTTAAATGGGAAGCTCCTCTTTAACCAACAAGGTGAGACTGCTTCCAGATGGCAAGGTGGATGAATGGTCAGTTGGCCAGCGAAGAGATATACACAGAGCCATGAGCTTGGAACTAAAAGAATTTAGATCAAATTCTGATGAGTTATGAGGCTACATTCCAGACTTAAAACCAAGGTTCTGATAAAAAACAAAAAAATGTGGTCTTTCATTTCTGTTGCGATTTTGACATGAAATAGATCAATCCTTCAGCCCTAATTTGTCACATGCCAAAGTCCACACATTTATTAATGTCCAAAATCCAGGGGCTCCATTTGGGCAAGGTCTATTCCCTCAGAGAAGTCATGTTGAGGTAGCGTCTGAGCGGCACATTCTGTAGTCCTGAACCGCCTCTCTCTGCACTCAGCAGTTACCTGGAAAATTCCTAGGGCTGATTTATACCATACATAAGGGCAGAACACACACATAGATGTCCAACCGCACATTCAGTGCACATGTGCACCCACATTCCATCCACGCTGTCGTATTCGAACAAGTACCAATTAGTCAATTTCATCCAACCTCAGGGGTAATTATATGAACATAGGCCTAAAATATAATTGCGTAGTACTCTCAGTGCCAGCGTTTGGCTAGTTCTTTTGCCCCTTAGGTTTGCATGCACATATTCACATGATAAATAGAACTATGTGACTAAAAGCAGGCTTTGATTTCCTTATCAAAATACCAGAACATGTAACTACAAGATCATCTTACACCTTCTCAGATTCAGACCCTTTTACAGTCACTGAGTAAGAACCACAATACGCAAACAACAGCACTTGTCAAGATCATTAGTTAATGCTAACCTGGTGGTTCCAGCTCCTGCACATTCAGGTGGGCGTTACTTGCCTTGTACTATCTGGGATTTTAGCATTTTGTGTGTAAACAGCAGCAGTTTAAGATGCTGAAGGAGGCATTCAACACCAACTCATCACCTATTGTGTTCCACAGGAGGGGAATATACACAAGACAAAACATATGGTGTTTGAAACATATTTATGAGAATTTCCCATTGAGGTGTTTCACATAAACAGCATTCTTTTTGCAGCATTTCATAGCGAACGTTCAGATTTCCTAATCTAATCAACCACAGAATGATGCCTTAGTCAAAGAAATGGAGACAGCTGGCTTTTTCTGGACACTGTTTTGATCTTGTGCTGACCACAACATTATGATCACCTCATTTCTAGACTCACGGTTCATTCTCTCAGGTCCACTGACCATAGAGCAGCAATTGGTTCGTCTTATGGGTGAACATTGTGTGAACATTGATGAAGGACTAGAGAACGACCAACACAAAATATGCAGCAGTGGATTGACATACTGGACATGCCCAAAACACCTCACCAGGAAAGAGTCTAGGAGGCATCCGAACCAGATGCCTGAAACACCTCAACTGGCTTCCCTTGACGTGGAGGAGCAGCGGCTCCACTCAGAGTCTCTCCCGGATGTCTGAGGTCCTAACCCTATCTCTAAGGGAGTCCAGACACCCTGCGGAGAAAACTCATTTCAGACGTTGTACCAGCGATCTCAATCTTTCTGTCACTACTCAAAGCTTGTGAACCATAGGTGAGGGTTGGGACGTAGTTTGAATGGCAAATTGAGAGCTTTGCTTTTCTGCTCAGCTCTCTCTTCACCACAACGGACTGGTACAGAACCCGCATTACTGCTGACACTGCACCAATCCGCCTGTCAATCTCCCGCTCCATTATTCCCTCACTCGTGAACAAGACCCAGAGGTATTTAAACTCCTCCACTTGAGGCAGGATCTCACTTCCAACCTGGAGAGAGCACTCCACACTTTTCCGACTGAGTATCATGGACTCGGACTTGGAGGTGCTGATTCTCATCCCTACCACTTCACACTTGGCTGCAAACAGATCCAGCAAGAGCTGAAGGTCCCGACTCGATGAAGCCAACAAGACCACGTCATTCGCAAAAAGCAGACATGGAATCCTGAGACCACCAAACTGGACTGGAAACCAGTCGGACTTACTGCCAGCCATACGAACCAGACTCCTGCTCTGTTTATATATGGACTGGATAGCTTGTAGAAAAGAGCCCAGTACCCCATACTCCCAGAGCACCCCCCACAGAATATCCCAAGGGACACAGTCGATTGCCTTCTCCAGATCCACAAAACACATGTAGACTGGTTGCGCAAACTCCCACGCACCCTCCAGGATCCTAGCGAGGGTAAAGAGTCCTGGTCCTGTGTTCCACGACCGGGGCGGAATCTGCATTGTTCCTCCTGGATCTGAGGTTCAACTATCAGTCAGACTGTCTTCTCCAAAATTATTTTTTATTCTCATAAAATGTAGCCTTTAAAGAGATAATACGCAGTGGACGTACTGCAGTTCTGAGATCAGTGAGGTCAGGCTTAATGCAGATCTTGAATGGCCTTATCAGCTCATAAAACTGTTTCACTTCGGTGTTTTACATTTATGATTTAAATGTATGAAAAACTTCACAATATGTTTTTATGCTCAAACAATGGCCCTCTGGTTTAAAATACCTGATAATTACATCATTGAATACATCTAATTGGACTCTTAAGCTAGACGTGTTCATGCTCTGAACCAGTATGTAATCATGACTCTATATAAATGTGCTATTTCTGGGGTCTCATAAGAACATTATGTTAAGGCTCATTAGTTGCTGTGGACCTTGTGGGTGAGGGGAAGTAGGGGTGCTAAGGCATGTTCAGATGAGTAAGTCTTTCACCAGTGTGCACTGTCATGTGGACTAGGCGGTGTGTATATTGTTCAGCAGCAGCAGTCTAATCTAAATGGAAAATTCTCTGTGGCAGCTGTGTGGGGTTTGAAACGAGCTTCTTGGCTCGTGACCCTGGAGCCCAGCAGCTCTCCTGTGTAAAGGGGAACTAATTGCTGTGTTTGTGTGAGAATTCTACGGGATGTTTCTCGTCTCGCAGTGCTGACAGCATAAAAGCGACTCCGTTATATACAGTGGTGCTCGGGACGGTCCCCGGCCGTGGGCTTGATGGCTACTTTGTTTAACACAAGCTGTCAAATATGAGGCCCTAGTGCACATCACCTAAACTAAGCTCTCTGTATACTAAAATTAACACCATGTGAAGACCCCGGACCAAATAAATAAACAGATAAAAACCTAGCAGAGAATATGGAAAGACTGAGTGCTTGTGCACAGGCCACAGTTTAACCCTTGAGTGCATACATTTGTCTGCTCTACACATGGGCCATTCATCCAGAAACAAAACATATACAGTAGAACATTAAAACTAAAAGGTGCATAACTGTGCCCTTTTTTTGTAATCACAAAGCAAAAAATGAGCTGTAATCAAATTATTTTTTCAGCAGTAGCATCTTTGTTTATCTTGCAAGTGTTTCTTTTCTTTTGTCTGTATATTATATATATACATTTTTACATGCCTTTTCCCCCATCGTAGTCAGGAAGACTAGCATTGTCTTCATGTTGCAATACATAATTCTGATTTTGAGGCTTAAACTTTGATTGTATTGCACCAGATCCAACATGAGTGCATTTTTGGTTAAATAATCAAAACTGCACTCTTAAATTGTTATTTGGATATAAAATCAGTGAATCATTCAGAACTCATTTGTTATATTTGGGTCTGGGCTTCTTGAGAGCTACATGACTTTTCAGACACAGATGAGCTTGATTTTCACCTCCCAAAAATGAAAGCTTTCGGTATTGTTTATCTGTAGCTGACAATTTTGGTGGTCTGCAGGGCTTTACTTTTGTTTCTGTTGAAATACGACTTTCTCCATCTTTATAAATGGGTTCTTACATTAAGTCTTATCAGTATGTATTTTTACTCAATCTACTTATAACATTATCAACATTAAGTGTGTGTTCAAAGATTCAGTAAAATTTTTAAAGTGTTACATATGCCATTACACTCTAAATATCTGGTTGCTATCATTACAGTGCAGCGCTTTGTTGATCATGTTATAAATGAACAACAACTTTGCAACAAGGAATAACAGAGTTGAATATACCAATCAAAATAAAGTGATTTGACCAAAAAGTCAAATAAAGAGGTTCGGAGGCGGCTGTGGAAAACTGTCTACAGGTGTAGGTGTGTGAGTGGTAGTGTGACTGGCTGAGTGTGTGATACCCTGCATTGGACTGATGCTTTGTGATGAATCCCACCAGTTTGATTTTGGGTGGGCTCCCCTAATAAGGAAAAACCAGTTATAAAAAGATGAATGAATGCATGAATAAAACGTCATCTGCAAATTTTGAGGCGTGTTCAAATGCTGCAACATGTGAGCAAATGAAAGTGTAATTGAAGAGAGACTGTTTCGAAAACAGGAGTCACAGTGAGCCTCCCCACAGATGAATCTATAAATGAGGGGCTTGAAAACAGGCAAAATGAAAAACAGGAAAAAGCATTGCTTAACTATGGTTGAAAATGAGTGTAATGGCATTAGACTTAAAGGAGTGCAGGCATCTGTGAAGTTCATCAGTGTCCCAGCTCTGCTGCCTGTTCACAAAAACAAACATGTCCACAAGGAGATTTACACCACCGCAGGGGGAAGAGGATGAGGAAGGGGGGGTTCCAATAAATAAATCCATTTCCCCAAACGAATTAATGACAGTGCTGCTCTTCTGCCACCTCTTTGTTAGTCTCATCAATGTAGGGCCCCTGGAGGGTCAAGGTTGTCAGAAAGGTCACAGCGAGGGATGCTATTGGTTAAGCCAGCGTGTTTTGGCAGCAGAATTGTGAACTCTGACCTCAGGGCCCTGAGCCCAGGCCTGGGAAGAGTGGACAGCAAGGAGTTAACACACAAAACCTTGCAGCTGTCCTGTCCTGTCGCTCGATGACTTCTAATTGACAAACTTTAGACTTTGTCTTGTTAGTCTCCTTTCAGACGCAGAACCAGGTTAATCAATGGGGGTGCGCAAGCTGGCTGAGGGGGAAGTATGTGTGGGGTTGGGGGATAACAGCCTGAGCCCATTCAAACCCTCCAAGGCTTCTCCCTGTACTGCCTGAGGAAGCCTTGACAAATAAAGCTATTCTGTGGCATTGTTCATTAGCAATGGCTGACTGCCATAGCTTGCTTTTGCGGCCCACCTCTTCCAGAGCCCCCCTCCTCAAACACAGTTCCCATGTGAGAAGGGGGGTAAGCACAATGCCTCTTTTGGGGGAGAAATACAGCTTTCTATGAAAGCAGAAGAATTGGGGTCATTAAGGTTGTGCCACCCCCTCGCTAACCCTTACCTCCCTCACTGCCCTCGCCAAACACCCTCAACCCCCCCCCATCACGCTTTCTCATTGACATGAAGTTGGTCGCAGTGAAAAGGTGCTGGACAGAGAGGGGCTCAGAGACTGATAACCTGCCAATCAATGTGTCACTCAGACCTGCCACACAAACAGGTATATGACGGACTCTTAAGTCCATCTCACAATTGGGTGGCACAATAATCCGTGCCCACTGTCTGAAGACTCAATGCAGTGTCTGAAGCCATCACAAAGACCTCCAGCATGCCGGGACTGGAGAGAAGAGTGGCAACGATTCAAACAGACATCCTGTTCTGAGCTAGGTTTGAGCTGGCTGCCAAACACAATGCTACATTGTTGTATTAAAAAGTGATCGGTGGGAACTGACAGGCTGTGAGACATCTGCAGAATTTATATCAGATTTGAATTTTTCTTGGAGAACGAGATAAGAGAAACTGGCCTATTGTTTCTATTAATTGTAAAAATAAAAGTGTGAAAGAAAGACAAAGAATCTGTGCATGACTCAGCATCAGTGTGCTGTAGTGCGGTGTCTGGAGTCCTAATTTTCCCACTTATATGCAATATCCATGTTTATATACAGTAGACAGATTATTTTATCTGGACAGTTTAGCTTATTTTCCTTTTTCAAATGAGGTGTTCAGTAATCCTTGAGGGCCTGGATCAATTTTGACAATTTGCACTGTTCAAATCACCTTTGGTTCTCTAAACAAGTCTTTAGTGGATGCCCACAAAGCCGCAAGCACTGACTCTTGATGAAATATTTCTTTTGGAAGTTTCTGATTATACAAAAACCCTGATTATTTATTTATTTTGGAGCAGATTATGAGAAAATGTTTCCAATTTTTTTTTTATTTAAAAAAAATGTAAAAAATAGACGCATTTCAAACTGGCATGAAATCAAATCCCAAATACTTTAAACCATAAGTGATGCTATGATTAGGGGTGAACTGGTCCAACATTCCCATACCAACATGTAAACGTTGTGTATTGGTCGATACCCAATACCAGTCTGATATCATTCATGGCAGAAAAAAGAAAATTCTCTGGAAAATATTTGTGACAGTAAATTATACCTTGGTTCCAGGTACTCAAGCATGTGACACAAGCAGTCATCTTCAACCACCACCTTAATGGGTTGCACATCCAACGAATGGACTGTAACGAATGGAACTCTGCATGATCTTTAGCATGATATGTCTGGAAATGCTTTATTAAATTTCCTGTATTTTACAGAGTTACCACCATGTCTTGCAACAATTATATTTTTCAGATAATGCATGCTGCGTTCAAACATATTGGTATAGCATGTGTGAAATATCTCCACACAGCTGCCTTTTTACTCACTCCATGCTGTTGGTGTTTTTTGTCTAACAGTAAGCTGCACTTATGCTGCCGATGTGTGACGTAGCAAACAACTTCAAGTGAATGAATTAGTCACTTGGATCCGTCTAATTATCCATCACGTTTTCCAGCTAATTTTGTTAATATCTGGGCTGATATCCAATCCTAACGTAATCGGTTCATCCACATGTATGATCCAGTTAGATAGAGTATGAAGTGTAATTGTTTTTATAACAATGCCAGACTCCTGCATAAACGTAGTTTAAAAAGTTGTTTTACAACAGCAGATTTGTGTTAAAATAGTATGGGAATTAATCAGATTTTATTACTGTTGTGCGGAAGTAAGTTCTGAACACAGTCAAGAGGTGCGAAGTTCAAAACATGCTTCCTTGGTTGGTGGCTAAACTTCTGTATAAACTCTGCAGTTCTAATTGCATTTTCATGCATGGTAACATTCGCATACACTAGTTTTCTGCCGTAGAAATATACTAACTGGTTAGAAGGGATTCTTGAGGCAAAATGAATGCTCACTGCCTCCAGTAATTTGCAATCGACAGTGCTGCAGCTGAGGCCTTGACATATCTCCAATTTCCAACAATACATCCGCCATCTGTTTATAGACCCACATGCGTAAAGTCAACAAGAACAGCATTCACTGTCCCTCAAAGAATTATGTTCCATGGTCTGTCACAGTTCTCAGATAAACTGCATCCATATGATTGGATTGAACTAAAGTTTCGCTCATGTGTGACATGATTTTGAGAATAAAAATATAACCTTTATTTCATTTTGCAATTACTGTGCACTTAGGTACACGTTGGTGTAGGTTAAGCTGAGCAAGGATGTCTACATTTTCTTAACCAGCGTACTCTTGTCTCAAACACTATTTTCAATGACATTTTAGGCATTTAGCAGGTCCCTAATTCCCATTTGTTATAGGCTCACACTTTAGTGCTATGCGGCTTTGAATGCTGACTGAGTAGGACTGAGCCAATAGAGCTTCAGTTCACAAGATATGATGTCTATCAATACATAATTTTATATATATATATATATATATATATATATATATATATATATATATACACACACACAGAACGCAGGTACTATCACAGATATGATAAATCCCATATGATATCTTATTTCAGTCCACTAAAATCTGCCACAGGCCCATTATGTTCAAGAAAGACTCTATTTGCAACTTTCGACACAGTTTATATCAACAAAATAATAAATGCTTTCCTAACCTTTGTTATTGTTTATGATTTAGTACAACAATGTAAAGGATGCTACTAAATATTTAATCAAAGTCACTCAACAGTACAACACACTAATACACCCACTGTGTCACTACAGTGCTGATAATATTTCACTTCCTAAACATTACTAGCACTGTAGTGGTATTTATGGGTCCTTACCACTGAAGAATAGAGTGAAAGGAGGCTAACAGTATGAAAAGAAAACTATGGACTACAGTATGCAATTGTTGAACTATCAGGTACCTAGCAAGTATTTGCCAGTGTGCTGGTTGATGAAGGACTGGTGAGTCAGTGCTGCAGCTGAAGATGGAATTGTGAGTGAGTGCTTTGATAAAACATTGTGACCTGCACCGTGGGAGGTACCTAGTTGTGTGTCTTTTGGCTTTAACCAAGAGTGAGAACACATTCACCTGCCACCTCATATGGAAACGCTCCCAAATGTTCGCATTCGCAAAGCCATCTGCCAGCAGAGCTAAACCCAACAAGACTAACAGACTTGCCATAATGGTATCATTAAACACCTCCCATATTGCAAATGTCCCAGATTCCATCTGTCGCACCAAGCCCATTTTGTTCATGTACACAACCTTGAGGTTAATACAGGTCAGCATGATTTTGGAAAAGAAAGCTGGCTCTGGGAACAATGCTGAATAAAGCTTTGTATTATAAACCAAATGCTTCTCTATAGCACTAATTAAGCTGAGACGAAGTGTATTGGAACAAAAGACCAAAGACTGAAATACCATAACCAGGATGTAACTCTCATTATCCAAGTCACCATACCCAACACAACAACATGATGCATAACCTAATAGAACCATGTTTTTCATTACTTGCAAAGACCAATAAACACTATAGCCTAACTTTTTTATTCATTCATTCATTGTCTGTAAGCGCTTATCCAGTTCAGGTCACAGTGGGTACAGAGCCTACTCGGAATCACTGGGCGCAAGTCAGGAACATACCCTGGAGGGGGCGCCAGTCCTTCACAGGGTGACACGTTCACTGACACCTAAGGACACTTATCAATCCACCTACCAATGTGTGTTTAAGGACCATGGCAGGAAACCGGAGCACCCAGAGGAAACCCATGGGGAGAACACACCAAACTCCTCACAGACAGTCACAGGGAGCAGGGATCTACTAAATTAAAATCATATGCAATATGCAGTGTTCTAAAAATAAGAGAATAAATTGGCCAAATTTACACAGTCAAGGTTTCTTATGTCATCAACCTAGGGAACCCATTAAGCTGAGGTTGCACATTGGAGGACTAAGTGTGTACAAAAGTGAGGATTCAAACATCTTCACACCCTAAATAAAAACTAAACTGGAGAATTACATCTAAGAAGCTTTTTCTTTTTGAAAAAAATAAAATAAAATTTGGTTTGTAGAAATTGATGACCAAACTTTTGACTAAAGTTTTTGGGGTTCAAGTAATTTGTTATCTCTAGATAAGAAGGAATAAACCCACATTATTCCATATATAATTTGATAGGACAATTTTGTGTATTGTATTTCATTGTTTTGTTGGGACAAGTACCAAAAGAGACCAATTCTTGGAACAGCTATGAGGATATTCTATATAGACAGCTACGTGAGCTGTCCCACTATTTAAAACTTCAAGAGCTGAACTGAAGAACGTAAAGGACTGGAATATATTTACAAGCGTCTATATTTAATTGGTTTTGCAAGCTTTCAATGTGTTTACTCTATACTGACCAAAATATGTTCATCTATATCTCCATTCCCTTGGTGCTAACATACTGTTCGAATCTGTCGAGGTGCTAGAAGAAATTAACATCATTATAGAGGTGTTATTTTCCCATGTGTTGCACCGTTTTGACATTTATTGGTCAAACTAAAAAACTAATAACCACAGTTGACTGGTACTTTTACAGGTAAAACACATCCAGATCGAGGGCTATAGTAGAAATTATAGATGATGAATTATGGAGGTGTTGAGAGCTGAACCTGGGGCTCCACCTGCCGGAAGTGCTGACCCACACTGCATCACTTCGGCTGAACAAGTTTGGGACATGGTGAAGTGCAGACTTGTGTGATTCACGGCTTTTCATTAAGAGTGCGGCCACTGCCATAATATCTTCCTCTCACTTTTTAATTTACATCATGACTCAACCTTCAAATGACACTTCTGAATAGATGGATGTGTTTGGGTGATCACCTGCCAAGTCATGGAATGAGGAATGATTATCAGCCAACAAACCATTCTCTTTGCCAAAGCATGTAACAACAGAGGAGGAAATAGAAGATACATTACAGGAAGAATAGTTGTTCAAATACCAGAAACTTGATTTCAGTCCAAACATCAGGTGTAGTACAGCAAAAATAAAACGAATGCTTATTGGATGTAACACAGTAGTCAGATTGCTGCATTCTAACATACAGGGAACAGTATGTTTTTCCCTTGCCACTTTCACCCTTGGCTTGCTCACCTGGGATTTTTACATTTTTACATTTCATGTCAAACTTTGTCTTACTGGAATTCTGTGAAGCTGCTTTGTGACAACATCAGTTGTAAAAAGCGCTATACAAATAAATTTGATTTGATATGTAGCAGTACAGCAGTAGTGTTAGGCTGTTTATAAAATGTATTCAACATTTGCCTTGTATTTGTATTTATGCTTTTAAAAAGCATTTGAAAGTATTCTTTTCATTAATTATAAAATATTTACAATTAGAGACGTATGTAAAAAAGGTATGGACTGGGGTGAATGTTTGTTTTAAACAATGCGTCTTTTTTTTCTTCTTAAAAAGTAAGGGAGGGGGGCTTTTTACATGCGGTTTCTGCAAATTAAAAAAAACTAACCGTTTACCATGTAGTACTGAAAGATATAAAAGAAATATCCATCATATAACATTAACAGGAAGTCACAGAGAAGTGAAAAGCAAATTATGGTTAGAACTACCTATGATTTCCCTAAAAACAGTTCAGTGCATACCTCTTTAAACACATTTTAATAAATAAAATGTGTGAGGAACAGTTTGAACTTAAGGACCTCCTCAAAGTCCTACTGAATAAATGTCATTCTTTGAACTGCACTGAACTAAACTAAGAACCACTGAGGAACACTTTATTTGAAAGCCTGTTGAAAAATGGGAGAATAGGTAGGAGACATGTTCTCATGGCCAATGCAGGAACGAGCTGGTTTCGAACACAGACTGAAATGATTTATGTTCAACTGTACTGCTCTTTTTCAGAGCTTTTTTTTCCCCCCAGCTTACTGGGGTTTGGAAAGTCTCTCTCCTCCCGTTTCCCCTTTCTCGTTCTCTTTGTTTCTACTCTATATATGTTCATACGGGGTGCGAATTTGAGAACTCTATTTATGTGCGCCGTGATCTTTCTCCAAGGCGAGCGATCGTGCACTTCAAAGCAGTTGACAGGGTTTAAGCCCTTATCACAGATTCCAAGGCTGGCGTGCCTCTCTGTGTATGCCGTGTGCTATAAATCATGTGACAGAGTTTAAGTGCCACGGGAAATGTTGAGGGCAGTGGGTAGAAGCCAGAGCTGGAAGATCAGGCTGAAGTCATGCTGTTCTCAATGGCAGTACTGAACACACCCTTTCGCACACTCCTCAGCCCTTCTATGCTGAGTCAAACCTCCCTCCTGGCTCATAGCATAAAGAAAGCCAAGGTTTTGACTGTCCAGAATGTGTGGATGGTTGGGAAGTGGAGTGTGCGAGAGATGGTTGAGGGCTTGGTGTCTGTGGTATCAGTCACGTGCAGCCGCAAAGACGAGGAAAGCTGCTTTCATTTCTTTCTTCTGATCTGACCACTAATACACACAGGCAACATGGCACAAAGACAGCACACACAGGAAACGTACGCCAGGCCGCACTCTCCACCGCTCTCTCCTGATCTGCCACATTAAAAATGTATGTCAAGGGCAATGCTTTTATG